>NC_051123.1:2801541-3156132 GCF_014839805.1 Manduca sexta
GGCTAATCTCAGGAACTACCGATTCGAACTGAAAAATCTTTTTGTGTTGAATAGCCCTTTGTTTGTGGAGTGCTCTAAGTTATATATTATCACGCTATGACCAATAGGAGCGAGGTAATGGCTAATCTCAGGAACTACCAGATTGAACTGAAAATTTGTTTTGTGTTGGATAGCCCTTTATTTGTGGAGTGATATAGGCTATATATCATCACGCTATGACCAATAGGAGCGGAGCAGTAATGAAACATGTTGCAAAAACGGGGACAATTTATTAGTTACTAGCTTTTGCCCGCGGCCCCACTCGCGTTATAAAAGTTTTCAGGCTAAAGTTTACCGTTATAAAAGTAGTAGTTTCCCGGAGCCTATGTTCTTCCCAGGGTCCCAAACTGTCTCCATACCAAATTTCCTCTTAATACGTTGGGTAGTTTTTGAGTTTAACACGTTCAGGCAGACAGATGCAGCGAGGACTTTGTTTTATATTATATTTTTTAGAACTTTGTAAGAGGAACAATCCCGTCATACATCATTGTTGCATAACTCTAACCGTTTACGCAGCTAACGCAACGGAAGCTCTCAAAACTAATAAATTGTCCCCGTTTTTGCAACATGTTTCATTACTGCTCCGCTCCTATTGGTCATAGCGTGATGATATATAGCCTATATCACTCCACAAATAAAGGGCTATCCAACACAAAACAAATTTTTCAGTTCAAACTGGTAGTTCCTGAGATTAGCCATTACTGCTCCGCTCCTATTGGTCATAGCGTGATAATATATAACTTAGAGCACTCCACAAACAAAGGGCTATTCAACCCAATAGAATTTTTCAGTTCGAGTCGGTAGTTCCTGAGATTAGCCATTACTGCTCCGCTCCTATTAGTCATAGCGTGATGATATATAACTTAGAGCACTCCACAAACAAAGGGCTATTCAACGCAAAAGAATTTTTCAGTTCGGCCCGGTAGTTCCTGAGATTAGCCATTACTGCTCCGCTCCTATTGGGTATAGCGTGATGATATATAGCCTATAGCACTCCACGAACAAAGGGCTATCCAACGCAAAAGAATTTTTCAGTTTGGACCGGTAGTTCCTGAGATTAGCCATTACTGCTCCGCTCCTATTGGGTCATAGCGTGATGATATATAGCCTATAGCACTCCACGAACAAAGGGCTATCCAACGCAAAAAGAATTTTTCAAGTATGGGCCGGTAGTTCCTGAGATTAGCGCGTTCAAACAAACAAACAAACAAACAAACTCTTCAGCTTTATATAATAGTATAGATGAGAGCTTCCGTTGCGTGCGCTGCGTAAACGGTTAAAGTTATGCAACAATGATGTATGACGGGATTGTTCCTCTTACAAAGTTCTAAAAAATCTATATATATAAAAATGAATTGCTGTTCGTTAGTCTCGCTAAAACTCGAGAACGGCTGAACGGATTTATCTTATCTTGGTCTTGAATTATTCGTGGAGGTCTAGGGAAGGTTTAAAAGGTGAGAAAAATTTGAATAATTGCCGGGAAAATCCTCAAAACAGCATTTTTCTATTTCCCATACAAACGTTTTCTAACTAATACGTAGAGTCAATTTGAGCTTTATTGCTATTGTATAAAGTTCACTGTTGTCTAAGCAATGTAGGTGTGTTCCTAACATCAAAGCAGTGTGCGTTGGAGCACAGAATATAATAATGTAATGTCGCGTTCTGAAACTCAACAAAAGTGATATCGCGCACCCGACTAGAATTGAACAGTCACAAAATTTAATATATCATTAGTTATTTGGTTGGCTTCACGATATTATTTCTTTTGTTTTACTTTAAAATGCATGTTTTCGTTATGGACAATTTTTGAGCTACTTTTGCATATCTATACTTATAATAAATCTGTAGAGAGGTCAATTCTGTACATGAAATATATTTCCAAAATAACTGGGGGTGATTAGGGATCGATACTGATGCCAAAAATGCAATTAGTAAAATTTTTGTCTGTCTGCCTGTATAACCGTTATAGAAACAAAAACTACTCGACGGATTTTAACTTAACTTGGTACAATTATTTTTCATACTCCTGAGCTGGTTATAGTATACTTTTCATCACGCTACAATTAATAGGAGCATAGCAGTGATGGAAAATGTTGGGAAAACGGGAGAAGTTACTCCATTTTTAAGCTTCCGTCATTTCGTGTGCAACCTTAATGGTTAAAAGTTCCTTCATTTCACCGGGATCCCATCATCAGACCCTGACCGGACAATCGGACCACCTGCATACCACCATAAATTAAAAAAACATCCCGACAAATTGAGCACCTTCTCCATTTTTGAAACCCGAAATCCACGCGGGCGAAGCTGCGGGCGGAAGCTAGTATATTATAAAACAAAGTCCCCCGCTGCATCTGTCTGCCTGAACGTGTTAAACTCAAAAACTACCCAACGTATTAAGAGGAAATTTGGTATGGAGACAGTTTGGGACCCTGGGAAGAACATAGGCTCCCGGGAAATTACTACTTTTATAACGGTAAACTTTAGCCTGAAAAATTTTATAATGCGAGCGGAGCCGCGGGCAAAAGCTAGTAAATAAATAAAATGGTTAACCTGTTACCCGTGATCCATTAGCGCACAGTACTGTTAAACCCAATGACTTGACAAACGTGTGGTGGAAAGTTTTGTCTCTTCGATTATGGATTGGACTTGTGAGTAAGCTGATTTTTATATGGTCCTACTTGGTTGAGATATTACAGTATATTTTTCTTTTGTTTACAATTTGGAAGGAAACGACGTACAGTGAGCAAAAAGTAGCTGAACAAATTTAAAACTTAAAACTTTTCTACACGTTAACTTCGATCACAAACACTTTTCCCTTAATCTCAAATAAAGTTAACCTTATGTTATATTAGTGCAGAAAAAACGGACATTGACATGGACGTGTAATATCCATCACCGTGATAAAATCCGCAATATAGTTTTATTTCATGGTCTACCATTCGCGTAAACATAATAAATCATTGGCGTCGCATAATTTAATAAGTAATTTGAAATTTTGTATTTCTTTAGTTATTTTTGTCTAACCGTACATAGAGCGTGTACATACGCATCTAATACCTGCCTACAAACAGAAACAACTTCACCTAGAATTCAGATTTTTGTAGTACAAATCATCAAATTCGACGGCATTACGTTTATATTAAAATGTGGACATTTTGTATGCATTAATAATTAATTAATAATGATAATTTTATATGCAAAATATATAAATTTACAGCCTGCCAACGAACGTAGAAAAATTCGAAATTTAAAAGCACGTATATTTTAAAGTAATTTTTATTCTGACCATCCATTCCTTTTACTCTAACATCTTCACTCCATCTTACCTTTATTTGTCCTTTCTCTCATACATCAATACATCTTGTATACACACAGCCATAATTTTTTCAGCACACCGACGGCCGGCCCATTATTTTTGTTTATGCGACGCAAAAAATATTTTACGACATTCGTTACGACTCCCATTTGATTTTATAATTCGAGAGTTTTATGTTTGAATATCTTTATTAATGAAAAATTACCATCGACTGGTGAGACTTGGTGGCGTAGATGTATTGCGTGCGCGGCACGACATCGCTGTGAAGTCCTGCGTTCGAATCCCGGGTCGAGCAGAGATACTGAGTTTTTCTTTTCAGTATCAGTCCGAAATCTGGAAATTGTGCTCGATATGACGATACATGGCGTATAATAATAATAATAATAATATCAGCCCTAATATCAGCCCAGTATATAAATACTTGCCCACTGCTGAGCACGGGCCTCCTCTACTACTGAGAGGGATTAGGCCTTAGTCCACCACGCTGGCCGAGTGCGGATTGGTAGACTTCACACACCTTCGAAATTCCTATAGAGAATTTCTCAGATGTGCAGGTTTCCTCACGATGTTTTCCTTCACCGTTAAAGCGAACGATAAATTCACAAAGAATACACACATCATTTTAGAAAAGTCAGAGGTGTGTGCCCTTGGGATTTGAACCTGCGGACATTCGTCTCGACAGTCCGTTCCACACCCAACTAGGCTATCGTCACTTTATGGCGTATACGGTTCAGCTATATTGCTTGCATGGCACGACATCGCTTTGAAGTCCTGCGTTCAAAGCCAGGGTCGAGCAAAGAGATACTAGATTTTTCTTCTCAGTATTAGAGCAGAGTCTGGAACTTGTGTACGATATGACGATAAATTCGCCTTCTATCACGTGCTAGGACGGACTACTCATACGGTGAGCGGTGGGTGCACTGGTTGCGCTTCTGCCTACCTCACTGTTTATATAAAGGGCGAAAGTATGAGTGTTAAAGCTACTAAAAACTTATACGAGAAATAACATAAAAAGTGGTTCGAAGTTTTGGCATTACGAAGTTTCGACATATCAAGACACGAGCGGCAGCGAACTGGGTCGCTCGCGGTACATTACAATAAAAACGGCGTAAATCAAGACCAGGTGCCCGCGGCGGCAGACTTTATAAAAAATTCACGCGGCGTCCAAGGTATGGGAGGTGGCGGTTTGGGGAATTTCGCGTTTAGGCAATACTAGCTATTTGTTGTGATGTTAGATAATATAAGTAGATGGTACTAGAAAGGTGTATTTGTATTTATTGTACCAATTACTTAGAGTATAGTGTACTTTGATCCTGTTAGGTTTTAAAAACATACACATTCACGCCTTTTATCCTCGAAGGGGTAGTCAGAGACGCAACTGCTGTACTTACTTTCCGCCATGTGTATTCCGCCGTCCTATGATGTACAAGGGTACATGATGTACGAGCCTATCGCCATATTAAGGACAAATTCGAGACTCCGGGTTGATACTATAGGAAAATCCAATATCACTGCCCGAACCGGGGATCGAACCCTACACCTGAGCACTGCAATCGCACCGTAATACAACTACACCACCGAGACAGTTTATATCTGAATATTATTTTTTAAATGCATATTCGTATTTTATCACAGAACTTCTTTTCAAAAGCACAGCAACGGGGAACAGACGTTTACGCGAGCAGAGTTGCAAGGAAATAGTAGCATCTCTATTGTTACTACTGCCTTTTTTATTGCATGTTGAGACAAATGTCCGCAGGTTCAAATCCCAAGGGCACACACCTCTGACTTTTCTAAAAAAATATGTGTTTATTCTTTGTGAATTATCGCTTGCTTTAACGATGAAGGAAAACATCGTGAGGAAACCTGCATACCTGAGAAATTCTCTATTAGAAATTTTCGAGGGCGTGTGAAGTCTACCAATCCGCACTAGGCCAGCGTGGTGGACTAAGGCCTAATCCCTCTCAGTAGTAGAGGAGGCCCGTGCTCAACAGTGGGACAGTATATAATACAGGGCTGATATTATTATTTATTATATTATAAATCTCTAAAAATAACCAACTACTAATATTTCCGTAATTATACAGCGCCGTCACCTAGTTGTTATCCGGGGAAAGGACATATTCAGATACGCAAGTGGAGAATATACATTATTCATATTAACGGCTTGATTGAACGCATAATTGTATTTATGTTTAGGTTATTAAGGAACAATATTGGTTTTCATAATCGCGCGTCGGCTGGGTTTACTCGCATATTAGCTGTAGGAGGTGCTGGGTTCGAATCTTGGCGGCATATTTTTATATGCGTACACGGAAATATCAACACACTGATGGTAAACTAAGTGGGGTCCAGAATGTCGATTGACGTGAGATGATTTCCCTTCGCCAACTTTTTTTATGCAAGCACGCAAAAGTGTCCTCTCTGCACCTGATGGTAAGTGGAGTGGGATCCAATAGAATGACCACTGATACTATAACCCCATAACAATCGACTCAATTATGTCGGCCTTTTGGAACCGTAAATACATCGGCTGATCCCGCAACGCGACGCACTTCCGTGGCCTTCTATGGCGGGTTGTGAAAGGGTTTTTCTAACACAGGTTGCCTGGCTTTGGAATATGGAAATCAGGTTAATAAGTATACAATGTGAAAGTTTTTAATTTCATGAGAATTTATTCGAATTTTTAAACCGTTTACAAGTCATAGCTGTTCTTTTAAGAAGAAGGAACTAATGAGTATTTGCATCACCTCATAAGTGATGTACCAGTCGCCCAATAACACTTATGCACTGAATTAATTAAATTGACGATGAGAAATGGATCGAGCAGAATTTATTAATAGAGTAAATATCTTATACGAAAAGTTTCAGGGAAACTGCTGAGTCACTATTATATCCTTTTCAATATCCTGGAGAGGTTGTGTAGTACATCGATCAAGGGCTACTTTTTCTATCTACTGATAGTTTTTATCGATACGATAAGATGACTGGACATCATAATTTATATTATCTAGTTTGAAACTTAATTGCTGTCAACTCTTGCTGAAAAAGTTAAGTACATAAAGTTCAATTTACTTTTTATTAAAATTTATTTTGTTCAAAACTAATAAATTCTTCTTTTATATCTATAGTTAGAATAACTTATGGTAAAGTATTATTTTAATGAAAAAAGTAGATGGTTTTATTTATTAAGGCAATGTTAATTTGACGCTGTATAGTATGACTTCACTTTACTGAAGTTAGTTTTTACTGAAATAACTAGGTATTTTCTGTACCCAGCTATGGAAATTTTTTATCTGCAACCAAAGAATCTCATCATCTATATGAACTAAGAGGGTTCCTTCTCCTTCCACCTCATTTCCTTCCCCAGATATCCCCTCCTAACTTTCCTCCAGGACCCTGCAGTCGCTAAGCTAGGGGATTCCAGTACCCCATTCGCTAGTTTCCTCCCATGTTGTCAGCGGGGTCTGATACCCAAAAAATCCAAATCGGATTAACATTAAAAAACACTTCTTTATTGCCACCATTTAATACAGGATAATTATAAACTATATAGATAAATATACACGATTTAAAGCTAAGGTGCAAAAGGAGTGGGTTAGTAAAATATAACATTGTAATTTAACCACAGAGGTTAAAAATAAATCGCTCTTCGCTTCCTTTCCTACCAAATCTCAATGTAGGCCAAAAATAAGTATCCAGGTGTGAGTGAATCAGCGTGGAACGTCGGCCCCAGATATATCCGAGTTGTGAATGAACTAAAAGATTGATGAGTGACCGGATCTTGGCGAATGGGTACTTTACTTTTGAGGGACCTTGCTAATATAAATGCAAAAGTTTGTGGTTATTTTTTTGAAGGAAAAGCAGAATCTGATGAACGAATTTGGATGAAATATGAATATAGGGAGACCATGTGGAGGTTTAGCTTATAGGCTAGTTTTCATATAACTGCATAATTACCTGGAACTAGTAAACGACTCTAAAACCGCACTATTCACCGTGTAAATGGGATCTTTGCAATATAATTAACTACTGGACATGATTAGACTTAAGTGTCAGGGCGGCGAGCGCAGTAGAATATCAAACAATACTTTGTAATTCAAGGTGTTGGATGGTGTTTCTACTGTTTATGAGCGGTCGCATCGCTTAACATCAGGCGAACGGCAAGCTCGTCTTGTCATTTAAAGCAAAGCAATAAAAAAAAATCAAGCATTTTGCTCGGTGCTAACTTCGACTCTCTGGAAGATCCAAATCCGATCAAATCATCTTAAAAGAGGACGACAACCTCAAACTAGATTATCGCAAAAAATACGCCAGCTTATGCCTTGGGTCTTAATAGAACTCTAAAATATCTGAGGGCCTCGCCAGTAAGTAGTTCTCTTTGTAGTTCTGTGAGTGAATGGAGTGATTTATGATCGATTCGGAAAGTTCAATTCTGTAAATTGAACAGTTTTATAATGATGGTTTGGGCATTTGGAGAGGATAGATTATAGGAAACTTGCAAAGAGGATATATAGGGCGAATCTGGATGGAAGAGCCGGTAGGGATCGACCGCACCGAACCTTCGAATGTCAGATATCTGACATTCTTAGTTAAAACAAAATTACCCTGAACCGGCGGGAATGCATAAAAAGATTGATGAAGGTGGTGGAAGCGAGAGAACTATGCCAGTATCGCGCAAAGTTACAATCTATAATCTCTGCCTACCCCTATGGAATAGAGGCGTGATATTAGCATGTATAATGATGAGTGGATGAGTTTGAAAGTAGAACGTAATAAATAATCCAAATGTCGGGAGTAGTGACCCACGATGTGATCCAGTTGCGGGTGTAAATGTCACTCCTAGTTGTGGTATCATGAAAGGAGACTTTGTTGGATTATTGTTGAAGTTTGCGAGTGTTTTAATGCTACTGAATGGGACGAATAAGCGTGGCTTTAAACGATAGTAAGATTTTTTTATTTATTTCGCTTTAATAGACGTTTGTTAGGTATATTTTCGAAGCGTCAGAGGGTGCGAGGTTACACTATTTGATAAATAGCTCACCCCTCTTCCATTAGAACTTTGAATCACAAATGCATTACATTCGACGCACTGTTAAATGTAGTCTCATAAATATTGTTTTCAAGCCACAATGTGCATTCAGATAAAAAATTACAGTGGTACCCAGTCGGCACAATGGTTCTTGGCGACAATTTTTATGGCCACGGACACATGCACTCATTGCGCCTGACAGGAGATGGTGGATGGTAAGATCCTGATAATGTCCACTGATAAGAGAAGATTCTCCTCACCAGTATACTTTGCCGCCCTGTTTGAAATCGGATATATACAGGTAGATCCCGGAACGCGACTCACATGGATCACTATGGCGGATTTTACACGTTACGGTGATTACCACCAGTGTTATGATGGTAGTGGGATACTGGCATGTGAGAAATCTACCAAAGTGAATCCATTTAGACCGTCGGCTGACTGAGAATTAAGATAAAATTGGCTCAGAGAGCGGCGCTACAAAATGCACCGGAACCAACGAAGATTGCGGAAAATTATTAAATGGAAATAATTAATTCCCGCTTGAAATACGGTTTAGTAAGCCGACGTCCACGTGGGCTTAAATTTGCAGTTTTCAATAGTTGTTTTACTTCAATTTATGGTATAATATAATGTAAGGATTTATTGGGATGGTGTATTGTATGCCAATACGTAGATAGATGTGCGTATTTGATGCAATTTCAGCAATTATAAAAATGTATAGATCCCGTCTGCATCGCGTTTTAGATACGTCTGTAAGCTTCATCGATCCACGTTAAATTCTTCGTCTGCACAGCCTTTAGGTCTCTGTTTTTCAATTAAGAGATTGGGTTAATTTAAAACCGGTTTATTACTAAAAACAGAATTATTAGATATTTGATTGTAACAATTAGACGACGTCATAAGTCATTGAAAAAGAAACTATTTTGTGAATTTCTTAGTGGTTTTTATATTATAATTTTATTGTCGTTGTAAGTGTAGACGCGTCCCTACTCTAGATTTAGTGGCGCTAGAGGGACATTGTCATCCATATTTATAAGCTAAAGAAGCTGGTGTTCAAAACTCAATTACCTGACAAAGTTATTTACCTTTTCGGTATTATGTTGTGCAGGATGTGTACTCCTTCAGGGATATTGGTATTTACTTATTTAAATATGAGAAACTATGTTTCAAAAGTGATTTTATGAATTTTGCTGGTAAGGATATAATGATTTCTTATATTTACGCGAATGTTAGACATTGAAATTAAACTAATTTTTCGGATTCTATCGCGGTTTTTTGTTTTTTATTTTTCTCCCGACGTTTCGAAGACTTTGCAGCCTTCATGGTCACGGGGGGACTGAGGTGTTGTTCATCCGCAAAGTCAAAGTTACAATATCTACCTACATTTTACAATTATACAACTTTTTAAAATTTTTGCTGTTGGTGGTCCGATCTACGCAGAATGAGCTCACAGTGTCTTGAAGTCTGGCAGCCAGTCTTTTGGGTTCCTATTTAATATCCGACTACCGTACACAAGGTGTTAAAATCCGCCATAGTGGCTAACGTAAGTGTGTCACGTTCCGGGATCAGCCTGTGTATGTCCGGTTCCAACAGGCCGGCATAATTGTGTCGACTGTAATGTAGGGGTAATCATCTCTCGTCAATCGACATTGTATTGGACCCGACTTCGCTTACCATCAGGTGCAGAGAGGTCACTTAGCCTTGGACATCTATAAAAAAATATAAGTGTTGGATAACTATACTGTGACTTATACTCCCTTACATAATATTATGATACTGTGAGTCCGGCGATCATTGTTCTGCCTCAGAGCGCATTTTAAAGAAACCACCTTTCATCTTTTAGGTCTGGACATAAGCGACTATCGGGTCCAAAATATCCTATAATTCAAGCTGAAACTAATAAAACTCTTAGAAATATGTTCATTGAAATGATTTCGGACATTAGCGTGAACGAAAAAAATGATAACTTTTCTCGTTGATTTTTTAAACTTATTCTTTGATTCGAAGCTTGTCTTGATAATTACGAATTCAACAGAAAAGGAATCAGTAAAGACATTCGAGCTGTTCTCAACTAATGCTTTTACATACATTGTGGCAACTGATTTTCATTTAGTAAATAAAACAAAGTCCACCCGCTGCGTCTGTCTGTCTGAATGCGATACACTCAAAACTAACACACATTTACCACACAGTTTTCATCAATGGACCCAGTCGTTCAACAGGGGCTATAATTTATTTATATTGTGTACAATAAGAAGAAAGTAGGCGTATAGCTCTATTATCTGTGGCAAGCCGAGGCAAATCGCTAGTTTAAAATAAATAAAACATAGTGTAGTGTTTCACGGTAACAAGATAGCGTCTGCGCGACGTCTTATTCAATTTATTATTGCACAATTACAGTTTGAAGTAGCTCGGGGCTTTGTTAACGTAGAAATGTCTTTGAAACTAGTCTCTAAAAGATTTTAATTAAATGTAAATGTAGGTCTAATTATTGCCTGAAGGAAAAAGTTCTCTTTTTAGAATTGCAGTGTAATTTTATTGCGACGATGGTGTAGTAGGGAAGGGTTGGCGAGATGAAAGTTTCGGGTTCAATACACAGGTGCACTCTGTTCCTTCACTCTCATAATCTGGTAAGACGGCAAGTCGACATGAACGGTGAGAGATCAGGCGCAGGACCAACGGCTTATGTGCTTTCCGAGGCACGGAGGTATCAGACCGTCACTTTCCTGAATCCGAGCTTCGACTGAGTAATTTTAAATTTAAAAAATCATGTGATAATTATTTTTTGACCCAACCCGGGGTTCGAACCTAGGACCTTAGCGCGGTAGTCAGACAATTTATTTAGTTTAGTTTTTGGTCTACGAACCGCATTAAGGAATTATGTTGTGAAAATATTACACAAGCAAGGTTAAGCGGCGATAGCCTAGTTGGTTGTGTTTGTGTGTGTTGTTTTCTAAATATTATGTGTGTACTCTTTAAAAATAATCCCTTGTTTTCGATGAAGGAAAACATCGTGAGGAAACCTGCATACCTATACCTAAGAAGTTCTCTATAAGAATTTTGAAGGTGTATCAAGTCTACCAATCCGCACTAGGCCAGCGTGGTGGTATAAGGCCTAATCCCTCTCAGTAATAGAGGAGGCCCATGTCCAGTAGTGGGATATATATAATACAGGCCTGGTATTATTATATAATATATAGGTACTATATAAAGGTTACTAGATATAATACGTATGCAGGTACTTCCGCTTTCCTTTACATAAATCAGGCCAAATGACGGTGCTTAGAGCTGATTTACGATCATGTACGGCTTGAGAGAGCACAGCAATTTGAATACATTACTCATGGCTGAGAATATGACATCAAAATCAATTTAATTTGCTAAAAACATTGTATAAATTGTAATGTTTCATACATTACTATTAGGAGCTGAAGTGATTTTGATTAAAATAAAAAGAACTATCACTGACTACAGAAATAGATTTACTACCAACCAACCGACTTATACGACTTTTTTTTTAAATATTCATTTAAGGAGCTTGGTCGTTATTTCACGACTATGTCACTCCGTACGTCCACTTTTACCCATGCCTACAAAATTTTGATGAAATCAAAATAGTTTTTTAATAAAGCCCTAGCCTCTTCTGATACAGGAACCGACAAAAAGCTATTTATGCTGCCCACATTAAAGCTCAAAGTATGAGGCCCACTCCGCACACACTCCGACAAAACATGAAGTACGTCATCTCTTACTCCACAGTCAGAGCAGTTCGGGGAGTTTGACGCCCGCATGAGATGCTTAAACATATTCGTCGGAATATGCCCAGGGCAGAGCCGACTTATACGACTTGTCAATGACTAACTGCCTCGGTGTGTTTTATAGCAAAAGGTGTCATAAATACCTTGATAAGAATATTTTTGATCCTAACTGGTAATCCTATATAACTAAAGACATTAGTTATATAAGCGACTTTATTTAAGTAATAATTAAGTATTCTCATGTACCTTGACTTATCATAAGCGCAACTATGTTTGCCTACGTGATGAATAATGCATTTTATTTGTAACTGCATAATCAACATGTTTAATCCTTTCAACAGTATGCAACATTTATAAACGGACTTACAAAAAGAATATTTAGTTACATAAATGCTTTTAAGTTATTTGTATAATTGTTATTATTTATCTATATAATTAATCTCGTCTCAATACAAACAGTACTCGGTATTGGAATTATTGTAGGCCCCTTGTATTTGAGTACGTTTTGTCTCTTTGTTTGATGCAAGCACCAGTGTACAATGTGCATTGTTGCCTAATGTTTGAGGACTTGTGTCTAGTGTAAATGCAGGGTACTGTATTATATGCTAGTGACGGCTGCAGTGCGATGTCCAGTGCTTTGTTATAGTTCTAAGGGTTGCTATTATTTCCTTACTCTACTATAGAAGTCTCCATTATTTTAATTATTGAACAGCTCAGATCGTATGAAAATGATTTTCCTGGGATAAAAAGTGGCACACAGCACTCAAGAGAAACGAAGCTTTCTTTAGTGAAAAAAATATCAATATCCGTTTATTAGTTCCTGAGTTTACCGCGTTCAAACAAACAAACTCTTCAGCTTTATATATTAGTATAGATTTATCCATTTCCTTCTCGCATTATGTACACTTACTATTTTTAGTCTCTGCATTCATCTTAATGTTGACTGGGCGAAAATCCCTTCGTCAATAAATCCGCTTTTATACTTTTAAATGAATAAAATGTATTAAAATTATTTATGGAAAGGCTACGCGCGCGTTATTACGTATTTTAATAATTTTGTTATTCATTTCTTTAAAAATATTATATAAGATAACGTATCGCTGCAAAAATCGTTTTGATTTTAGGCTAAAATAGTTATCTTAAGCCATGTTTCACAAGTTTCGATAAATTATATTGGATGGTTATGGTATAAAAGAGCTAATGTAGATAGTATTAATTTTATTACCATTTATTTGGGAGCAAAGATTAGAGTGTCTTGTATTTGATCAGCTTATACATTTATCGATGGCTCTTAAATAAACTATGGTATCTAAAAAATAGCATTATTCACTTTTTTAATGTTTCGCTATGTATGTACTGTTTACTACTAAGCTATTAAAAAAGTTAGTAAATTATTTTTAATGAAGTTTTGTTGTTTCGTTTATTATCTTTGAAATAAATGGGTTTGGTAATAAACAGTACCTTTACAACGAAATGCTAATAAGTGAATATCGCTATTTTTCAGATATATTTACTTAGAAGCTATTGTTATGTGAAGAGTAGAATTTACTTAGAAGTTATGAAATAAACTCTTAGGAGTGTTATACTGTAATCTTCCAATAAGGCCTAACCGCAAGGAATTCTACAAAATATCTTCTTTCAGTATCTAATATATAATACCTTGGTATATCTGCAAGTCGAGGAGCTCTGGTCCGGCGAACCGTTCCAGCCATCGGCAAAACACCCACCTGAAAAGAAAGGAGGAATTGTAGCACATATCTACAGGCACTATTGAGCATGAATTGTTTGAGTATTTTTTTATTTTGTTATAGAGCAATCAACAATTAATTCATTTGGGATACATGAGTATAGAGATTGTTTCGCTATGTTTTCCTTCACAGTAAAATCAAGCAATAATTTATAAAAATGCTCATATAACTTTTGAAAATTTGAGGTTCGTTCTCTTATTTTATTAATATGAGACTACTTGTTTTGGACCCAAACCAGGTTTATGTATAAAAGCCTTGACTCAACCTCAGATGGTTCTATTTTCCCCAAGAGATATGGCATGCATTGTAAGACCAGGAATCTTAATATACCGATCAACCTTCCTGGTCAACCACTGATTTATAGAAAAACCCTAATAACTGGCAACTTAGCGAATATAGGCACATTTTCTAGCCATTTAGCTCACAGAGCATCCTTATTTTCTCTCAATAAATTTAGCAGTATTTAGTATGATCAGATCAGGGACTTCATCTGGCTTACCACGATATATTTTTTTGATTACTGCTTCAATGACTAGAAGGGCTTGCCGTTCGCCAGATGGCAAGCGACGACCGTTCATATTTAACAATAGAAAACCATTCAACACCTTGAATTATAAAGTATTGTTTGGTATTCTACTACGGTCACCATCCTGAGACATGAGATGTTAAGTCTCATCATGTCGAGTAGTTACACTGGCTACAATGTCCTTCAAACCGGAACACAACAGTGACTACACACTGCTGCTTGGCGGCCGAAATAGACAACGCGGTGGTAACTACCCAGGTGGAATCCCACATATGTATCCCACCAGTAAATGATAGAAGTTAAGTCATCTATAAACTTAGCGATGACATCAGCTTCGTAACACCATTTATTAATTAAGATTTATTTTCAGCAATATGGCCGCTTTATTATGTTTGACAAGTTTACGATTCATCATTGAGATCTATGGAGTATGATGTCATTTGCTCGCGCTTTTAACGGAGGGTAAGCAGCGGTGTAGGGCATACATTATTAATCAATAAATATGAAAATTATCAGTCCTCTGTTGGACATAGGCCTCTCCCGAGGTACGCCACAGAGCCGGTCTATGCATCCAGTCGCTGCCCTCTTATGTAAGTTGTCCCGCCATCTGGCTATAGGGCGTCCCACGCTACGTTATATATTATATCTAGTGTTATTATATCTGTTGCTAGTCATCTATTGACGTCGTTTTAAGTTTTAAAGGAGATGAGAACAAGGGACCTTGTTTTCTATGACAATGTAAATTCGTAAAGCGGCAGTGTTAGGTTATCTTTGTGAAATTAGCTTGGAATAGTATTCTGTATGCAAATTCTTATTGAATTAATGCGGCGCAGCGCATTATGTGTTTTTTATACGTTTATAGCAAACTGATCCCACTGCACCTGATGGTAAGTGGAGTGGGGTCCAATAGAATGTCGACTGACGAGAGATGATTGCTCCTCGACAGTCACCACAATTATGCCGTCCTGTTGGAGCCGGATATACACAGGCTAATTTCGGAACGCGATACACTAACGTGTGCCACTATGGTTGTTTTAATAACTTGTTACTTGCGCTACAATAACGTGTGTAATAAGGAATTAGATTGATTAAAGAGCATTATAAAACTTAACATCCATTGAGTTAAAACTAGTACAATATTGTACCATAGAATGATTTGTAATAACACTTCTCTTGACATAAGTAGGGCATATGTCATTCCTATTAAAAAAAAAAAAATATGTTAAGATATTCACTTACACGAAGACGCAAGCAAAAGGCAAACATGTTATAGGTACCAGAAATTATCTACAATCGTGTAAACAAAACGATATAGGTAGTAAAAGAGTGTTGGTATAAAAGGCACTTTCGAACATAAGTAAACTAAGTTAAACTAAGCACGTACCAACTTAGTCGCGAAACATTCCTGATGCAAATGGAAAAGGCACTCGTGCAAACATATTCGGATATCTAGTTTTTTTATGCCAAGACGAGGAAGTGGCTCACCTCATGTTAAGTCAAAAAACATGCCTTTTTCCCCGAAGGGAAAGGCAGACTTTCTCGCCCTCACACCAACCATATCAACTCCTGTAAGCCAGGATCAGCAGTGGCACGCGTTGTATAACAAACAGAAGCTTGGCGAGTATCAGGGAAAACTAATTTGTCTTTTCCCGCAACGAAGTTAATCAAATAGAAAGATAGGGAGGAGTTGGAAATATTAATTGTCCACTGAAAGCAAAAGAAGACGTTCAAATCAAACTTTCTCCAGTTATGTTCAGTCCCATGATATTGGAGGAGTCCGTCGCCATCGAGGACAAATTCCAAACTCCGATATGATACTGAGCAGAAAAATAATATTCCAGCCCGAGTTGGGATTTAAACCCAGGAGCTCAGAACGGAATCGCGTCGCACAGGCTATACAACTACGCTACCCCGGGAGTCAAGATTTCAGTCCACCGCCCATAATACCAGAATCTTGGAGGCTGCCGCCAGAAACCAATAAAGGTTATGGAAATGTTTTGGGCCTTGAATGTTTAGTTCATAATTCAAGATTGCAAGAGTTTTAATGATGTTTCGCTGCTTGTGTTGGAATAAATAAAGGGAAAAGTTGTACGAAGTCGGATTAAATTTAGTACATAGATATAATTTTCGGGGGTGTTTGAAGTCTACCAATCCGCACTAGGCCAGTGTGGTGGACTAAGGTCAAATCCCTCTCAGTAGTAGAGGAGGCCCGTGCCCAACATGGGAACAGTATATAATACAGGGTTGATATTATATTTTTATAGGCCAGGTACTAGATTATAATATAGGCTACGTTATAAGTCTAAATATTTATATTTTTTTAAGTTTTAACCGACAATGTCTTACGGGCGGGCCGTAACGTATTTTTTTTGAGCCGCAATTCCTAGAAAAAACAAATAACAATGTAGTGAATACAGAGACTAAAATGCAATAAAGTAGAAATGTTCTACAATTGTATCTCGAGTGATGTAAACAAATACCTTGAGATAAATAACATTCTGTTAGGTACAGACGTTCGTGTTTCACTAACAGTAAGGGTTGACATTGTGAGAGACGGAATGTCTTGTTACAGCTTGTTTGAAAGTACAGTCAGGTAGATAATTTGCTGAGCAAGTTACTTTTTTAAATTACATTTTACGTTATTTAAAATAAAGAATTTGGCGAGCATACAACAACTTATACGCGCTATGACTTTTGAATGTTTTGAAACTACGGTTTGATTGTACAGGCTCTTAAATGATGATATAGGTAATAATTTTTACTTGAGTGTTGGTAATTTTCATATTTATATTACTAAGATAATCGTAAATTCGTAAATATACCAAGGAATTCGTTTATTAAATATATATTATTCACACAAGTTCAATGAAATTAGTATTAATATAATAAAATAATAGTATCAGCCCTGCATTATATACTGTTCCACTGGTGGGCATGGGCCTCCTTTACTACTGAGGGGGATTAGGCCTTAGTCCACCACGCTAGCCTAGTGTGGATTGGTAGACTCACACACTCTCAAAATTCCTATAGACAAATTCTCAGGTATGTCGGTTTCCTCTCGATGTTCTCCTTCACCGTTAAAGCAAGCGATAATTCACAAAGAATACACACATAATTGTAGATAAGTGAGAGGTGTGTGCCCTTGGGATTTGAACCTGCGGACATTAGTCGTGGCAGTCCATTCCATACCCAACTAGGCTATCGCCACTTGCAATATCAATATTGATTCGACTAAATTCTTAATTTAATAAGATAAAAACGTCTACACGGCGCAATATATCTTTGATTTGATTAATCAATTCCAATATAAAGTTAATGTATTTAATCTTGAAATCGAACAATATAAGAAAAAGAAAGACAATCACTGAACATAATAAGATTTAAATGAAAGAAAATAAAACGAAAGTATTAATGGATTTCGCTAAGAGTATCGAAAGAAAAGACTTTAGCTACCATTAGTTAGAATTAAATTAATTGTGCGAATGACGTTGGTTTGGATAGAAATGTAATTAATGGTAAATACAAGTGAATAATGAATGATAATGCATTGAAATAAATGAAAACAATCTCCTCCCTTAGAGTAGCAAGAAACACGACACGATAGTTCTTGTCGTTTCGTTGTGATTGGTCGAGAACCTCGCATGTGCCACGCGTTGGTCTCTCGACCAATTAGAATCATCACAATTAAACGTAACGCACTTCGTGTCGAGTTAGTAGTACTTCATTCTAGAGGAGCACAATTTAAAATATTCTCTCCCTGCCTTGGAAGTGTTACATTACATCACACCGCGATTGTAGAACTGAGGTCTCAGGTTCAAATCTTGGATCGGGCAGTGATATTGAATGTTATTGCTCAGTATCTACTCGGAGTTTTGAATTTGTTCCCGATATTGCAATTGGTTCACCCCTACTACGTTGCGAATGCAATAAATGCGAAAGTTACTCTGTCCCTTATAATTTTACTGCTAAACGATGTAACGAAATTTGTTACGCAGTCACTAACTTCAAGAAAGGATATAGAATAAGTTTCATTTGTCACTAAACAAATAGCAAGCAGATTCACAAAGACCTAGGCTTCATTTATCAATAAACAAACAGCAAACAATTCCACCAAGCAAGAGCTAATATAATATAGATTATTTATTCGAGGAAAAGTTTCACGCGAAATTCAAAAGCTAATGAATGGTGAAATTGAACCACATAAGATATAAGGCATCGATAAATATCAATAACAGGCCCCCTGTGATACGGCCCGCCGCACATTGGTTAATTGGCCGTAAAACTAGATGGTGGAGCATCGCCTGGGCATGTGGCGTACTCATAAAGCCGTATACACACCAATTTTTTATAGTCGGAACGCTAGCTCTTCAAAATTTGGTAGAATACTTTACTGGTTTACTGGAGGTAGGTCTTTAATATGTGCACCATCGCAATGTCTATTTCTGCCGCCAAGCAGCAATTTGTAGTCACTGTTGTGTTCCAGTTTTAAGAACATTGTAGCCAGTGTAACTACTGGACATAATAAGACTTAAAATCTCATGTCTGAGGGTAGCGGGTGTAGTGGAATACCGAACAATTCTTTGTAATTCTAGGTGTTGGATGGTGTTTCTACTATTTATGGGCGGTCGTATCGCTTACCATCAGGCGAACGGCAAGCTCGTCTCGTCATTCAAAACAATAATAATAAGAATACCGGTGATTTTTTACTGGTATAGGAGTACATGTACCCGATGCGATGCTGGTTATCCCTATCACGGAACGCATATGAGGTTAACGTAATATTGACCGATATGGGTCGACTACACTGAACTTCCGAATATCAGATATCTGACATTCTTAGTAAAGGCTAGGTCAAAAGTACCCTGAATCGGCGATAATGCATGAAAAGATTAATGAAGGTGGAGGCAGCGAGAGAAGTATGCCGGAATAATACGAAGTGGTAGTCCAAACTCTGCCTACCCCCCTATGGGATAGAGATGGGATACTATGTACGTATGTAATATCTGCGTATTAGTCAGGACCATGTTTAATCATTTGGAGATGAATACTCGAGTTAATATTGTGTATAATTTACTTATTTTAATCAGTATTCAGTCTAGAGAAGCTCTCTTTAGATTAGCTTCCAGACTTCAAGACACTGTGAGCTCATTTTGCATAGATCGCACCACTAACAGCTTCGACGACTTCGAAACGTCGGGAGAAAATTTAAAATATAAAAACCGTGATAAAATCCGAAAAATTGTTTAATTTTAATGTCTAACATTCGCGTAAATACAAGAAATCATTATAAATTCGGTCGATGAAATACCGGCCGTGTGCATACACCCTAACTTGTAATACGTGAGGGTGCGTGGCCAAATTAAATGACGGCGACGCTTTTTTTCGCTTTTCGCGGGAAATTCTTTGAATAAGTAAAAGGGAACGTGTTTCGACGCTTTAGAGTTTTCGAGAACATGGGTTGCGGTCGTAATGCTGTTTGAAATTTTATTTATAAAATATACTCTGTTAGGGTGTCGGAATTAGTTCTAAGCTAATAATTATATACTATATTAGCTTTTGATCGTGGCTCCGTCCGCTTGAAGGAGTTTTCCGGGATAAAAGTCGCGCTATATATTTTCCCAGCATAAAAAGTCGCCTATGAACTTCCCTGGGTCAACTATCTCCACACCAAATTTCATAAAAATCTGTTAAGTAGATTTTGAGAAACTCGATAACATACAGACAGACAGAAAAGGTGACTTTGTTTTATAATATGTATAGGTTACAAAAAAACACAAAGTATGTCTACATTAAATACATAAAGTGATAAATGTATTTATTTTGAAAAGAGTTTGATATATATTCTAAAATGTGAATTGTAAAAAAAGTACACATCCGATTTAATTATATCCCGGACTTTTATTTAGAATTATTTAAGACAAACAATCTTACGGTACATCATCTTCGTTTAACTCCAACGGTTTAGGCAGCGTACGCCAATGTAGCAATTTTTTTTCAGACTTTATATGTATCGTTATATTATGACTAAATTACACAAATCATTATAAATTGTAGCCTATATGTTATTTCGATGTATAACCAATGTTACTGTAAGTTTTATCCAAATCCGTTCAGTAGTTTTTTCGTGAAAGAGGAACAAACATAAATACATACATCCATCTTCATAAACTTTCGCATTTATATTGGATATTTCACTTCTTTCGTTTCAGGATGATTAGCGTAGTGCCTTGCATTACCTTAATTCATAATTGAGATGGTGCCGGTACTGGCGAGCTACTTGCTCTGTTTAAAGTATTTGTGACTACAACTCTAGGGCTAAAAGTAAAAACAAACTAATCGTAGTAAACAAAACCTTAAATTACAAAAGGACTATTGACTGAAATGTACGTCTAAGCTCTTCTAGCATTTTCTTTGTTGTGTAACACTGACTGAGACGTTACTAGGGTTGGCACGTCACGTAATAATAATTATTTCAGCCCTGTATTATATACTGTCCTACTATTGGGCATGGGCCTCCGCTATCAAGAGGGATTAGGTCTTTGACCACCATGCTGGCGTAGTGCGGATCGAGAGACTTTATATACCGTAAAAATTATTATTCTTAAGTTCACAAGTATACAAGCGTCCTCACGAGGGTTTTTGTTCACTGTTAAAGCAAGCGATGTATACTCTCACATAACTTAGAATAGTCAGAAGTTTGGATTATAAACCTGCGGATATTCGTAGCGGCAGTCCGTTTCACACCCAACTAGGCTATCGCTTATAAATATTAAATTTATTAAGTTTTAAATATGTATCCTTTGTGCCAACCCTAGCTGTTACGTGCACTAAGAGCTCCGTTCATTTGTACAATGGCCGAAGGGAACAAAGGAGCGACACAAATATTGTTGCTACTGCTAAATGCTATCATTAAAACTAGAGAAATTTGACATTTCCACCTCAGGAAACGATCGAAGAATGCCAGGTGGATACTGGAGACATAATAGTGTTACAGTAGAACAAAAATCTTTCTTTGTTGATACTTTGCGTACCACTCCAAGTGCAATGAAGTCACTTTGCCCTGTATCAAAAAGATGAATGGGGATCACCAGATAGTAAATGAACCTAAATATCTATACACCAAAGGAATCTTTGTGGCCTTTAAAGTACTAATGGGATTTTTAAGGCATTGAATCGAGTCTGGAAATGCAACTTAGCTGGTTCTACGAGGACGATATACGGAGGAAATTAATCGCTAACAGCACCATGAGGAATGCTACCTATTTACCTAGGTAGAGTTGCACAATAAGTAGAAGTTATGGTGGTCCAACAATTGGTAAGTATGTTGCTTGATAAATTTTGCAGTTAATATTTTGAAATAAAATGGATCCCTACTTCCTATTTTCCCGATATTATTTGTACAATTGTGTCTTTCTTTGCGCATATAGATTTGGAGTTCGTGTTTTGAATCAACACTTCTTGCTTCTTGGAATTGGACCCACCGATGAACTGAGACATTAAAACCACAAAGTGACACAATCCTATAAATCCAACACTGAACAGGTACGAAGTTTCTTGTCGATTGGTATCAAAGGGTGCTAATGAAGCCCCCGGGGGGCATGGGGGGCTTGGGGCGGAGTTAGGGAGACAGCACGTGACCACAATGCTCAATGAAGATTACGACAAATTAATTTACTGGTCTTAAGAGATTTTTACTTTCCTTAATCAAATTGTGTTGAAGGAAACATGGCGCCGGGTCCCGAGGTTTTAATGGAAATTACTGAGGTCGACGCACTCACGGTTCGGTATTCTAGCTATAAGAAAATTTGTGACGTTATACGCGTCTTACTGGAAAACGCAAAACTGAAAGGAAATGGATTAATTTTCGTACTTCATAGAATAATTCATATTACATATATTGTTCTGTAAGCGTCAAGCGGTTAGAACCGCAAAACCAAGTTATAATATAATAATAATATTAGCCGCGTATTATATTGCCTACTGCTGGCCACGGCTTACTACTACTGAGAGGGTTTCCTACTTAGACTACCACGTTGACCTAGTGTTGGTTGGTAGACTTCACATACTTTCGAAACACTTATGAAGAACTTCTTAGGTATACAGTTTTTCTAAAGTTCCTTTTTTCTAAGTTTCCTTCGCCGTTAAAACAAGCGATAATTCACAACGAATACACAAATTACTTTAGAATAGTCAGAGGTACATACATGCCCTTGGGTTTTGAACCTGCGGACACTCCTCTCGGCATTCCTTTTCACTCTCAACTAGTCCATCCTCGCTAAGGTAATTTACAAGAATCTAGTGAGAAGCTTACTATGTAAGACTATTTTTATCACTAAGTAGCTCGTTTGAGTTCGATTTCAGACGTTGTACCCAGCGCAATAATTGAACATAATGAGACTTAATATCTGTTTCATAGTATAGATTCAACTATTCTTTGAAATTTTAAATTGTAGTGTCTATGTTTAGACTTCGCTGCGATTAACACAGGCTAAGGGTCTATTGATCTCTATAGCTATCACCATAAGGCATAGAATGTTTACAGTTGAACAAACACCTCCTCAAAAAATTCCAGACTGACCTGTTATTTCTACATTAATTTGTTTAAAACATTTTCAAAGTCCTTTTTTATTTGTACAATTGTGTCTCGTTTTTCTTTGCTTCGTTCCGAGGCGATGTTATTTAATTTAAAAGTTCTGAAAGACGAAACAAAAAATATTTTTGTTTTCGGCTCGGAAAACAAAATGTTAAATACAAAAGATGTACATATCTTCCAGATTTTTTTCTTAAGTTTGGCTTCGATTATTTTTGACCTGAATTGTTTCAACGGTGCCTATTGATAATAGCTTGACCAACACATTGATCACTTATCTATGGGATATAATATTATATATTATTGGGTAGGAAATATTGCATTAAGAATAGAAAGTATGCCGAAAAACGATTTTCATGGTCATGGAGTAGGGACCGAATCTTTTTTGTAAGGGTACGGTAAATGACCCACTGCAACGGATAGTAAGTGAAGTGGAGTCCAATAAAATATCGACTGACGAGAGATGACTACCCTTCGACAATTGGTACAATTATGCCGGTCTCTTAGAAATGGATATACACAGGCTGATCCCTCAGCGCGAGACACTTACAATAGCGGGTTTTAACACCTGTGTACGGTGGTCGCTATCTGAGCGGATAAAAAATATATCCTACCACCAGCAAAATCTTCACCAAGCAACACTATTGTGTAATTATAAAATAATGAAAAATAGCAAAGATTTAATCTTTCAATGAACTATGAACTTACGTAGATTAGCATCATGGTCTAAAATACAATAAATTATAGGCGACTGAAGGGCGATAGGGCTTAAGGGTGGATTTTATTATCGTGACCGGAACTGCGCAGCGCAAGGTCAGGTGACGCTCCACTTTGAAGGCCCCACCTACGGAACAAGTTATACGAGCCAGCGGGCCTTTGTAAAATGGTAGTTGGTACAATTTACAGGGCTGATATTATTACTAATTATAGATACTTATTTTTCATTTGATCTCTCGGATGCAAGATTTTAGGTCACTTCATTTCAAGTGTATTCTACCAGTGGCGAAGGGTGACAATTTTCAAAAGGGAACCCGAAGAAATTTTTTTTCTACAAATGTAATACGCATTTCACAATAAAAATAAAATCAGTTAAATGTCGTAATACTTAATAATTTCCTTCTAACATAAACATGTCTAAACTCCAAATTTTAAAAATAATCACATATTATTTTGAACATAGATACCTAAAAGAGTCCAACAAATATTAATAACGCACACTATACACAAACACTAATTAATACATTTTAAATTATTAAAAAAATTCGCGCCAATGGCTCAACATGAAGCCGCAAATTCTCGGGTTACCCTGAAGTACATATACACGCACGCAACATGTATTTTTACGTCACTTCCAAAAGATTAGACAAAGACACCGCGCTGCGTGTGAAAGAGACAACAATATCGCGAGGGAAGCTATGCGCGACCGGGTTCCCTTCGAACACTACAAGGCGCGAGCACTGCGCGCGAGTTACGATTTAACGAATTGATACTATGTACCATTATCGTTGAAGTATTGATTTAATTGAATAAGTATAAGATGACTTATTTGAGTATACTATTATTATTCTAGTTATATTTGTTATGTTTTTCTTTTATTATTTTTTATTAATTTACAAAAGGTAACCCGGTAGGAATCGGCTTGTATGGACGCTTCGCCACTGTATTCTACCTCCACAATCATAGATGAAAGAAATAAAAAATGATAGGGCGTCCGGACAATTTATTCGCAAAACAAAATGCAATAGCAAAGAAGTGGTTGGTGATTCTTTATCCCGTAAGTATTTACTAAATCAGGGCACTTAGGTCATTCACGTGTCACAACTAAAACCTAATATCCAGATAAACATGGAATTATCTGCCATCAATTTTTCCCGCCAAACCACCGCTGTGTCTTATAACTTCCGCCGTAGCACTAAAAATATTATGGGCAGAGATTATACAAACACGCCTAGTCAGAGGAAGTGACGTCATGAAAGGTAACCATCGCTTTATAACCCATATCTTGTCGTTAACTTTGCTATCTGTAAGATGTACTAAAATGTATGTTAATAAAATACGTGGTTTTTACGGCGACTTTGCGTTATTAAGTCGGGTTATGTTATAGTAAAATAGTCCTTTATACTGTACTAGCTTTTGCCCGCGGCTCCGCCCGCGTTATAAAGTTTTTCAGGCTAAAGTTTTCCGTTATAAAAGTAGTAGTTTCCCGGGAGCCTATGTTCTTCCCAGGGTCTCAAACTGTCTCCATACCAAATTTCATCTTAATACGTTGGGTAGTTTTTGAGTTTAACACGTTCAGGCAGACAGATGCAGCGGGGGACTTTGTTTTATAATATATTTTTAGAACTTTTTAAGAGGAACAATCCCGTCATACATCATTGTTGCATAACTTTAACCGTTTACGCAGCTAACGCAACGGAAGCTCTCAAAACTAATAAATTGTGCCCGTTTTTGCAACATGTTTCATTACTGCTCCGCTCCTATTGGTCATAGCGTGATGATATATAGCCTATAGCACTCCACAAATAAAGGGCTATCTAAAACAAAACGTTTTTTTCAGTTCAAACTGGTAGTTCCTGAGATTAGCCATTACTGCTCCGCTCCTATTGGTCATAGCGTGATGATATATAACTTAGAGCACTCCACAAACAAAGGGCTATTCAACACAAAAATATTTTTTCAGTGCGAATCGGTAGTTCCTGAGATTAGCCATTACTGCTCAGCTCCTATTGGGTATAGCGTGATCATATATAGCGTATAACACTCCACGAACAAAGGGCTATCCACCGCAAAAATATTTTTTCAGTTTGGACCGGTAGTTCCTGAGATTAGCCATTACTGATCCACTCCTTTTGGGTATAGCGTGATGATATATAGCCTATAGCACTCCACAAACAAAGGGCTATCCAACGCAAAAAGAATTTTTCAGTTTGGACTGGTAGTTCCTGAGATTAGCGCGTTCAAACAAACAAACAAACAAACAAACTCTTCAGCTTTATATAATGGAGTATAGATTATATGTTTGATATTTCCGTAACAATAATAAGAATATCTCCGATGTCCATGTTCAGTTGTATTATTAAAAAAAACGAAATTACAGTACATTAAAAATAGATAATATTAAAATATTGTGAAATTTAAATTATTCCTTTCTATAATTTAGTACTCTGTCCACCTTTAGGGGATAAAAGCATGAAGCGTATTTATTTATACTTATTAAACTTCATCACATTAAACAAGATACCCATAACCCTACAGTAACCTACAGAATCCCTGAGACCTCAAACACTGACGGATCCTATTCATCACTGACACCAATTAACGGCTCGAAACCAGAGAATGTGGGTGTGACGGACCTTTGGGGTAAAGGTGAGACACTCGACACCATTGATCAGGATCCAGAAGGTCAGAGGTCAGAATATAATAGTGATGAAAGGTCACTGGAATGTCCAAACTGGGTGGGCTTGTTTCTACGTAAATCCGCTTTGTCTATTTTGAAGGACATAGTAGCCCGTGTAATGATTATTTATTAGATATAATTAGACTCTTTGCTTTCAAAAAAGCGGCGATAGCCTAGTTAGTTATGGAACGGAGTACCGAGACGAATGTTCGCAGGTTCGAAACACAAGGGCACACACCTCTGACTTTACTAAATATTATGTGTATATTTGTGAATGAAAACATCGTGAGGAAACCTGCATACCTGAAAGTTTTCTATAGGAATTTCAAGGGTGTGTGAAGTCTACCAATCCACACTCACACTAGGCTCTCAGTATTAGAGGAGGCCCGTGCCCAACAGTGGGACAGTATATAATACAGAGCTAATATTATATTATTATTAGACTCTTTGCTCCAGTGGCTTAGTGGCAATATATTTCGGCTGTGTATTACAAATGTTTGAATTTAAGCCCCAGTTTGAGCATTACTAAATTGGTTTTCTAATAAGAATTGCCCGGACTGTCTTTCTGAGTCTCTCGGGAATCGACCCAGGATCTGCGAGCTAAGTCTATACACTGTTACTATACAAGAAATGATAGCTCATTAAAAATACATATTCAAACAAGAGCGTTAAATTTCCATTGTTACATTATTCTAATGTGTTACAAAGCGCTCTCGGCAAACTATTGGGGAATGAAACATTCTCAATGTTTCATTCCCCAATAGTTTGTCGACCTGGGTACGTCATAAATTGTAATGCTCGTGAGAAATCCATTGTGGAGTTCACGGCTGATTCACATTGGTACTAGAGGTAGCGATTTATAATTATTGCAATAGGGTAAAATACTTTTTATTAAATACATTTATCAAAAACGTATATCAACAATCATCCAACATCTAATAGAAAAACATTTTTAAAATTCAAGCTGTATTAAATTAATAAAGCTTTGAAATATGGTCAAATAACATCAATAGGAAACTGTGACGTCACCAAGTGTCACCGGCGATAACGCTGCGTGTGTGAGAAAGAGACAGCGCGATAACCACGTCCCTACTTTTGCTCACAATAAAATTTCTAATCAAATAACTGTTTTATTTTTCAATCAATTCTGATGCTGATTTCACAAAATATTTTTTCTATCATTTCCATTACATATTTAAAAATAATGTATAAATTAATATAATTAATTTATTAATATTAATAGCATATTAATTTCTTAATTTATACTAATTTACAATCTCACCCACGCTTTATGAGAGAGACGTTTGAACGCGAAAACTGCCGGTCGACCGGAATATCCGGATAGATGGCTAATTAACGGGAAAAAAAATTCACGGTCACTTCACCGAGTTTTCACTTTGGACCAGAGTTTTACTTACAGTTATTGGTCCTGATAAATTTCCATTTAATGTTTCTTAAATATTATTGTTAATGATTTATAACACCTAAGTGGTTAGGTGCTCCCACAGCGATCAACAAATCGTATTTTTAGAAGCTATCTATTCGAAACTTATAATTACACATATAGAAAAAAATTACATCATATTTCTACAATATGTTGTCTTTACTTTAATAGTTTGATTTTATTCAATTTATTTCACTGTTAAAATGCTATTTAAATTATTGATTCCCTGCATCTCCTCCTAAAGTATATACATATTGTTGGGGACTGTATTAAAACTTCCACGGATTTGTTCACTGGTTTATTTTCGAATCTGCTTATCTCGTACCAATTTTCTTATTCTGCCTCGAACTACAAACTACGCATACAATCGCCCGACTTACATACTAGTTTAGGAGGCACTATAACGCACGGGTGTGCCTCCTACGCACTTTTCGGCCATTGGCCCGCCGTTTTTCCCTCGTTGGCGCGTCCGTCGCTCTGATTGGCCGTAGGGTTCTGGTGGGCGGGGCGTCGTTCCACGATGCGCCGGCGCCGGGTCCCTCGTCGAGCGCGTGCAGTGCGCGCCTCAGTCGCGCGGCGACCGCCGTCCCGCGACGTTGCTCCTCTGGATGCGGCGTTGACGGGTCGCTCGCTGAGCGTGCGGCGCGCGGGCTTCAGTCCCGCTGCGTCCGCCGTCCCGTAACGTCGCTCCTTAGGCAGCGTCGTCGACGGGCCTCAGTGTCACGGCGGCCGCGAAGTCGTCGTGTCGCTAACATCCTCCCCGGCGTAGCTCGCGCAGCCTCCTCCTCCGGGTGCAGCACGACGATCTTCGTCACCGGGCGTCGAAATACGCCGCTCTTTGTCTTGACTTCAGCGACTCGTATGGCTCCGTCGGGTCCCTCGAACGTGCGCTGGACGATCCCCAGCGGCCACACGTTCCTCGGCAGCTGTTGGTCGGCGATGGCGACCACGTCGTTGACGCGCAGCGGACGAACTCTTCTTGTTGACTCGCCGCGGGGTACCAGGGTCGGTAGGTACTCCGCTATCCACCGGCGCCAGAAGTTGTCCGCCAACGCCTGCGCCGCTCGCCATGCCCGTCGATCGACGTCTTCACAGGGTCCGATTGTGGGAAGGCCCGATGATGAGCCCAACAAAAGTGATTGGGCGTGAGCGCCTCCGGGTCCCTCGGGTCGACGCTCACGTGGGTCAGTGGTCTTGAGTTGACTGAATGTTCGGCTTCAGCCAACAACGTCCGTAGGGTTTCTTCGGACGGCGCCCTTTCCTTTAGGGTGACGGTTAGTGCGGTTTTGACTGATCGCACCAACCGTTCCCACGCACCTCCCTGGTTGGGTGCGCCCGGAGGGATGAAGCGCCACTCCATCCGATGCAGCAGCCCGACGTTGCGTGGCTCGGGTTGCCACTCCTTGTAGGCCGCTCGTAGCTCTTCATCCGCTCCCCTGAAGTTTGTGGCGTTGTCGGAATACATTATTTTCGGCCATCCTCTTCTTGCTGCCATCCTGCGCAACGCCATGATGGCCGAATCCGTTGACAGGGATGCGGCGAGCTCCAGATGTATGGCGCGTGTCGTTAGACAGGTGAACAGCGCGCCCCAACGCTTCTCTCGCCGGCGTCCGATCTTCACTATCATCGGCCCGAAGTAGTCCACTCCGCAGTTGGAGAAGGGCCGATGATACGGGTCCAAGCGGGCACGGGGTAGATCTCCCGTGGCCGGTGGCTGCGGCTTCGTGCGTCGCACCTTACACAGTGCGCAGTCTCGTTCCACGGTGCGCACGGTGGGCCTCAGGTGTATTATCCAATATTTTTGCCGCAGGTCGTTGGTCACGCGCTCCCTATTTGCGTGACCTGCGGCACAGTGTTCTTGCAGCACGATGAGCTTCGTGACGGGGTGTCGGCCGTCCAAGATGACCGGTCGTTTGGCGTCATCCGGGACTGTGGCTGCTCCGATGCGTCCCCGGACTCGCAGCACGCCATCTTCTAACACCGGGTCCAGCTTGAATAGCCGACTCGTCCTTTGTACCGGCTGGGAAGACTTCAATCGTTGCAGCTCTTCCCCGAAGCTCTCCCTTTGCGCCTGTTGCATTAATAACAGCTCCGCCCGCTTCAGGTGTCCCACTTCCAGGTGGGGTGTCTTGCGTCGCGCGATGTCCGCGAACGCCAAGACTCTCGCCGTAGCTCGCACCAATGTTTCATACTTGGAGAGTGGGTCGGGTCGGGCAGCCAGCGTTCCTTTCCGGGCTCTCTGTGATGTGCAGGACCTCTGCTTCGTCGTCCTGACTTCCGTCTCTCGTGGGCCATGATTGTTCGGGCTCGAGGAGGAAATCAGGTCCCCGGAACCACCGGCTGTCTTCACTCACGGCGTCGCTCCGAAGTCGAGTGGCTTCATCGGCGACGTTGTGCGTCGTGGGTAGCCATCGCCACTCACTTTTGTCGGTGAGCTCGGCGATCTCCCGCAGACGATGCGCGACGAAGGGTGTGTACCGTCGCTCGTCGTTCCGGATCCAGTGGATGACTGTTGTGGAGTCAGTCCAATATATAGTTCTCTCCGCCACGATGCGATGCTCCTTCTTCACTGCGTCAGCGAGGCGCGCCCCGATTACCGCCGCTTGCAGCTCGAGGCGGGGTATCGTTTGCGTCCGTCGCGGTGCCACCTTTGCCTTGGCGGCCACCAAAGAGAGTGTAACGTTCTCTTGGCCGACCATCCGCCAATACGCCACCGCTGCGTAGGCCTGCTCGCTGGCGTCGCACATAACGTGGAGCTCGATGCGTCGCTCGTGGCTCGTTGGTCCATAATGTCGGGGAATGCGCAACTGGCCGATCGCCGACAGTTGCGACAACCACGTCGCGAACAGCTTGCCGTCTTCCTCTGGCACCCGTTCGTCCCACGACATCTTTAAGCGCCATAAGTTCTGAAGGATGATCTTGGCGCGAATGGTGTACACGCTGAGAAGTCCCAGTGGATCGTAGATCGACATGACTGTACTGAGGGCTTCTCTCTTGGTGGGCGTGCGCACTTGCGTTTTACTTCTTTCGGGACTCGGCTCATTGCTGTGTTGAATCCCAGCTCGTCTCGCTCCGGGTCCCACCGCAGTCCCAATATCTTGCTGTGTTGATGTTCTCCCCAGTTGCGTGGGCTGATTCGAGCGCAACTCTGGGGCACGTCGCGAAGCACACTCTCGTCGTTCGAGTTCCAACCGCGCAGAGTGAATCCCGCCGCCGCGTGCACCGTCTTCATTTCCTCTATGGCTTCGTGCGCTTCTTCGGGTGTATCGTAGCTGGCCACCAAGTCGTCCATATAGTGATATTTGGTGATGGCCTCCGCTGCTCTGGGATACAGCTGCGCATGTACGTTGGCGTTGTGATTCCTTACGAAGTGCGCCATGAATGGTGAACTCGCTGCACCGAAGATCATGCTGGTCATCTTAAATCGCTGCGGCGGGTTGGTTCGGTCGTTACCGTGCCACAGAAATTGCTGCGCTGACTGATCTTCGGCACGGATCTTGATTCGCAGGAACATTTCTTGTATGTCCGCTGTGACTGCTACAGCGCTCTCCCGGAACCGAAACATTATTCCGGGCAGAGACATCAACATGTCAGGGCCTTCCAGTAAGTGGTCGTTCAGACTCACCCCGTGACTTGTCGCCGCTGCGTCGAACACCAACCTCTGCTTGCCAGGCTTGTTCGGGTTCTGCACCACGAAGTGAGGGAGGTACCAACAGACGGGGCTCGATGATTCTGACCCGTCGCACCTCACTGCGTATCCTTTTTCTATAAGGTTATTCACCTGTGCAGTATATTCGCGGGCAAATTCAGGCGAGGCGTCCATCTTGTGCTCGATTTGTCGCAGGCGTCGAAGTGCCGCGTTGTAGCTCGGCGGCATGGCGGTGTTGTCTTGTCGCCACGGCAAGCCGACTTCGTACCCGCAGTCTATCTTCCTTATAGACGTCTTCAATGTGGCGATGGCTCGTCGATCTGCGTCACTCACTCTCGGTTCTGGTGTGACGCCGAGCGCTTCTATTTTGAAGTGATCTTCCACGAGGTTATGCAGTCCGTCGTGCTCCCGCTCGTATATATGAAGCACGTTTTCTTTCTTTGTTATGACGCTACGTGGTAACGTACCGTGCACCACCCAGCCGAGTAGCGTCCTTGATGCAGCCGGTTCGTTGCGGCCGCCAACTCGCAGTTCTCGCGACACAATGTGCTCCCAATGATCCGCGCCCAATAAGATGCCTGGGCGCGCTCGTTCATAGCACAATTCTTCCGGCAGGTCCCTTAAATGCTTCAACTTCATAAGCACTGCCGGAATGGTCTGTTGGTGCAGTTTCAGGTGCTTTATTGTTCTTGCTCGTATTGAGTGTGGCTCGTCTTCTGTCACACCTCTAATTCGCACCGTCACCAACTTGCTGGCTTTTTCCTTTTGAGCCATGTTAACGCCGCTTAGGTGCAGTGCTTGTGTAGGGTCGTCTGCACCTATCTTCTCGGCGAGATCTTCATCCATCAATGTCACCGTGGCACCTTCGTCGAGGAGAGCGTGCGTTCTCACCTCCCCCCGTGGACCGGCGACTACGACCGGGCACATCTTCAGAAGCACGGTGCGTGCGCCGACGTTCGTTTTCGGCGTCACTGACAATACTTGTTCCTTGTCACGTACCTCTGTGTTTTCCGGTTTCTTTTCCGCTTGATGCAGCGATGAGTGATGCGGACGACGACACTGTTCCACACCGCACAGCTTGGCTTTGCATGTTATGCGCCGATGAGTACTGTTCGCACACTTAAAACACAGCTTCTTTTCTTTGATCAGGTTCCATCGCTGTTCGACGCTAAGTGCTTTGTACTTAGGGCACTGCGTTAACACATGCGCCTCGCTGCATGCCGGACACTCTTGTTTTTCTTCTTGTTCAAGTGTGTATACGTTGCTCGCCTTTCTCTTGATCGCGATGGCCGGTCTGAGTTCTCTTTTCGCCGCGCTGCTCGTTCCCGCAGACGGAGCGTACGTATATTTCAACGCTCTGTCCGCTTCTCGCATAAGGAAGCGAGACAATACGACGATCTCTGGGTCAGCCGTTCCTTCATTTTCATAGGCGTAATCACACCATCGTGATCGTATGTGCGGGCTCAACTTTTCTAACACTTCACGAGTCAAAAGTGGATTATAGAGGTACTCACGGCGATCCATACTCCGCAACACACATATAACATTTTGAATCTTGATCGGGAAGTTGTTGAGTTCCGTCGCCGTTGAGCCGGGCTTGGACGTCTTTCTTAACTCGTCCAAGGCACGATCAATAATCACTTCTGGCCGTCCGAAGCACTGTTCCAATGTCTTCATAATAGTGCTCGGGTCTGTGGCCGTATGCAAAGTGCGGCCACGACATCACGCGCCTCTCCTTTCAGCGCGCTTCTTAGTCGCTGAATGTTCTCAGCGGCAGACACGTTGTACAATTTCGTAGTGTCTTGCATGGCGGCTTTAAAAGGAAGCCACTCGTTCACTGCGCCGGAAAATGTTGGTAAATCTACTTGTCTCACCCGAGGTCTCGCCATTCTTTCGAGTGCGACTGCCAATTTCTCCATGTCGCTCGGGGCTCTCGGAGGCGTCGGTGATCTCGCTCGTGGTAGGTCGAAGCGCAGCGTTCTCGGCTCCTCCCTTGACTCACCGGTCTCTCCTCGAGAGGTAAGTGGATTCTTCCTTAGCCATTCATTGACATCTACTTCGGGTTGTTCGCCTTGCACGCTTTCTGCGTCGTCTTGAATGGCGGACACGTCCAAAGCGAGTTTCTTCTTTACAAGCTCGGCCTCCAATTCGAGCTCTTTTCTCTTGATAGCTGCCATCTTTTCTGCAGCCTCCAGTTCGGCCAAACGCAACCTTGTTGTTACGCTGGCGGTAGATCGAACGGACTGTGCGGGCGATCTTACACGTGGCTTATCCTTTGCCGTCACCTTTGTCACCGTTTCCGACATAATGCGCGCCGTAGACGTCGAAGGCGTACACATTATTCCCACTGACGTGGCTTGCTCGGTCTGAGGTGAGGCAGGCGGCTCTTGTGATATGCGCCTTAGTCTCTCTAGACTTATTTGTCTTTCCTCCCGACGGCGGTCAGACTCTTGCCGTTCACGGGATCGCCTCTGTTCCTCTACGTCGGCTGCGTCGCCCTGGCTTCTCGTCACCACCATCGCGTTCGGTAGACAGCGGTGTTGGACGTAACCGTATCGCAGAGCGTGCGATAAAGACAAACTAGGCTCACACTACACTTCACAGAGCTCACTCACTCCAGTCACGTTATGCACAATCACTGCACTTTCGCTCAGTGCCCCGGGCACGAGATTCGCGCTGCGCACAATATCGCTGTGCACAAAGATTCGCGACGGTAACACGCGTACGCTAGGCACGTTCGGTTTGCCTTCCTACTATTCGCGAACGCGAGTCAACCACAAACAAATCCGGCACTCGAAGGACCAGGAAATGTTGGGGACTGTATTAAAACTTCCACGGATTTGTTCACTGGTTTATTTTCGAATCTGCTTATCTCGTACCAATTTTCTTATTCTGCCTCGAACTACAAACTACGCATACAATCGCCCGACTTACATACTAGTTTAGGAGGCACTATAACGCACGGGTGTGCCTCCTACGCACTTTTCGGCCATTGGCCCGCCGTTTTTCCCTCGTTGGCGCGTCCGTCGCTCTGATTGGCCGTAGGGTTCTGGTGGGCGGGGCGTCGTTCCACGATGCGCCGGCGCCGGGTCCCTCGTCGAGCGCGTGCAGTGCGCGCCTCAGTCGCGCGGCGACCGCCGTCCCGCGACGTTGCTCCTCTGGATGCGGCGTTGACGGGTCGCTCGCTGAGCGTGCGGCGCGCGGGCTTCAGTCCCGCTGCGTCCGCCGTCCCGTAACGTCGCTCCTTAGGCAGCGTCGTCGACGGGCCTCAGTGTCACGGCGGCCGCGAAGTCGTCGTGTCGCTAACACATATAATTTTAATTTGCAAATAACACTGGTCTGTAAGGATATAATAATATAGACAATTTAATAAGGAATATTAAAGTAGTTTAAAATTAAAAAAAAAAAAACACAAAATTTATTTTTAAATAAATTATTCGTAAATTTGCATAATTCCGTTGTACCTCGTGCGTCGATTATAATGTATGCAACGAATGCTTTAAGCCGTTTGCTCGGGGGAGCGTCTTAAGTCTTATAATGACTAGCCATACAATCGGGAAATATTCCCTTCAATATCGAAAACAGTTCAAGCACAATATTGCTGGCGACAAATTACAAATTATGCGTCCGACCCCGATTGACTTTTGCATAAAAGAGACCTATTAAAATATTGTTACTGCCGCGGTGGCATAGTTGTACTGCATGCGCGGTACGGCAGCGCTCTGAGGTCTTGGGTTCGAATCCCAAGTCAAAATGATATTTGGGTTTCTCTGCTCAGTATCAGACTGAGGTCTGGAATTTATGCCCGATATGGCAATAGGCTAGCGCCTTATCACATTATGGGACGGAACACAATTCGAAAAGTGGGTGCCCTGGTTGCGCCTCTGCATACCCCTTCGAGAATAAAAACGTGATGTGTGTGTGTGTGTAAAATATTGTTATACCATATTTTTAGTAAAATTACATCATTGTCAAAAATACCGTAAATTCAAACTTTTGAACATCTCAAATTCAATTGTTAATTGTTATGTATTTAAAATGTTCATGCTGTGACAGCCTGTAATTGAAACAGCACTGCAGAAATTACTTACCGAATTCTTAAAAAAAAAACTATGTAAGGTGTATGTTTTGTTGGCTGTTCAAATAAATAAATAAATAAATAAATTCCTTTAACCAGAACCTCAAAATTTAATACACTCGTTACCCGAAGGAATTTCGGTCGCTATTCCCAAACTTGAACGATGAAACTTAACCTGTGCATTTACGATCAAAGTTAAGTTTAACTTAAAGGGGCAGCCGAATAGTTGAACGTCGTAATTAGCTTCAGAATTGGATGAACATTAAAAACTAAATGTAATCTTTAGGATTAGGCAATGTAGTTAAGTATTTTTGGCTTTTTACAATAGTGTGATCATTGTTTTATTGCGAAAGAAGTTATTAGTATAACAAGTTGTCGGTATCTGAAGCTGGCATATTTACAGTACTCAGACCTATATTATTTTACGTAGTACTTGTATTTTTTTTTTTTATTTTATAAGTGAAAACACAGATACTTTGCTGGTGGTAGAATAGCGACCATTGTACACAAGCTGTTAAAACCCGTCATAGTGGCTTAGGTAAGTGAGTCGCGTTCCAAGATCAGCCTGTGTATGTCCGGCTCCAACAGGCCGGCATAATTGTGTCGACTTCCAAGATGTAATCATCTCTTGTCAGTCGACATTCTAATGGAACCACTTATCATTAGATGAGTGGGTTTACTTTGCAGTGCTTGTATGAAAAAAATATATAGATGCAGACAAAATATCATGCAATATATTTTGATGTTGAGGCGTAAGCACCGCGTTGTCATGACGACGGACGTATCTATTTAATTCACTATACACCGACCGATCCACTGACTGACTGCCTCGGTGGCCTAATTATTTACACCTACGCTACCACGCTGGGATCCTAGGTTTGCATCTCAGGTCAGACCAAAATAATTGTGACTAAGTTTTTCCATCTTAAAATTGATCAGTCGCAGTTCGGAGACAGGATGTGATGTGATAACCCAGTAGATACTTGAATGGACTGTAGACATATCTACAAAACGAATGGGTTAGCTGTTAATAGTACCACTATTTCTTAGTAGTGTGAAATATCAGTATACTTTTTTTGAATGATTATCGCAATTTTCGATATCCCAAATACTTCATACTAACTCTTTTCTATTTTTACTAAAGTCAGCAACGTATCCTTGATTAGTTTGGTATGAGCGATGTAGAATACATCACATGACTTATTATCATGAGCGACCTGAACTCCATTGTTGAACTTCCTTTCCCTAAAGATGTTCCATGACCCTTTTTTGTACGTTCGCAGTAAAGTGTCACACTGCACCTGATGGTAACCGAAATGAGGTCCAGATGGAGATTACCCCAGGCCAGTCAAGACAATTATGTCGGCCTGTTTGACACTGAACAACTTTTGCCGTGCCATACAGTAAAAATCAAAGAACATTTATACAAATGCTACAATCGATACAGCGACTGAAATAGAATAGATAAGGAATAAACAACGTGGGAAGTGAGAAATAAACGGAATAACGAACGCGTGGGCCATTGTGGTGTGGCGTGCGGTGATGTTTATTCTGAGAAGACTATATTACAAAGAAGAGAAAACGTATAAGCCATTGCCATTATCACGCCTTTTTCCCTTTAAAAGGCAGAGGTGTAACATATTTCAACAGCTCTGTTTGGTCTCAGCCCTCACACCCACACTACGACTCCTATCAGCTAGGATCAACAGAGGCACGCATTTTGACACCGAGCGGTGAAGAGGCGAGTTTCAGGGAACACTAATTTGTCATTATCCCGCAATGAAATTCATCATCATCATCATCATCTCAGCCACAGGAAGTCCACTGCTGAACATAGGCCTCCCCCAAGGATCTCCACGTCGACCTGTTGGAAGCGGCCTGCATCCAGCGAATTCCTGCGACCTTAGCAAGGTCGTCCGTCCACCTTGTAGGCGATGAAATTAATGAAATAAAAAGATAGGTAGGAGTTGGAGATATTAATTTTCCACTTGCCTCCAAAGCAAAGCGGGAGAAAAAATAATGAACTAACAAGGCCTTTTAGGCCAAGTGTACAACTAGAAAAACGGAACTGGAACGTTTACAACTAGAAAAACCAGTTGGTCCCAGATTGTAGGAGGTAGGATTCTTGCCATTTATCGGGCACATTGCATGACTCCAGGCTGATGCTGAGCAGAAAAATCTATTAACATTTTCACCGACCTGGTAATAAAATCTGAGACCTCAATGCGATAGTACCGCCCTCACAATACTGCGCCATCGACACAGTCATACAAAAATTAAAAATAAGAATATATAATGAAAAATAAAATTACGAAAATGCCCTTCTGTTATTTCTTTATTGTTTGTGTATATTAGTTTCAGTGTAATGGTTCCGAAGTCGACATTTATGCCTATGGTCACAAAATATCGGCTGTCATCTAAATATCGGAGTAACCTTTTTTTGCCATTTCTTAGTAAATAAATATTATGTTACAACTTCAAGGACATTGGAGCCAGTAGATTTATTGAGCCTGATGACCCTTGCAGACTGGAAATCGATTTTAGACTTTCACAATGCAAATCAGGTGCGCTGCGGTTAGAACAATTATGTTTTTTATTTTATTGCTGATGAATGACTAGATAAGCATGCCGCTTGCTTGGTAATAAGCTATACGACCGCCCAGAAATATTAACAATATCATAAAGAACTGAATTACAAATTGCGTGGCACTCCACTCCAAGTCATTCTAATGATAATTAGACTTTATATAAATTACCAAAGGAAGCCGACAGGAATCGGGTTATATAGACCCTTTGCTATTGTTGTTTAGTCTCATCCCCCAGTATGTACCCTGGCTATAACTACACCTTACTTAATATCCCGATCTGCCTAATTCGTCGGCACTATCATCCAAAATAATCTGCCGGCAAACTTTGCACGTGAATCTAGACACAAAAAACACTTCTAAAAATACACAAGCCGAGATCTAGTCAAAAGCTAGTTCGCTAACTTAAAGCCGCTTGGGTTGCATCTTGGAGCCTATTCACAGGAATTAGAACAAAGGCGCGCAATCTACAACCATGCAGCGCTGTATAGATTAGTTCTGGGGAATTGGCACGGCGCTGCAGCGTTGAAGCGATCGCAGCTAACGAGCGCCGCGGTATTGTTTTAGAAATGTTTTATTACCTACAATATTTGTTTTATTGTTGTTTATGAGACACATGGTGTTGTACATGGCTTTGCCCGTGTGAATGTCGCGTTATAAACGATTCTGAATCAATGTATATGCAGAACAGCAGTGCTATTAGTGGCGAAGGGTGAATTAATGCATAAGGTAACTCCGAGGCAAAAAAAATGCTTAAGTTAACACATGGGAGCCAATTTAACAGAAAATAATAACCAAGACAAACATAAATAAACCTTAAAGGAAAGCCGGTGGGAATCGGGTTATATAGAAGGTTCGCCACTGAGTGCCAACAATTTAAAAAATTCAAATACTTCCTACTAAAATCTCCACGATACTAGATATGGTATAACTGTGTACCCAATTTAGTCCAAATCTGTGCAGTTCTAGCAGCGTTTACTTCTTACAAACATACAAAGATTTTAACAACTTTTGCATTTATAGTGAAAGTAAGATAAGATAATGTGAAATGACAGCTTCTTGTTCCGTTTAGAGCGATTCTTCGGGGCACCAATATCCTCTCACCTTCCTTAACCCATATCCTTCAAGATCGGTAACACGTCCATAATACATCTCCAATTCTGTGTGTTTATTTGTATGACTTACCAAGTAACGCGGTTAAAAAAACGTCATTCGCATCCAATCAGCCAAACCCGCCGTAGGAAAACATTTTCCGAGTATTGCGTTTAAAACCGGAACTCTATTAGCCGGTCGGCGGGTTTAACCGGATTATCCCGGTGCGTTCCAACCGGAAAAATAATGCTCTACACAGATGGGATCAAGTCTGTCAACAATACTTATTTGGAAGTTTACCTCTATTACAAAGGATCGGTGAAATAAATGTTATAATTTTGGCAATATTTAAAAATAAAAAGGGTAATGTTATTTATTTAATGTTATGTCTTAATTGCAATGACAAGATCAAGCTGATCAAATTATACTGCGATATTCTTAGTAATTCAATGACGCAGCTGATAATGTTTTGGAAACATATACACACACATCAAACATTTATCATCGAAGGGGTATGCAGAGGTGCAACCAGGGCATCCACTTTCGTCAAGTGTGTTCCGTCCCATGATGTGATAAGGGACGAGCCTATCGCCATATCGGGCACAAATTCCAGACTCCAAGCTGATACCGAGCAGAAACTCCCAAATATCACTTTGTCCGACCCGGGATTCGAACCCAGGACCTTAGAGCGCTGCAGTACCGCACATGCAGTACAACTACGCCACCGTATTAGTCTCGGCAACAGCTTCGGAATCAATATATTCATAATCTCACGTTAATTATTATAAGAAGAAACATAATTATTGCAAAGCTACAAACACATTGCAGAATAAAATTTGGTGGCATTAAAACGACCGGCCGCGTTTGCTGAATCAAATTTGAGGACAAATAACATTAAAAAATGAGAGAAAGGCACCAATTGCAATGATTCTCAAATCGAAGTCATGACCTTTCAACTTACAACCCGCATAAGTTGTTACAAGCAATAATAAGGATACTAAGCTTAGTTTGAACTTAACACAAAAATTATCATTACAATCCTATTTGATTTAAGAAGTTCTCTTCTGCGTCTTCAATTCTCAAATATCCATACCAATTAAATTAAAATGCTACCAATTCTATAAAAATCTAACGTAAAAGAATTTTTAAATTCGGTTGATAATTGGTACAGAAATCGGTGAACATATATAGAAAAAAAGAAATAAATGCAATAAAAATTGCGCGCCACCGATTCCGTACAAACTACCTTTTCTTTTTATTATTCAAATAAATATTTACTGTTTTTCGTTTTCTTCCTTTATACGTGCTGTAAGATATTTGTTTGCCAAATTTCATTCTGGGTTAATGGGAAGTACCCTATAGGCATTGATTCGTTTGTGAAATCGTAAAACATACGATATAAATGGCATATCTTCTGATCCAGTCGATAAGTTAAAATTTTTCAGAGATAGGAGAGAACTGAATCCCTAGTCTGTAATATAAATTTCAACTTGATACCTCTACACGTTCCTGAGAAAAGTGGTCTTAACTGACAGACGGACAACAAAATGATCCTATAAGATCTCTTTGAGGTTCCGAAACCTAAATCATATATGTAATTTTTTTTATCGCTTTGAATGACGAGACGAGTTTGCCGTTCGCCGGATGGTAAGCGATACGACCGTCTATAAACAGTAGAAACACTAACACCTTGAATTACAAAGTATTGTTCAGTTCTACTGCACTCGCCATTCTGAGACATGATGTCTTATTATGTCCAGTAGTTACATTGGCTACAATGTCCTTCAAACCGAAACATAACAGTGACTGACACACAAACAGTCCATCATATAACCTCCCACTTTTCAGACGTCCGTAAATCATCAACATTTCAGCCGGGAATCGTCCACCGCTGGACATAGGCCTCCGCCATTGAGCGCCATAAGGACTGGTTCTGGGCCGCCCTCATACATCGGACTCCGGCGACCCTCACCAGGTCGTCAGTCCATCTCGTAGGGCGCCTGCCTACGCTGCGTCTTCCGGTTCGTGGTCGCCACTCCAGAAACGTTAAGAAAACTATAAATTTATATTTCTGTATCTAGACTAACATTGCGTTCTGTAATCGCAAATGATTTATTTGAACGTGGAAATAAAATTCTTTTGTACAAGTTGGGAATAAATAGAAACCGGAAATTGCATGGTTTTCGTGATGTTATTGCCGGTTCCGCCTTTTATATTGACAAGGTTTTGCCTGAGATTTACTAGCATTCCAAACTCCAAAGATTAGTTGATGGCACTTATACAGCTTCTTAGAGAAAGAATTATTGGAAATGAAGAAATAGTTCCGGGAATTAACGTTTAGTGAATGGTAATTCAAGTAAATAAAAAAATAGATTTTTAAAATTTGTATGGTTTAGGTTTGTATTTTTCATCTCGTTTTAGAATATGATCATATAATGTTACAACTTATTTCGTTAGTAGGTGTACAAAAACTAATCTATACTATTATATAAAACCGAAGAGTTTGTTTGTTTGTTTGAACGCGGTTATCTCAGGAACTACTGGTTCGAACTGAAAAATTATTTTAGTTTTGGATAGCTAATTTATCGGGGAAGCCTATAGACTATCATAATGATACAACCAATAGGAGCGGAGCAGCAATGAAAAAAAATGAAAAAACGGGAAAATGTATTACTTTTGAGAGTTTCTGTTGCGTGCATTGAGTAAACGGTAAAAGTTACGTAACACATATTTATGAGGAAATTGTTGCTCTTAAAAAGTTGTAAAAGTATATATTATAAAACAAAGTTCCCCACCGTATCTGCCTGACTGTTTGTACGCGATAAACACGCCGGCGGATCTTCTAGCAAAACCTAGTATTATTAGAATTTATAACATTAGAAACATACCATAAAACCAGAACAAAAGAATATTACTGAACAGTTATCACAAACGTGGCAACCGGTCCCTTCATTCTGAAAGTTAATTAAAACTGCATGACGTTCCTAACCTGTCGTTTCAATTGAAATGCGAAGGTGTCATGTAAGGCAATTTACAATGTCCATATTACTTTAAAATTGTATGTTTATTGCATGATTACAGATATAATATAAACAAAAGAAGGTAAAGTATATTGTACTTATTTATTGGTAGTAAGATATATTTATAACCGCCCGGATACCGACCATCGTACACAAGGTGTTAAAACCCGCCATAGTGGCCCGCGTAAGTGTGTCACGTTCCGGAATCAGCCTGTGTGTATCCGGTTCCAACAGGCCGACAGAATTGTGTCGACTGTCGAGGAGTAATCATCTCTCGTCAGTCGACATTCTATTGGACTCCACTCCACTTTATCAGGCGCAGAGGGGTCGCTTACGCACAGCAGTGCACGTATAAAAAAGTATGGTACATACTCGCACACACATTCTCACGCCTTTTACCCCGAAGGCGTAGTGAGAGCCGCAACTGATGCACCGATTTTCCGCTATGCGTATTTCGTCCCATGATGTGATTATAGGACATGGGAATGGATCATGGGCCGGAACATACAGACGAAAAGTGGGCGCCCTGGTCGCACCTCCGCCAAATCCTTCGAGGATAAAGTCCTGATGTGTGTGTAAGAAGTATTTAAAAAAAGGTAATTTTTCTACCGACACTGAAGTAATGAATAGCACGATTTTGTTGGTGTCAACGGTCATAGGACTCCAATGTCGACTCTCGACGGAAAAATGTCATCCGTGCGAGTATTAGGAGTACACTATATGTATACATCCTACACCGGCATACCGACCAAAACCCTTGGCCAGTTTAGGCGTACAAGACGGCCCTGGGATATTTCGTTGCGCAACTAAATAACTAAATATACCAACAGAAGTAATAAATCATTTCTAAACAGTTAACAACATCCCTATGTCCAAAAATTACTCAAATACCTACGGAGTTATAAATAACTAAATGCTGTAACTAACATAATAAATAAATCATTTTATATTATCAGCCCTGTATTATATTATATTCTACTGCTGGGCACTGGCCTCTTTTACTACTGAGAGGGATTAGGCCTTAGTCCATCATGCTGGCCTGGTGCGGATTGGTAGACCCAGATGTGTGCCCTTGCGATTTGAACCTGCGAACATTCGTCTCGGTAGTCCGTAACCAACATGGCTTTCTATAATCGTTAACGCTAACGTTATGTATCAGAATGAATTCTTGAAGAAGAAAGAAGAAGAATTCCCGTACATTTTTGTTTTCTAATAGCAATAACGATATATGTCTTAGCTATTCTGACCACGGCCCCTACAGTGAAACTATTCCACTGTTAGGATACTCATATAACAATCAATGCGAGATTTATCTACTGTTTTATTGATATTTCTTTCTTTATCTTGAGAATCTGGCACAAGTTGTATATTTGGCCCGCGTGACTTCAAAGTCTGTAGACTAAATAAACTTTTCCCAATATCACTTATTACTATATATTAACCCTTCTAGAATAAAAGCATTCAGTTAATTGAGATTATTTTATATAAATACTGGTGGTAGGTCTCTCATGTGGGAGTCCGTCTGGGTAGGTACCACCGCAATGTCTATTTCTATCACCAAGCAGTGTGTAGTCACTGTTGTGTTCTGGTTTGAAGAATATTGTAGCCAGTGTAACAATTGAACATAATAAGACTTAACATCTCATGTCTTACGATGGCGAGCGCAGTGGAATACCAAACAATTGTAATTCAAGGTGTTGGATGGTGTTTCTACTGTTTATGAGCGGTCCTATCGTTTACAATTAGGCGAATAGCAAGCTCGTCTCGTAATTCAAAAAAACACTACGTTCGAAACATTAAATAGTTGAATGAATTTACGTTGCGCCCCGCAGCACCAAAACCAAATTGTATTAGAGCCCGCATAAAAAAGGTTGAGTACGGTAGCTCTAGGCTATCGCTGACTATTAAATAAAAAGTCTAGGTATTATCCAAATTGAAACCACAACTTAACGCTAAACTAACGAACGTGTCTAGAATCCGGCAGTGTTATTTTGAACAATACTTTCACAGTTATATATTGTACATATCATAATTTTATAATTTGATATCGATTTTTTTAACTTAATAGTTATTTGCTAATATGTTGTATTACATTAAAATAATCATAATAAAATATCAATATTATAAAAAAACACACATGTATATAAAATACACCTTTACAAAATACTACTTTATCCGACAAAGGGTAGGCGAAGATGCAACCAGGCACACACTTTACATCAAGTGATTTTTTTATACATGTAACCTGGGCGGATATAAAATATACCCTACCACCAACATTATTCTGTCCCATGCCGGGGCGAGCCTATCGCAATATCGGGCACATATTCTAGACTTCGGGATAATACTGAGCAGAAAACCCCAATATCACTTTAAACAAAATTATTTTTTTATAAACAAATTTTTATATACAAGAGAAAGTTTTGCATTAATGTCCCAGTAAAACTTCCTTGATTTAATAAGTATGCTGCGTTTCACGTACGCTATTCTTCTACGAATTTTGGCTCTAATTGTCCTGTTAGTAGACTGTGTAAAAATTATAACTTATTGCATAAATCTATTAACATTAACATATTTTTCCAGAGTAAAATGAAATTTCGGAACGCCGTTTTAGAATTCCAACCACAATCCTCCTTACCTTAATTTTATTTTTAATATTTTACATTCAATTTACATGTGTCTAATATTAGTCATCTCTCTGTTTCAACGTGATCCAATTAAGTTTGTAAAATTTATCCCTATTTTTAGTTATCTTCAAATTATAATGTATCGACATTTAGCTTCAGATTAACCTTGTTATTCAATGAATTATGTGTTAATGTAAGTTACGTTGGCTTTACTAAATAAATAAATGTTTAGGGATGTTATACTATAAGACAAAGCGTTCGAAATCCTTACATACATATAAAACAAAGTCCCCGTCTGTGTGAACGCGTCGAACGTGAAAAACTCAAGTACCGAAATGATTTCGATGAAATTTGACATAATTTGGGCCTCTGGAAAGGACCTAGGCTACTTTTATCCCGGGAAAATATATAACGAAACTTTTATCCCGCAAAAACTCATACGGAAAAGCTAGTATTCAATAAATTATTGTTTTAAGTTATAAAATTGTTTGCCATCCTTGAAACTGTAAGCCCGATTTGAGTTCAACACACGAAGTAAGATCGCAGCTGCAAATAATCGCCAGTCGGCTAACTTGTAACATCTTTTTGTTTTTTCCGAACTACCTGTCTGTTGATTTGATATTTCAGTGTTTGAAAAATATTTTAATAAAGGCCCAAGTTATTTTCCAAGGGTTAGATATGCGTGTCGTTTTTGTATGATACTAAGGCACAGCGCAAACGCTATAAATTGGTACACTAGACATATAAAACAAAATGGTAGCAATAATAAATTTTAGTATTTATTAATTTACTTTGAAATTGACCATTTATGCCGAACATAGTCGGACTTATACTTCAAGAATAGCAAGCAGATCTGCGATCAAAAACTACTGTTATCTATATCTATACTTATAATAAATCTGTAGAGAGGTCAATTCTGTACATGAAATATATTTCCAAAATAACTATCATGGGGTGATTAGGGATCGATACTGATGCCAAAAATGCAATTAGTAAAATTTTTGTCTGTCTGTCTGTATAACCGTTATAGAAACAAAAACTACTCGACGGATTTTAACGAAACTTGGTAAAATTATTTGTCATACTTCTGTGCTGGTTATAGTATACTTTTCATCACGCTACAATTAATAGGAGCAGAGCAGTGAAGGGAAATGTTGGGAAAACGGGAGAAGTTACTCCATTTTTAAGCTTCCGTCGCGTGTGCAACCTTAATGGTTAAAGCTACGCAGAAATCATGTATGACGGAAATGTTCTCCTTAAAATTATGTAAAAATATCCCACGACAGCATATGTCTATCTTTTATGGTTGACTCACAATAACACGTGTAACTCCCGATAGCTTAGCAGTTCGAAGCTTTCTCATTATATTTGTCTACTCTTACGTTTATAACACTCTCAGTCATCCCTAATTAAAAAGTTAACATTATTAAATATTCCATAAAAAGAATCATAGAAATCGGTATAGAAACACCAAAGTTATACATGAAATACGCTAATAATAAACCATCACGCGTGAATACTGAATCATGCTATAAGCTTCCTTCGATTTCACCAGGATCCCATCATCAGACCCTGACCGGACAATCGGACCACCTGCATACCACCATACATTAAAAAAACATCCCGACAAATTGAGCACCTCCTCCATTTTTGAAGTCCGAAATCCACGCGGGCGAAGCTGCGATCGGAAGCTAGTTATAAATAAAATCATTTGCTTGCCACTCTTCTATTTAAACTCATATATTTAACCCCTACAAAAGTGCTATAATTGGTATATCAATTCATAGTATAAAACAAAGTCGCTTTCTCTGTCCCTATGTGTGCTTAAATCTTTAAAACTATGCAACGTATTTTGATGCTTTTTTTTATGATGCTTTGCTTATTTTGTTATTTTTTTTTAATAGATAGAGTGATTCAAGAGGAAGGTTTATTAACATCCATTAAATAGTCGGCATTGCACCCGTGCGAAGCCGGGGCGGGTCGCTAGTTCATATATATAAGTCGGGTTTTCGAATATGATGAGTCAATTATGTTTGGATTTTAGTTTAAAGCGATCCATAACTTTGTTAAAGCGATAACTTTGATTGAAATTGGTTAGGTAAATAGGAAATATAGCATAATCCCTTTAAAGTATGCAACGCTGTTCTCTAGAGAGTTCTATTTAAACTGGACGTTTTCTCTGGAACATTTTATGACAAACAAGAATTAGTTTAAAATATTAATGCCTTTGGTTATTAATTTTACGAAAAATCAGCAATAGATTAACGAGGTGGTGGTAGTATCTATATCCTCCCGGATAGCAACCATCGTAAACAAGGTAAACCACCGCAGTGGCCCACGTGAGTTGCGTTCCGGTATCAGCCTGTATAACCGGATCTAAACAGACCGGCATAATATTGTCGACTGACGACTGATAATCATCTCCCGTCATTCGACTCTACGTGAATCCTACTCCACTTATTATCAGGGCATAGGGGTCACTTTGCCTTGGCCATATAAAAAATTACCTACAAATTTATGAACCTTTGCTGCTCGAGGGTCCTTTATAACAAGTTTAAACTCAGAGCATCCGTTTCATATTAAAATAATAAGCCATTACAAGTTAATAGACAATTTTAAAAGCCTGAACTAACTTGTTACTCGAGATAGGTTATTAAAAAGCAACGATGTAAGCATGCCGCTTAGAGCAGAATCAAGTTACAAACTTCATTATATTAGCTTCGTAATTGTATTTGTGCTACAATATCGGTATTGATATAAAGAATATATATGTACCTAGATTCTATTTCTTATTCAAATATTATTTTGATAATTTTTTGATTGGATCATTTTATCCATTGCGTTATTAAATGAAACCACATGACTTCTTGATAATAATACTTTACAACAAGTTTTTCTCAGCATGTTAAATAAAAAATATGTAAGTTTCGAACAAAATAAATATTAATTTTAATTTTACGCGCCCTATTCCAGTACTAGTACTCTTAGAGAAACCATCGGGGCGCGGTCATATTTTCAATCAAAAATATAATATACACACCATATTCACACTAAACTACAAAGTGATAAAAAAACAGAAATCTAAATCCTGAATTTTTGGCGAAAATATTCCTTATTCACGGACGATTTTCGGCACAATGTTAGCAGAAATAAAGACAACTATCTGATTTCCTATTCACGCAATGTCAAAATGACCCAGTTTATTTGATGATTGACGTTTATTCAACATACAAAGCACTTAAAAACAGAATTGACAGTAAATAACTTGCACATATGGAGTATACGAGTATACATCAAGATAATAACGCATAAAATTATCGATAAGTTAATAAAGTATTCACGGAAGGTACTGTCGATTAACTACGTGCGACATTATTGCCCCCCCGTTTGTAAATAGGGGTGACAATAGGGTGACGGGGGGCGACACGCCTGTGAACAGTGGATTTATTTTATTTGCACACTAATGACTTTATATTTCACGCAGACGTGACGCGTTGTTCACTATAAAGAATTAACATTTTCTCATTAGTGTTGTGTTGAATGACATTTATGATTGATATTTATTGATAAGTGCAGTATCGTCTTATTGGTTCCATGTATCAGTTCACTATGATGCTTTGGGCTCCGTTTCTGTGCTAGTCAAAATTTCTGTTTTCCAATTCAAAAAAAGAACTTACAGACAAATGTACAGTCATAAAAGTATCTGAACAAATTAAAAATTTCAAATCGCCTTTAAACGTTTGTGGTCGTATGAACAATCATCTTTTCGCCACTAAAATAAACTGCACAGGCTTTACTTTCCTTTAGATAAATGAAAAATAATATTTCAATTCAAATTTACTTGCCGAATCGTTTTGACATTTTGTATTTGTTCATTTTTGGGGCTGACGGTACATACATACACTCAAACACAGTTCATTTTTACCAACACGTATAATATTTATATTAGTAGAAAAGTAGTAAACATCCATATTTATATTAGTAGAAAAGTAGAATAGTAGAAACCTAAAGCTACATGTACAGAACTGTTCGTTCATTATTTATTCAGACGCAATCACACTGATTGGAGTAAACGTTTGTCCGTTAAATTGTCCAGTTCTTGCGAGGGCGTGATGTATCGACTAATGGGGATTATTCGGGGTTCCGAGAATCACAATCGACATTTATTCTGGTTCCATACCAATACACATGCGAATATAACTTAGAAAGAAATATTGTATTTGTTTTTGGTAACATTATATAAAAATAAAACAAATAAATAAGAACGCAATTAAAACTACATTAATATAAGAGAAATAAAACAAAGAAACTAAAACGAAAATGGATTCAGCTTAGCTTAATGCTACAGCGTGAACTGAAGAGCAGATTTCCAGCTGAACCCAATACACAATCCACTTCATAATAAATAATAATTTAATGTGAAATACAGGTAAGACGCCCCATGTACTTTATGCCGATAGCAACATGTCACTAACAGGTCCAAACTAAATTCCTCCTGTGAGGCCCGCAGCGGCTCGTTGCGCAGCGGGCCATACGGGCGTAACGCACTGTCTCGTACGAGGCGGCTTATGTTTTGGCCGGATTCCTGCCCTGGGATCTGGACGCCAAATCTCTCTCCGACACTTTCCACTGGAGGGAGAAGGCGTTCAGGAACGGGCAGCGTCCGGTCCCCAAGGAGGTGGAGGCCAAAAGGGCCTCCTTACGGCGAGCCGCCGTGGAGGAGTGGCGTCTCAGGCTGGAGGCCCCGTCAGCGGGGCTTCGGGCCGTCGCGGCAGTGCGTCCTGTCTTTGCACAGTGGCTGGATAGGCACCACGGCGCGGCGACATTTTGCCTGACGCAGGTGCTTACCGGGCATGGTTGCTTCGGTGAGTACCTGTGTCAAATAGTAGGTACGGAAGTAAGCGCCGTGTGTCACCATTGTGACAACTGCCCGCGGGATACGGCCCAACATACGTTGGAGTCCTGCCCAGCCTGGGACGAGGAGCGCAGCGCTCTCGTTTCAGTCGTCGGAGGAGATCACACGCTGCCGGCCGTGGTCGCTTCCATGGTCGGTAGTCGGGAGGCTTGGCGGGCGGTGGCCCACTTCTGCGAGTAGGTCCTCTCGCAGAAGGAGAGTGCCGAGAGGGATCGAGAGAGGGAGCATCCCTCCCGCCGTCAGAGGAGACGAAGGAGACGCCGGGTGGACGACTGACCGGCGTCTCCCGCCCTGTGAAATGGGGGCGTTTGGAGAATTCCACCACGGTATTCCCTGCCTGTCGTAAGAGGCGACTTATATGGGCCACGAAGGGGGTTGTCGGCGGGCAGCAGGGGGCTGTCCGCCCTAGTGCATTTCTGTGCATCTTTTGCACATTTGTCGGTTGACCCCCGGGATGGACGGCAGTGTGTAGTTGGCGTCACGTTGCCGTAGACGCCGAGGGCGTCCTTCGGTGCGCGGGGACTTCTGAGCCCAATAGGAGACGGGCCGCAAGGCGGCACCGCGCAGGGGCGGCTGCGGTCTTAGACTTAGATACTTCAACGTCAGAGGAAGCCCGCAGCCGTCCCGAATGCGCCGAAGAGGACCACCACGGAGTTTTAGCTGGTAGGCCGTGCATAGGTTATCTGTACATAGGGTTAAGGACTCAGCCCGGCGGTCGCTGTTTGTTTCAACAATTTGATTGCTTAAACTTGGATTTTTAAGATGTTGTGCTGTGTCTTCTAAATAATTTATCGTAAGTCGACATTCTATTGGACCCCATTCTTCTTAACATCAGGCGCAGTGGGCTCACTTTACCGTGCACGTATAAAAAACGAGCAAGTTCCGATAAATGACTACAGACATTTTTCCTGATAAAGTAATTCTGAAGTAGGCTAGCCGTAATATACTTTTTCAAGCAAGTTGCAGTTTAAGATTTTTCTCACTCGTATGTTTTAAGGTTTACGACACATTTTTTGTAATTATTATGAATTATCAGTGTAAAAAAAAATTTAGTGTGCTTAAAATGTGGAAAAAAGTATGTTTCCGTGTCGTTTTATTGTGATTGGTGATGCTAACACGTGACTGGCGCATTGATCTCTCGACCAATCACAAACATTGAAATTAAACGACATCGACTTTCAAGTCACGTTTTTTTTAGATATTTTAAAAGCCGGCGCCAGTGGCGTATGGTGAAATTTTCCGAAAAGGAACCCGATACAATATATAGATACTGCTAATTTACATAAATGCGGCCTGCAAGTCAATCAAAGATAATTAGATTTTGTATAAATTACGAAAGGGAAGCCGACAGGAATCGGGTTATATGGACCCTTCGCCACTGACCGGCGCATAACAATGTAATGCAATTTATTTTTGTGTTAATAGATTTTGAATATTATTTCAATGAAGACAGTGTCGATAAAAGTTTGACACACACTGCGCTGCGCTGCACCATGCTGTGGCCAGCCCTACTGGGTCTGTGTGGTGTTGATACTGAATTATTTTTATCGTTGTATTTTTATAAAAAACCGGAAAAGTGCGGATGGACTCGCGCGCCGAGGGTTCCTTATAAACTTCTGGATAAGATATCTAAGTATATAAGTTTATACTTGACAAACTTAACTTTGCCATTCGACGGTTATTGCACCAACTGCAAATAATAAGTTTGTAATAGTAATTTCATTGTTGTTATTAAATTACTTATTTACGGTTTTGCGGTCTTTGTTTTATATGGGATGACAGACATTGATTCTTGCCATTATTTAATGCTTGTAGGTTAACAGGAAGTATCCAATTATTTTTTATTCCCTTGTGAAAATGCTAAATATGCGGCATAAACGGTCAAAACGGCAGGCAATTTAATATTTTTTTTAAACCTTCAAACTAAAATAGATGTTACTACATCGTATTATTGATTAGAATACACTAAAGTAATTCGCTAGATAAAACCACAACGCTTGCCTTCAAACATTATCACATAAAACTTTGAATTCCCCATTATCTAACCGATAAACATTATCAGTTATCGAACCCTCCAGAATGGGCCCCTTGGGCGGCCCCCGACCTTGACCCTGTTCTGATACCGCCGTTACACTGTCATGCATAATGAGGACCCTTCTGAAACTTCTGAATAAATAAACCTTTCGACTGATAGGGGTTCATGTTGATGGTTTAAGTTATTTTTGATAATATCAGCCTTGTATCGTATAGATATGTGAGAGAACTAAAGTGACGGACATAGCTCGGAGAATAAGCCAGCTGAAGTGACAGTGCACTGGCCATATCTGTAGGATCGATGGCCGCTGTAGCAGACGAGTCATGGAGTGGAGACGGCGTCAAGCGTCTCGGTAAGCGTAGCGTAGGACGAGACGAGACGTAGACGAGAGCGAAGGACCGAGCAACGTGGCGCGCTCTAGGGGAGGCCTATGTCCAGCAATGGACAGTTGGTCTGATGGCTGGCAATATGTCCAAAATAACCCAGAATTCTTTGGCAAAAGATCGATGATAGTCTAGTCCTTACGCGTAGTTGCTCGAGGATGGATTTCTACGTTCTCATGGCGGTCCATGATTCGGAGCATACGCCAGCACCACATTTCCAAAGCGTTTATCTTTCGTTCTTTTCATTTCAATTGGTTAGATCAAGTGACTGCCCTCACTGGATTGTCTGTTACGACTGCCTTAAAAGAAGCCGAAAACCGAACAAGGAAAGATCTTATACATAAATTACGAAGACCTTTCAAGAACACGACCTTTAATAATGAAGAACACGACCAAGAAGAAGATATTATTAGTGTGTACAAGTATTCTCTACTAATAGATGATTAGTTTGTCCACCAACCTAGTGTGGGTTGGCTTCAAACAACCTTGAAATTCATTCGGAACATTCTCAGGCTTATAAAAACTTAAGAATAGTGAAGGAGGTTTGATATTTTTTTGTAGCAAAGGTCGGTAAACGTAAATATAAAATGATTTCAGATCGCATTATTTATTTAATGGCGATGTATTTTCGAAAGTACGAAAAGAAACGGGAATCAAATTTATAGTTCCTGGTATTTTTTATCATCATTAACTCCGGTCTTGAAAGTACTGGGATTTCACGATATAGAATCTTAAACGATGAAGTTTAACAGTTTAGTACACGACCAAGTATCTGAATCTGAAGTAAAGTGATATCCACTGTTCTTGGTAATTGTGGATTCGCAATACTGGTAGATTCATGATGCTCCGCCGATCCAAAAGCCTTAGTCCATTACTCTAACAAAATTAAATTGTCGTTATACTTTTACCTACCCCGTCGAGGACGGAGAGCGGAATCTTGTCTAATGAAAAATCCATATCAAAGTCTACTATACTAGCATTTAATTATTCACGAAATGAAAATGGAGGTCGCGTATTAATAGAATGAAGGTACTCTTGACCTACGGATTTCAGACGGCGTTGGAGTGATAATATATGCATATGTCATACCTAACATTATACATCACTACATTAGATACTATTATATAACATTATATAACTATCTTATTTATTTTTAAACTCAATTGTATTCAGTTATATAAGTAGCTGGATAAATTCAAATTTAAAATCGCGTTTAATATCGCAATCATTTTTTCTTTAATAAAATAAACTTTAAATGGCCGACTTTTTATATTACTTTTGTAGCCAAACGAGCGACTAATCTGCCTGATGGAAGCAGCATCCGCCGCCCATAGCCATTGCAATGCCAGAAGCACAGCTAAGCCGTTGCCTACCGAAGGCAACGGCTTTATTTTTAATTTAATAAAAATATTTCGATCGAAGTTAAAACGTTTGAAGTATTGAATTTTTTCACCTAGTTTTGTGGCTGTATTTATTTTTTTATTGCTTTAGTAGGCAAATTAGCTAGTGGTCGGCCTGATATTTAGCAGCAGCAAAACAGCAAAAATAAAGCAATGCCAACACAACTAAGATCTTACCTACCGACCGAACACAAAGAAACATTAATAAACGATTAATGCAATAAAAAATATAGAAAAGCTTTTAAACTATGTAACGCTTAAAACATGTTTTTCTATTCTCGTGTTTTTCTAGGACAGAGTAAATGTCAGATAAATTTGGGTAGATATTGTTATGAGAGGTTCGACCTAGATGTTGTACAGAGGTCAAATATTGGATCAGACAATGTTAGGATGTTAATAATTCTTATCCGGAAAGTTTCGAATCTGGTTTTGTAGTTAAAAATCTATAGGATTTAATACTTCTATCTTATAACAGAGAGTAGGTATGTCTACATAAAATGGGTGGAACAAGACATAATAAATACATGGAATTTAGTTTAAAAACATTACTGAATAATGCAAATATATTTCTTAATTTAAATCTATGGCTATTATTTATAAATTCTTTTCTTTTCTTTTTTAATATTTTAATATTTATAACTATTATTATACTAGCGGGATGTAAATGCTCACATTTAAATATATTTAATACGTAGTTTTAATCGTGGGAACCTATTATTGAAACCTCAATTGTTAATCTATAGTTATAAAGCTATTATCTATTGGTTTCCCTAAGTTGTAACAAATAAATAAATAAATATTGTTGCTAAAGAAATATTTTGTTGTATTTTTTATTACTAGTGGTAGGTCTCTCATATGTGAGAGTCCGCTTGGGTAGATACCACCGCATGTCTCAGGATGGCGAGCGCAGTGGAATACTAAACAATGCTTTGTAATTCAAGGTGTTGGATGATGTTTCTACTATTTATGGGCAGTTGTATCGCTTACCATTACGTGAACGGCAAGCTCGTTTCGATGTGAGAGACATGATAATAGAAAGATATGAGAGACCTAACTTCTCCTTCTAATGATAAATAGATTTGGCAAAAATTAAAAAAGAGAAAAAGGCAGGAAGGAAGTCTAAGGAAGTCGTGGCTGCGCAATATACGGGAGTGGACTGGAATAAAAACGGTCGAAGAACTGTTCCGTCTAGCCACGAACAAGCAAAGGTTTAAGGAACTGACTGCCAACCTTGAGTAATGGAGAGGCACCTGATGAAGAAGAAGAAGAAAAAAGAGAAGCCGGCAGGAATCGGATTATGCAGACCCTTCGCTGCTGGTTTCGTTAACTTTACGATAGATTTTCCAACTCACTCGTTTCTCTAACGACGTCAAAATACCATTTACCGTGTTACAAGTTAGAGTTATCGATTTCGATCGAAGTGTTAAGTTGGTTTCGGCTCTCCCACGACCTGCAGATTTCATTTAAAGTTAGCGCCATGTTTAGACTACGGCGGACGGGTTAGGGTCCGCGCACACTTTTGGCCCCGATATGACGCAAAATTAGCTTTTAAGATTATAGTTAGGCCGAAGTTAATATATATTTACAGGAATACATTTTAATACGTTTAGGGTTCTGTTCTTCGAAAGAAATACTTATAGTATCACTTTATTGGTGCAACAACCGTGTCTACGGATCGAATGGCAAACATAAGTTTGCCAAAGTCTTATGTACTTAACCTTAACAACAAGTTTGTACCGAATCCTCGGTGCGCTAGTCTAACTCGTACTTGTCCGGTTTTACATCCGTGTGTAGATTAATTTGAGTGTAGCTGTTTCTATAAGGGCTTTACACTTTTATCCAAAAGTTTGTATATACAACCATACTGTAATTAGTAACTTTTTTTTCTACTCAGTGTCAGCCTGAAATCTGGAATATGTGCCTAATATCTCAATAGGCTCGCTCTCATCACAACATGGGACAGAATACACACGGCTGAAAATGTATGGACAGTTGTGCATCTGACTATCACATCGAAGACGTGAGCGATTGCGTTATTTTCTATTTAGATCAAACCGATACTGGGCCGATTAGTCTGCGCCGTCCGTTACGTGAACGAGTTATTCAATACGTAACAAGTGTAAAACTAGTTTACAGACTTCTGATGTATGTTAACATTAGATTTTCACCTTGTATAACTGAATTCAATTTGAACTTCGGTAGTGCTCACGTTTTTTATCGTTACGAAAGGTGGTTTGAAACTATGGCCATTTAGGATGAGTGGAAACGTAGTTTTTGTTTCCTCGGTCTATGTCTCTTGTTATTGCAAAGGATCCTTTGTAGAAAAGAAAGATGAAGAAGGATAAAGAAATTGTTGGAAGAAAGATAAAAAAATACAAACACAGAATCCTACATAACATAAACAATTATTGCACTAAAAATGGGCCTGCCATTCAACTATATGCTGCAATACCACGTATGTAATACTGCAGCGCTGGTTTTCAATGAGATGCCCATGTGACGTACAGACACATGGAGATATTTCTTTTCAAACTTTAGTGGCCGACAATCACACCTGAAACTAGAAAACTATAACTCTACGTAGTCTGAAACCAATTCTCTCCTACACGTGCCCGAACGCAATATACAGCTTTGGCTCGACTGCCGATTGTAATATGGAGCGTTGAATGAATGTTTCCATATTGTAATAGGAATAAGTTTTGCACGAAGTATCGACTGATGACTGTATTGCAGTAGCATATGGCACTGCGGCACCCCATGGTTTTGTAACTAAATGGATCGCAAGTGATTACTGATTAGGCCAGGGTCTTAGCTCATAATTGCATATTAAGGGATTATTTCTTTTCAATATTTGCACATGCGATCCGACAAAACTGCTCCACTTATATGAAGCTTAACTTAAAGGTCTTTTTGTTGTACCCTTTCCGATAAACTATAAATAAAAAGAATTCTAATACTGGCATTTTTACCTTTCATTTAAATCTAAAACCACTTATATTGTTTCCACTTAACTCATGATAGAATGACTATGCACAATTAACCACGAATTTACTTTATTACACGCAAAAAGGCTTAACATGTTTTATGAAGGCTTTTAGCGTAATGAACAAAAATATGTTTTGGTAGAAAGTATGTTTCCTAAAGCAAGGGAACAAAATTACATCATATGATTAGCACACGTCACCGCGCGCCACTGCTGTCGGTGGATCGAAATAGGATTGTGTTTCTATCTAGGACGACAAAGTTACTATACTCCACCTTTTTTCGAGGGAAAAGTGAATTATAATCGCTGCATAAAGACCGCCTATTCCCAGCCATTTTGCTGGTGGTAGGATATTTTTATAAACGTCCGGACAGCGACCACCGTACACAAGGTGTTAAAACCAACCATTGTAGCCCACGTAAGTGTGTCGTGTTCCGGGATCAGCCTGTGTATATCCGGTTCCAACAGGCCGGCATAATTGTGTCGACTGTCGAGGGGTAATCATCTCTCGTCAGTCGACATTCTATGGGACCACACTCCGCTTATCATCAGGTGTAAAGAGTTCATTTACCTGTGCCCGTAAAAAAAAATCTTTTTAACTAACGTGCCCAGCAGTGGGTCAGTATATAATAGCCCGCTAGTATTATCACCATGTCGCAAAAAGAATACACCAAATTTTCTTTCCGATTCCGTATCAAGATGTTCTGGGGAATTTCTCTCAGGCAAATTACATTAGAAAACCCGCCTAAAATCCTATTTCCATATTCATTAATTACCCACACTTGACAAGTTCGTTGATCTCTGCCTAAAACAATATTACACATTTGCTACATTCTATTTGGCGGGTTATCGAGCTGTCTGGTGTTGGACGGTCGCCAAAGGATAAAGCGCTGTTGACGTTAAAAGTTAGGCCTTTATTATCCAGGGAGGTTAAATTATATTCCTTATTTTTTTGGAGAAATTTTCTTGTATTTTTGTTCTATGTAAGGATAATGCCTCTAAAAGTTACAACCGTTTTAATAAAATTAGAAGGTAACAAATTTCCTGATGGTACGTAACGTCTTGGTGGCGTATTGTTTTGCGTACATTGTTTCCCAAATAAACTAAAAATAAAATTAAAAAAAATAAAAAAAATTGTACGACTACTATGATGTACCTACCTAGTTCGAATTCAAGCAAAGTAATATTTGGGTTTTTCTTTTCACTCTCAGTCCCAAGTTATTTAAGTGAGTGTATGTGCTTTTTTGGTAAGTAATTGCTACTGTCTATGAAGTCCCATAATATAAGACAAAGCGTAAAAGCAACAAACTAGAATTTTAAGTTAAAAACAAGTTGAAACTTGTACATTCGTTTTTCGAAAACAAAACACGATTAATTCTTTAGGTATAGTTTGAAAAATAATTTATAATTATTTTACTTTATGCTAACAATACGTCGCAATATCTACAGAATAAAATAATAATAAAAATAACTTATTTTTAAATACTTTTTGTGCAAATCTATGAATTATAAAAAAATTGAGATCATCAAAAATTTCGTAATTTTTTCCGATCCATAAACAAGTTTAGAAGACTACACGCATTAAATCAAACAAGTACATTGCACTTCAAATAATATATTATCGATCAATAATGGAATTGTCACTACTACAAAAGTAATTTGTAATATTCAAAGTGATGTGACAAGTAAATATTGTCTGCGAGTGTAACCGTGGCGGGTAAATATAGGGAAGAATAGAAAGCCCTCAGTCTCTGTAGAAGTAATTTTAACCTCACTCGCCTTTGAATAGATGCGACATAAAGTGCTGTTTTGGTTGGACATTTTCTTTTAATATAACAGGTATTTATGTATAAAGCTGAAGAGATTGTTGGAACGGGCTAATCTCTGGAACTACTAAACCGATTTTGAAAAAACTTTTTTACGCGGAAAGAGTCACATCAAAAAACAAGAAAAGCGACAATATCGTAAGATATTTTGTTTTTTATTTTACTGAAAATTATACAGATAATAATTGTAGGAGGTAGAATCACATTTTACATAGTTTTGTCTATACACAGGCACTAAGTACAGTCATCACTTACCATGTGACACACCTGCTACTTTGCGTACAATGCTATTAAAAAAACAGTGACGTATTAAAGACTCAACATGACATGAAGAACTTTGACATGTTGTGAACGCTGTACACTACACTCTGTACACTCTACACTATTTAATAATTAAATGATTTTGGTCTTTCATATCCATTCTTGTTATAAATATTTTTGTATACACAAGCCTCGTATAAAAGTGCTTACCGCCTACATCAGGAAATTCGACGCCAACTTTGTAATAACATATTATGTATTATCTTCCTCAATATTCTCTTTATTATAACTGGGTGTTGCTAGTGGCTTCTTCGGCGTAAAAAACCGTTCCTGCGACAAAGTTTATAAAATAAAATGGCGAACATGGGCGATGCCAGCGCCATCTATTTAAAAACGTGATTACAAAACTAAGGTATTCGCCATGGGAACAAATTTTCGGGATAAAATTAGCTTATGTGTCATAGACATGGTCCAACGGTGTGCCAAATTACATCCAAATCTTTTAAAAAATCATTTACTTCTAACAAACGTTTTCACAAACTTTTGCATGTATAATATTAGTAAGAAGTAAGTTTTATAACAAAAATAACGTTTCTTTAGGCTTATGTTATCAGTCTCTTGCTGTTGTTAGAACATAAATTCACACTTTATGTCTTCAAAGGCGTGGCAAGGTGAGTAACTAATGCCGTCATTGGCCAAGGATCAATGCGACCCATTATATGATAGAAATCTACCTCCGTATTAAGGACAGATTTTAATCATGAACAACTCTAGTGAATATTCGATGAAATACCTAATTCTTCGGGACAAATTAGTGGAACAAAATACACCAAACAAAAAATCCTACTAAAACCTAAACCATAGCCACCCTTCTACCTGACCGATACGCCCCCGAGCGTAAACCAATAAATCCGTTTATTTGACCCTTGGTAAGAATTATACGGAGATAACACGGCCAGGACTCGATATGGTACTGATATCCGACCCTCGGACCCTTCATTATGATTTAAGATTGTAACTGTCTGAACTAGAAATATCGACTTGATATTGACTGAATCCTTTGGGGTTATAATACCGCTCTGTTTATTTCTCTCATTAAGCAACTGTATGTATAAGCATCGGTATGTCTCAGTTTGAAGAACTATTGCTAGAGCTAAGGGTTTTATTTCCACTCGGATAGCGATCACCTTACACAAAATGTAAAACCCACCATAGTGGTCCACGTAAGTGTCGCATTCCGGGTTCAACCTGTGAGTATTCGGTTTCGAACAGGCCGGCATAATTGTGTCGATTGGCGAGGGTAGTTATCTCTCGTCAGTCACCTGGACTACTTTGGGGAATAATTAATATAGTCGCTGTATATTATGAGAGAACCGTCTCACGTTGACGAGCGCGTTAAAAAACGTTGATATTCGTACTATTTATTAGAAGTCGTGTAGCTATAATTTTCAATACAAAACTACTTAAAACAGTTTCTTATGGTATTAAATAGTGTTCAACTCCATATCTATCTCCTCCACGCGACCTGAAAAGCTAAAACGTAGCGATATTTCCAACACTTACAAGACCAGTGTTACAGCTCTCCCGAGATGTATTAGAGGCAAACAAAATGAAACATCTATTACTCTCCCACCTCACCCTTGGAATGTTTCCTCAACCCCTCCCACTTTTATATTACTTGAGCTTGCTCGACTGTACTTTGAACTCTGATATAATAATGTAGAGTCGCTTTTGTTACGTGAAGATTTTTGTGGGAAGTTTTATTATTTGTATTACAACTATTTGCGGGAATTATTGAGTGTAATTATGCCTAATTATCTTGTATTGTTTAATATCAGTAGTTTGAAACTTCAGTTTCGATTCTCCGATAACTATTCACTAGTAATACGCCTTATGCATATAATAATATCAGCCATGTATTATAATACTGTCCCACTGTTGAGCACGGGCCGCCTCTACTACTGAGAAGGATTAGGTCTTAATCTACCACCCTGGCTTAGTGCGGTTTGGTAGACTTCACACACCCTCGATATTCCTATAGAGAAATCCTCAGGCATGCAGGTTTCCTCAAGATGTTTTCCTGCACCGTTAAAGCAAGCAATAATTCACAAAGAAAACAGACATGATTTTAGAAAAGTCAGAGGTGTGTGCCCTTGGGACTTGAACCTGCGGACATTCGTCTCGGCGCTCGTTCCACAACCAGCTAGGCTATCGCCGCCTTATGCATAGTCACTTTTATTTAGTTTCGCGGAGGAAGTGGCTTATTACTACCGCCCAGCAGTGGCGAAGCGTCCATATAACTCCATTCCTACCGGCTTCCCTTGTAGGTTTATTTATTTTTGTCTTAGTTTTGTGTTAAATTGGCCGAGGTAAACAAACTAAGGCATGTTTTTTTGCCTGGGTTTCCCTTTAAAAAATATCACCCTTCCCCATTGCCGCCCAGCCTTTGTGAAAGGTGACTGAATGGTTATTTTGGGATCACCATGCCTTACAACCTGACGTTGAGCCGCCTGGAGAGATGGGAACATCGGATGCCTGCCGGGCCGAATATATGCAATATGCAAATATATGCAATGCACGGCACACCAACTAAAACTCCGCGGCAGCCATCTTCGGCGCAAGAGAGACGGCTGCAGGCTTCCTTTGACGGAAATGTGTGTTGTCTCCTGCGATATATTTAATATTTGTCAATTTACTAAACTGTAATTCAAAAACTTGAAACGCAATCAAATTTCCCAAAACAGAATTTATCACAAACCCCCATCTTTTCCACAAAAACCTAGATACGAACAGCCGCAACCAGGGAAAAAAATCTCCGAGAATTAAATAACACAACTAGTATTTTATACAATAGGCATTGTGCTGTCAGTCAGCTAGCCATGTCTAGTGCGGGGAGGGGGGACAGGAGGGTTGGGGCAGTGTCCGTCGAAGATAAGCAGACGGAAGGAACGGCTCGTGTAAACAATAAACATCGGGCATATAGTAACGTCATTTTATATAGCTTTCGCTTGCGACTTCATTCGCTTAGATATTCTCAGCAAGCTATTTTAGCATGTAAATAATATGTGCCGTCATTTGATTTAATTTTAAGCTCCGAAGTCCTGGTTTTGAATCCCAGGTCAGCCAGTGAGTTGAGTTTTTCTACTGAATATCAGCGCTGAATCAAAAATTTGTATCCGATATGGTGATAGGCTCGCCCTTACCATATCATAGGACGGAACACAAAGACAACAAGCTGGTACTTTACTTGCACTTCTGCCTACCTTCTCAGGGATAAAAACGTGACCTTGTAACCCGGTGTCAGCAGTATTCTAATTAGTAAAACTAATTTATTTCTACCACCCTCCTTATTTTAGAACGCACACTCGTCACACCTTTATCTACTAAGGGGTAGGCAGAGGAATGATTACTTGACCCACTTCTCACCAAGTATGTTCTGTCCCAAGATGTAATAGAGGCGAGCCTATCGCCATATCAAGTAAGTTTTAATTTAAAATGTACTACTTTCTATGCTAGGAAAGTTCATATAGGAGTTTTATATTAGGAAATGTATTTCAAGCGAGGAGAACCACGTGCAAAAGCTAGTATCAAAATAAACCCAGATGACCTAAATCTGATGCTATCAAGTGAGGTTACACAAAGTAAAAACAAATTTCAATGTTGTCTAACTGCGCAGTAGGGCGGAGGAAACCGCTGGATGATTCATTTCTGCCTGTAGGAAATGAATCCGTCTATGGAAAAATGTAATTTATATAAAAAGTACTTTTTTTTAGATAGCGTTGTTTCCCTCTAACTACTCGAAGTTACTTGTATAATATAATAATATCAGCCCTGTATTATATACTGTCCCACTGTTGGGCACGGGTGTCCTCTACTACTGAGAGGGATTAGGCTTTAGTCCACCACGCTGGCCCAGCGCGGATTGGTAGACTTCACACACCCTCGAAAATTCCTATAGAGAATTTCTTAGGTATGCAGGTTTCCTCATGATGTTTTCCTTCACCATTAATCTTTTACTTGTACATTATTTATCAATTATCTTTGCTTTAACGGTGAAGGAAAACATCGTGAGGAAACATACATACCTGAGAATTCTACAAAAGAATTTTGGAGAAGGGGGAAATCTGCAAACTGCATTTGGCTAGACTTGTCAGTGTTAGAGAAGTCCTGTGCTGTTAATAACAATAAATAACGCATGGCTGATATTAATATATATTACCTATATTTGCCATACTTTACTCACCGTAAACACGACCAAACTGCACAATCCTCCATATATAATTTACCCGCAATTTGCCCATGATGCCCTCTAAATCATATCCAAATGCTTGTTTGCTCGGGTTAATTAACCGAGTGTACACATATAACCGGGTGACGCATTATCCATAACCGGTTACCCGGGAACAAAGGGCAAACGCGGGTGTAAATAGAACTGTAAGTTAGATATATATAAAGCGTGTAGTCCTTTGTATGCCCATTGTTTTCGACTTCAATTAAATCGTGAATGTTGTAATATTCTTTTAAAGAAAATTATTATTATAAAGTTTTTATCGAAATAAATTTACGTAACAACATAGTTTTTACTAAATATTGTTACGACATCATCTGTCTTATTATTCTTTTATGTTGAACATGCATTTGTTCTATGAAATAATATATAGAAATGTAAGACGAACAAAATGGGTACTTGTCTTTCACGCCCAAAAAATCAATTAAATAAAAAGAGGGTAATTATATCGTGTTGAATCTTAACATTCATTAATAATCTAATAAATTTATGTTAAATATATTTTAATTTCAGCCCGACAAATAATATTAGCCTATTTAATTTATTCAATGTTTCTGAGATTTATATTCAGTCTCAAGAGATTTCACGAAACTTGAATTTAACAATAAGTTACGTCTAAGAATCATTAATATTATCTTATTTTAGGGACTAAAAATAATTTATTGAAAATCACAATAGCACTTGTCTGATGTATGTATTTTGTTCTTATAGCTTACTATAAATATTAAAGAAAAGAAATCAAATATACGTAGTTCGTATGTACATAATATGGTGGAACTAATTTAAACATCGGTGGTAAAAATGATCTTTACTAGACAACCATTGCAGATGATAAAACTAGTGGAAGGAGCAGTTTAGGGCACACGTAAAATAATAACAATAACATAAAAAAGTAGATAACATAAGATATGGAATTTACTACACAAATATACACATACGCTAGCACAAAAAAATTTACAGACAACATATACATAATATATACACATAATATTATACAAATATATTATTCAATATAAATTACACGAAATAAGATTAGTAACAAATGCTTGTAAATGCCATACGATTTGATTTAAGAGGGTAAGGAAATGCTTTTACTATCCTTTTAAAAAATGGTATCATTGTATAAAGACAGTTACAAAATTAGCTTGGAAAATAGCAATGATAAATTCTCACAAAATGAAGCCATTATACTCGCCTGTTAGCGAACTGAAATAAACTAAATCGATTTCCGCGCACAGCCCAATGACCCAGCCGGGTTTCTGAGAACTAATGTGTAAATTTAACTATCTATATACGTGTAGAAAAATATTTGCACCCTCTTTTTAAGCACATCGCGACAAAGAAGTGTGTTATTTGACATGATTCAAATTCAGTCCAGAAAAATTACATTTATGTGCAAGATGAGTATAAATATATTTAATTTTACGGTCCTAAAAACATCCCGAATATATTTAATTGGACTGTCTTATTTGAAAAAAAAATACAGATATGTTCACAAATTTTCACAATAATCTCAAAAACGTTTTAAACTGTGCATCATTATCATAAATAGGTATAATAGAAAATTATTTAAAGCAACATAAATTTTTCGAAGACTAAGGAAACGAAATCACACATCCTTTGAAGATACATCGAAATTCTTAACAAAGGCGGCCGTACACGTCGAAGGCGGGTTTCAATTAAAACTTGGTCCGTTTGAATTTCATTTGTTCCCGGCTTAGTTATTACTCTGTCTATGGATTTTTTAATCTCTCTGTCAGCATATAGGCTTGGATGTGATAAGTTTACGATTTTTTTTTGTTATCGCTTTGAATAACGAGACGAGCTTACCGTTCGTCTGATGGTGAGCGATACGACTACTCATAAACAGTAGAAACACCAACCAACACCTTGAATTACAAAGTATTGTTCGGTATTCTATTAAGGCTGCCATCCTGAGATATGAGATGCTAAATCTTATTATGTCCAGTAGTTACACTGGTTACAATGTTCTTCAAACCGTTACACAGCAGTGACTACACTGCTGCTTGGCGGCAAAAATAGAAATTGCAGCGGTACCCGGATTATCACATATGAGAGACCTACCACCAGTAAATGTAATCCAGGTCCGGTCTCACGTCAGCAAATAATTTAAGACTCACTAAATGTCACATAAAGTGGCAGAGGGATGGAGATATAGTTTGGTTTTATCTGAGATTTCATTAGTTTACATACATACATACATAACATCACGCATTTATCCCCGAAGGGGTATGCAGAGGCGCAACTAGGGCACCCACTTTTCGCCAAGTATGTTCCGTCCCATGATGTGATAGGGGGCGAGCCTTTCGCCATATCGGGCACAAATTCCAGACTCCGGGCTGATACTGAGCAGAAAAACCCAAATATCACTTTGCCCGACCCGGGATTCGAACCCAGGACCTCATAGCGCTATTGTACCGGGCATGCAATACAACTACGCCACCGAGGCAGTCTTCATTAGTTTAAATGTTACTATTACTCAAAATAATGCTACAGACTAAAGAAGAGTGTCAATACATGACGTGTTCATTCACCCACGATATCTGCCATACATAAACAACTCAAGTGCTAACAATACTAAAAGAATACGATTGTATTCACAGTAACTTTCCTTACATATTCACAAAAAGTTCCAAGATATAAATTTACTTTGTTCTAGTATGTTCCGTGTCTTGCGCAAGTTTTAAGTGCTATTCCGAAACTAATGCATGGAGCTACGTAAGAGTACATTTTCTGAATTTTTGCATGTTGACAAGAATGTTAAAGTTGTTCGCAAGATTACAAGGAACTGACTTATATTTAATTGTACAAAAGGGTACGTTTTGCCATCAGGCGGAGCAGTTTGTAAACTATTTTTAAAGATCTCTGATCTGATCTGGAGAGGATCTGGTTAAGTGAGAAGATGAGAGATCTGGTACTCATGCTGTAGACATATTCGTCAAAGAATGAGACTGTTTGACTAGGGTATCACTGTCTGACATAAAACCAAAGCGATAGTTTGTTGTTGAATTTTGTAACGTAAGTATATTGTAAGGGATGACTATTCTTTCTCTAATGATCAATTTTTAATTGATTTTCGAAATGCGTTTGTATGTCTTTTTTTTTCTATCTATACTATTATATAAAGCTGAAGAGTTTGTTTGTTTGTTTGTTTGAACGCGCTAATCTCAGGAACTACCGGTCCAAACTGAAAAATTATTTTTGCGTTGGATAGCCCTTTGTTCGTGGAGTGCTATAGGCTATATATCATCACGCTATATCTAATAGGAGCGGAGCAGTAATGGCTAATCTCAGGAAATATCAGTTTGAACTGAAAAATTCGTTTAGTGTTGGATAGCCCTTTATTTGTGGAGTGCTATAGGCTACATATCATCACGCTATGACCAATAGGAGCGGAGCAGTAATGAAAAATGTTGCAAAAACGGGGACAATTTATTACTTTTGAGAGCTTCGGTTGCGTGCGCTGCGTAAACGGTTAAAGTTATGCAACAATGATGTACGACGGGATTGTTCTTCTTAAAAGTTCTAAAAAATATATTATAAAACAAAGTCCCCCGCTGCATCTGTCTGCCTGAACGTGTTAAACTCAAAAACTACCCAACGTATTAAGATGAAATTAGTTATGGAGACAGTTTGAGACCCCGGGAAGAACATAGGCTCCCGGGAAACTACTACTTTTATAACTGAAAACTTTAACCTGAAAATCTTTATAAAGCGGGCGGAGCCGCGGGCAAAAGCTGGTTTTTAATATTTCTTAATCGATTTGCGTGATGCCTTTTTTGTTTCGCTTTACTTCAAAGCCAAGAAGAGGCTAACTTGTCGCAGTGTGCGTTACTTGATGACCTATTCTTTAAAAAACAGATATTTGAATGAATAAAAAAATATTGGAAACAAAACGATTTCAAAAATAGAATGCCTCAAATGTCACATTGATTTTGATAGTTTAACTGCGGTTTCCTACCTTCGATCTAAGGGCTGAAAATAGATCTCAGTTCAGTATCGTATTAACAGGGTCTCCCTGAATTTGGCCACGAGCCTGCGGATGTGTTGCGGTCACGGTTAGGGCTGCCACGCAATGTCGTAAAACAAGTTGCAGGCCTAATTGAAGTGCGCATGTATTTTCGGATAAGCAGCGAAGAAATACGAGGCCATTGTTTAATTAGATATAATAGGAGTTATTATTTCGTTCTAAAAGTGAAGAAATAAGCAAACCTGACCAACTTTATAAAAAAATGAAAAAAAAAAAAGATACTTAAACTATTGATAAAATAATACTTTGTTCATTTATAATGATTGTTTGATTAATAATGTTGGGAAATACTGCTCCGACACTAAAAAAATTGACTTGTATCAGCTAGCAGAAGGTAGTTAGTTATTGAGAAATAATATGACTTATTCGCCACACACAAAAATGCAAGCCGAGTGCGTCAGACAGTACGAAGCTATAATTTTATATATTAATTATACGTTCCAAATTTAATTTCAAATTAAAATATTTTCAATAAAAATTACAACCCTATTTTGTATACTCTTCGCAATCAAGTTGCGGATAGGGTTACCACTCACCACATTGCAAGTTGGAAAGTTTAAAATGCCATTGCAAAAAGTCTAAACAAACTAAGCTAGGGTTTGGTCTCAGATTCAAAAAACACTTTTTTTTAAACTGGCCAGTGCTATTTAGTTTATTGTAGTTCGTAATGAGAATACAAAAAAAAGTATTATGAACCTTATAAACACACGTTCTGATGACGTTGCAATGGACATTGCTTAACATTGAATTTCTTAACATTTTCGCTTATAACTTTTTTATTTATAGTTCTACGACAAAAAGTTACTGGACCAAAGTTGTAGAGAATTTGATTTGCAACAAAAAATGTTTATACATTTTTTTTGTCAGATAAATAGTTTAAGAGATACATCGTAAAAACCATTTCAACCCCTATTTTCAAGATGGCGGCCGTGGGAGAAGGGTGGCGACCCCACAAACTTGGTTATAGCTTTACACTGACCCCCCCTACACTTCAAAAAAATTAAATTGCGTCTTCTAAAAAACGCAACCCCAAATGTAACTTTTCAATGGACTAATACAGTTTAAGCGACGATAGCCTAGTTGGGTGTGGAACGGACTGCCAAGCCGAATGTCCGCAGGTTCAAATCCCAAGGGCACACACCTCTGACTTTTCTAAAATCATGTGTGTATTCTTTGTGAATTTATTGTTCGCTTTAACGGTGAAGGAAAACATCGTGAGGAAACCTGCACATCTGAGAAGTTATCTATAGGAATTTCGAAGATGTGTGAAGTCTACCAATCCGCACTAGGCCAGCGTGGTGGACTAAGGCCTAATCCCTCTCAGTAGTAGAGGAGGCCCGTGCTCAGCAGTGGGACAGTATATAATACAGGGCTGATATTATTAATACAGTTTCAAACAAGATGACACAATTTTGTCCATAGTGTCCTACGTCAGTGTGACGTATTCCGCAATCAGCCTGTGTATCTAGTTTGAAACAAGACGACATAATTGTGTCGACTGACGAGGGGTAACCATCTCACGTCCATTTACATCTATTCCACGTCCTTTTACCATCAGGTGCAGTGTCTTCACATTCCCGTGTCCAAATAAAGCAATTGAGTGCAGTCCTTGCAATACCGTCTACACAACTTCTTTTACCTTTGTCTACCTTTTCTGACTTATAAAATTTACTGTTCTCTCATTTATATTACAACTAGCTTTTGCTGGCCGCTCTGATCAAAGTCCTGGGTTCAACTAGCCTGAATATTGTATCTGTGAGGAATAATATAGCTTTCTATTAGTGAATTTTTATAACCGCAGTAGTTCCATAGTTAAGTGCATAACTAAATCAGACTCTTTAGTTTTACGTAATAGTGTAGATAATATAGATAACATCTAAAAACACGATAAATGCATTACGTTCAAATGCCATTCGTTCGGTACTCAAGTACCATTTCAGTTTGATTTTTGCACGGGTATAAACTTATTTTATAGCCCAACCAGTCCTGTTATACTTTCCTACTGTTGGGTAAGTTTCCAACTACTGAAAAGTAAGCTAGTACGGTGCAAATCATTTTTTCCCTTTTCAAGGGTAGGCAGAGGTACAATCACACCATCATTTTGCAATCACTATGTCCTGTCAGCTGTGTAATATGGGCACACGCACATATGCCTTTTATGTACTCAGAGGTAGGCAGAGGAGACTGTGGACTGTGAACCCGCTTTCTGACATTTGTATTCCGTCCTATGATGAGATAGGCGACGAATCTATCGCCATATAGTGTCTAAATTCCAGACTGATAGCATGAGCCCGTGTCAACTGAGAAGAAGAGCCCAATATCTCTTGGCCCGACCTGATTCGAACCCAAAACCTCAGAGTTGAAATCGAAACACGCACAATACAACTAAGCTGCTGGCAGTTTAAGAATATTTTTAATTATAGAAGTAGTTAATAAAGTGACAACCCATTTTTCGCCGAGAAAAAATGCATTATCCCTATCACCGTGGATAAGTAGAGCGGTTACATTGGTTTCACCGGTCTTACGGCCCAATGTCGACACTCGGGAATATAGCATCATACGAGCGAGCATTGGACCGAGTCCCGAACCCCTGTATACCCCACATCGGATCCAACCAAAACCTGCGGTGGTCTTCTTCGGCGCATACAGTACCAAGATATCTTGTAGCACTAAGATAGCCGCGCGGAACCGTCTGGGTAAGTGACAACCCTAGCATTGTGGTTTTCTTTCCAAACATGATAGCATCATTACGAGTTTCCGAAGTCTATGTCAATGATTGAGGTAAAGGCGTATAGCAGGAATTTGTATGTGTCTTTTTCTTGATTTTTTTTTGCTAATTTTTGGTCTCAGTAATAGAGGCCAGTGCCAAGCAGAAGTGAATCTAAGGTACCTATATATTATTAATGCGAAAGTGTGTGAAAAATTTGGATGTTTGTTAGAAGTAAACGCAGAAACAGCTGAGCGGATTTGTATAAAATTTACTTTTTACCTAAATCTACTTTTTACCCTGCTTATTTGGTCCCATGGAAAAAGGGTTTTTTTCTGATTTTTAAATAAATGACGCGCGTATTCAAATTATTTCTCGTTGCAAAGGTCCCGAAAAACTAATGATTCATCAATACAGTGTTTAAGGAACTTTGCAGACAGAAATACTTTTCACAAGAGCGAAGCCGCGAACAACACCTAATAATAATAAAGGACTCTACAATTATTGTCCCGATTGTCGTTTCTGTGCATGGGTTGATACCAAAGAGCCTCTACCAACAGCTTCGGAAGCTCTCAATTGGCCGTTGGGTCGGAGGCCAGATGCAGAAGGCAGTATTGCTGGACACGGCGCGCATTGTGAGGAGATTCCTCACTTTGAATCCCTAACCGCCGGTGGCCTGGGTCTTGAGCTTTGCCATCGGAGGGTTATTAATTTTTTTATATTTTTATATGCATATTTTTTTTTAAATGTATATGTAAAAATGTAAAAAAATACCTTTAAAATAAAGAGAATTGATCAAGGACTGATTATTAAGTAATTGTCTTTTCGTTCATCATTTACACCTACATTTAGTCTCAAGGCATTCTGCGGCTTTCATTCCACACATTCGCCAGTCATTGCCCTGTTACATTAGTTCGTTAGTCTTATAATGCCTTGTAATTAAAATCGCTACAATCTCCTGTAAGTCGTGGTAAGATATATTTTATATCCGCCCGGACAGCGCCCACCATACACAAGGGGTTAAAACCCACCGTAATGGCCCACGTGTGTACGCGTTCCGGGATCAGTCTGTGTGTATTTTCCAACAGGCCGGCATAATTGTGTCGCCGAGGGGTAATCATCTTTCGACATTCTATTGACTCCACTCCACTTACTATCAGGTACAGTGGGGTCACTTTACAATGCTCGTATTAAAAAAACAATTGAACGCAAGCAACTTCGTGGCAAAGAATTTATAACAAAACGCTGATTAATTAAATCAATGCTAAGAATTTTTAATAAAACAAATTCGGAACGTGTTTTAAGAATAACAATGCTCATAACAATTCAAATCGTTTTAACATTTTTATGTACCTATAATTCTTTCCTCCCGAGACACTCTTGATGGATCAAACTCAAAACAATGTTTGCTTCTTAACGTTACTCCGACTTATTTGTTTACGTTTTTAATTTTTTTATAGCAATTCGTGTAGTCGCCGCCGATGTCTGGTAGTGGCATGGGCTATTGATCGATGAAGGTCATGGGTTCGAATTCTAAGGCAACACTTTGTGTAGGTATTTCTAATTAGCTCGGGATTTTATCCTTCAAAGAACATCAGGAAAGCAGTTACAAATCGAATGACAGATAATCTCTGTAAGAGTATCAAGTGTTGCGCTGACCGCAAATTTTAAATAATCAGACTTTGTTTTTAAGAAACGAATATTTAAGGTTTGGCTTTCATATCTTACAGTAGAGATTGCTCGCGCTTCAAAAATCTTTCCCCCTACGAAAGTGCCTAAATTAAAATAGCAATTCATAACGTCATGGAGACCACCTGCCCCACCTGTTAATTTTTTTTTTCGTATCTAATTAACGGGATAAAAAGTAGCCTATGTATACGGGACGTAGTCTGTGTCTGTCAGAATACATCCAAATCCTTCTAGTTGTTTCTGCATTAATTCTAACAGACATCCAAATATTTTCCCAAATTGTCACATTTGTAATATTAGTAAAAGTAAGATTAAGCAATAAGATCCAATGATGGGAAAATTATATTAAAAATCTCACCCAAAAAATTGCCATTTATTAGAAGAGAAACCTGGCTCTTCTCAGTATATATTGCTGCCCCTGCAAGAAGGCTCAAGATATCCTCTACAGTGCACTGATAATTAGTCCGTTGCGTTTGTTATGTTTGCTTTCGCCTGTGTACAATCTTGGTATTCGGATAGCATGCCCGAAATAGAATATCTGCATGAACGGAATAGGACAGATATTGACTGATCGAATGCGTGTAATTGGGAGACACCTGACGCTTGTTGTTTTGATTGGACTTTGTACTGATTGCAGTTCCACGTTCATAAGTTTTTCCGGGATAATTACTTTCTTGGGATATAAAGTAGTCTGCAGCACTTACTAGGAGTCATCATCATCAGCCGCAGGACGTCCACCATTGAAAATGGGCCGCCCCAAAAATTTTCAGATCGATGTATTGGAAGCGGCCCATATCTAGCAAACTCCTGCGAGTTCATTACTCAGGAGTAATGTATTAGTAGTAGTAGTGCTATTAGTAAAAAAATTAAAATCGGTTTAGTAGCTTGAAATTAGCACATTCAAAGAAACAAACTCTTGAGCTTATATTTGTATAAATGTAGAATAATAGCTACCTTTTAAATTAAAACTCTAGAGCGTAAAATGGTGGTAACAAATGTAAGTACATACATATTATATACTTAGTATGAAACCTTTTTTCCCTTTTCAGGTGTGGGTAGAGGTGTAACACCAATTTCGCCAGCTATGTTAACTCCCATATAATAGGGACTTGTTGACATTTACTATTGCTGATTTCTTTTTATACAATTGCACGACTAAGTGACCCCACTACATCTGATGTTAAGTGGAGAGGGTGGGGTCTAATAGAATATCGACTAACGAGAGCTGATTATCCCTCGACAATCACAATTATGCCGGCCTGTTGGACCCGGATATACACAGGCTGATCCCGGAACGCGACACACTTACGTGGGCCACTATGGCGGGGTTCAACACCTTGTGTACGGTGGTCTCTCTACGAGCGGATATAAAATATATCCTACCACCAGCCAGTGGGATAGTGACGTCGCTAAAGTGACGTCAGTTTCATAGTTGTGTAGTGTTTTTCAGCAAAAAGATGACGTCTGCGCGATGCCTTAAAAAGGGAGAAAAGGGACGGGTCCATTGAGCCTCCGACTTACTTGTTTGAAAATTCCAAAGCCTTTAGAACATTAAAGGCTTAAACTATTTGTTACTTTTAAAATTCACTAACCTAATGGGTACTTAGTTACTTTACTAGATATTTCATAAGCCTATTATGTAAAATTCAGTTATTGGATTTATCTTTTATAATTTTAATGGTTGCTTTTATTAAAAGACGAGACGAATCTAACTCGAATAATGTGAGTTTTTTACTTTGATTTAAAAAATACAAATTTTTTTTCTACTCGACGAGACGAGTTAGTAGCTCGCTTGATCATAATCGCCACAATTACGAATAATATTTTTAGTTGAAGTTACCGTAAACTAATCAATAATTATTAACTAGTAACAAGTTAATAAGTGTAATAAAATATTAATTCATAATTAGTAAATGCTACTATCGATTCATAGTAAATGTGTCACAACGATTAACAGGTAGCCATCTTGTTTCTAGTAACAAATAAAAAATGTCTGCGCAGTGCTTTATAAGTCACTTTCCCTGAGCAAACTTAGATATATTTATTAATTTATTTTTGTTCTGCGAACACACGGTCGCAGCTGCGAGCAAACGTTATAAAATAAAAAGTTATTAAAGAGATAAGAGGAAGTCGCTATACGTCGGGAATTTGCTTTGTCTTGTATTTATAATATCCAGGGCGGCTTCTAACTCATTCACTTTGAAGAAAATATTTGCTTTAAATACTCATTTGTAAGAATGTGTGTTATTTTTTATATTAAACGTTCTTTAAGTCATAGGAAAATGATGATAACTAAATGGTTGCTACAACCAAATTGATAAGGTTAGCACCTTGAAGCTACTTGAAGTTTAAATGTCTTTGTACAAAGCAGGATTTGTATTGGTAAGGAAATATACAAAAGTTATCTCCCACATGTGATCTTTATCGTGTCAATTGTAAGTGTAAACTCATTTGGATGTTTTTGAGCAATAAATTGCTGCGATAAATTGTTAGTATCTTACAATGAAATATGGATAGCTCGTAGTCATGTTATGTCGTGTGCTCTACACAATGTCACATATTGGCTAAAAACAAAAGAGTTCAACCAGTGCGTCCTCCCGGTAATGACGTATGCAGCCGAGATGTAGACACCGACTGTGGGGTTTATTCATAATCAACGTGCTATGGATAACCCGAGCATACTTCTTTAGCTATGCTCGGAATTTATGTAGCTCAAAATTCGGAAAAAGTGATTGGTCAGAGAACCGAGGTGACCAACAGAGCTCTGAAAATTAGTGGAGTGGCAATGGTCTGGCCACATATGTCGCAGAACAGATAACCGCTGGAGTAAGCGTGGAGCGGAGACCGCGTCTTGGCTAACGTAGCGTGGGACGCCCTGTAGCCAGATGGCAGGACCACTTACACAAGAGGGCCGGCAGAGATTGGATGCATAAGCAGTAGACCGGGCTCTGTGGCATACCTTGGGAGAGGCCTATGTCTATCAGTGGACTGCAACGGGCTGATGATAATGATGATGAATTCATTTTATATGTGAGAAGATATCTTTGGCGAAGGTGCATATAAATAAAGTAGTAATACCAAATTTTATCTACCTAGCAATGTCTTATACTAATTGGTCCAAATTGGAAAATTAAAAATAAGTTTAATTATTTCCTACGGGAACAAATTGCTGGGATAAAAAGTAGCCTATGTGTTAATCCAGGGCATGGTCTATTAAAATTTCATCTGGGTTCGTTCAGCTGTTCCTGCATTTACTTCTAACGAACATACAAACATTTCTCTTTTATAATATTAGTAAGATAATATATGTGATACAAATATATAAAATTCGACGGCGGAATATCGAGCACTATACCCCTAGTATTATTAAAACGCAGTCATCACCCTGAGACATTTAACCCGGCGAGCGTGTGGCGGGGTATGTCATACCCCCCATGTTAATTACTGGCGTATATTTTTTGCGCCTGACTTTCAAACTTATAGTCTCTTTGAGTAGCTGGAGTTACAGGGTTGCGGAAGGTAATAGTGGCGTGATCACAGTGTCGCGGCAACCTGCATTCGAATTACACGCTTGCAAACTGAGTTCGGGTACATGATACCCCGCCTCATAGCTGGTGTGACAAAAACTAAAATTGCTTTTTCTGCTATTTTAACTTATTTTCTTTGTTTAATTGTAGATTTTAATAGAAAATGGATGTTGAAAATAGAAAAAAACAACTACGGTGAGTTTACTTCTGTATTTATTTTTTAGATATACAAGAGTGCAAAAGCGTGCACTTTATAGTTTTTCTTTTAACTTTTATTTTACTTGCGGATCCCCTGAGAGGGGCCCACGGACCCCCAGGGGTCCTATGTTTCGTGAAAATTAGGGCAAAGACACTAAATGTACCGATTTCATCCGTAACTTAGGCTTGGCTTTAGTTTACGAACACCTGAAGATGTGAAATGACAAAAAATATATGTTCCGATTTATATACGTCAGAGAATTTCTTCCCAGATCAACGAATCACTTTCATCGACTCAAAATGTTCCTGGTCATTTTATTAGATGTAGAGATTACCCTAACAAAAATAATCATAAGACAAAATACTCATGAACAAGCTGAGGAAAGGCTATTAGTGTGGAGCATGCAACGTTTTTTTGCAAAAACTGCACAGATTTTATCTCCAGTTCCTAAGATGTTCCTAAATTTTTTTGTGATTTTTTTTAGTTTATAAAGCAAAATTATTTCATATTCTATCATACGATTAAGTTTTTTGATCATAAAACTGGTTTTACTTTAGTTCCTTTTAGTTTTTAAGAGACTGAAAGTGTTTGTTTGAAATTCAAAGTGACTTATTTCCATCGAGGTAAAAAAATAAAATTGTTAAAATGGCGCGATTGTTTTATTTCCATTGTTTTATGCGTTATGATGGTATTGTCTTATTATACCAAAAAATAAATAGTATAATACTTCTTCAGAAACAAGTTTTATAGCCAATTTTTTTAAGGGGTATGTCATACCCTGCCTCATACTCCTTGTTACATTTTTTCACCACACGCTCGCCGGGTTAATATATTCCTATTCCCTTTAAAGCCATAGGTTCAACCTTCAGCTAGCCTATTACATTCCGCTGTATCGTGTACGTTTAAAAAAACTTATCCAACGACAGCCAAAGCTTCCCCAAAAAAATTAATTCAACAAGCAATAAAATAGCAAATGTTTTACCTATTACGGTTCTATTTGGGTTGAGCCGACCTTGACCCGAGCCTATCCCATATTTCTGTCGATATAGGAATACTAAGTCTATTTATTCAGGAAGCTTTAATGTATCTTTATTATTAGTTATTTATTAGGGTAGATAGAAATGACACTCACCTACATTTAGCCAGCTATGGAAGAGCGTAGTAGGTGGGTTTGTTGGTATTTAAGGAAATATAGACGTAAAAATTGTGTTGATTACTGAAGAGTAATCATCCCTCATCAATCGAACTTCTATTGGACTCCACTCCACTTACCATCAGCTCCAGTGGGACACTAGGCTGAGCCCGTAAAAAAAGAAAAGTAAAGTTGCCCATTCCTCGCCATGTGTTGGTGTCCTATAATGTGATAAGGGCGAGCTGTTTCCACTATCGGACACAATTCAAAATTTCAGCCGAATACTGAGCCAATAAATCCATTATCGCAGTACGAGACCCGGCAATTGAACTCAAGATCTCATATTCATACCTTTGCCTTGACATTGGGTTTGCTTTCATCAGCAAGGATTACTCCCCAGGATGCTAAATTGGACCAGCTTGGCGGGACTGGTTTACTCGAGGTGATGGACCAGTTCGGTGCAATAAGGTACGCTTCCGAACCCTTTATTTTGACTCCAAATGTGCTTAGAAGACTTTTGTGTAACTCAAATTATTTCCCGTTGGTGACAAAATAGTGGTTAGTACCTAACTTAAAATACATTTTAATATCCCATTTCTTAATTAAACGGCAACGCCTACAGTTCCTTTGGCATAACGATGTTTATAATTCATAGGTCGTTTAAATTAGAAAATACCTTTTAACTTTTACGTGTATTGAACTACCAAAACCTTAAGATAAAATATAGAAAATATTCGTTGTTGCAAGCTGGCTATGCTAAGACTTTCAGCTTTGTTGCCATTTTCTCAGCCATAGAACCTTTTAAAAATTTATCTGTAACCAAACGCAGATAAACTTGGGAATTAATAAAAATATCTTCAAGCATGTTGTATCTAAATTTAGTAAACTAAAAAATAGTATTGGTTCCTCGTGGTAAAATATTTGTATCCGCTCGAACAGCGGCTACTGTACACGAGTTGTAAAACCCGCCATAGTGGCCCACGTAAATGTATCGCCTTCCTGGATCAGCCTATACTTAGTCTGGCCATAAATACTGTTACACTTAATTATAAAAAAATATTACATTTGAATTTCGAATCTGTCATTTTTATACGATTGTTCATTGTGTTTTCTCATTTTGGCGCCAATACATTGTAAAATATTTTGCGATATTAAAATGGTGTGGGGTGATAAAGAGAACCGAATCGCTGTGATAGCATTACACAAAGTAGGTATGGAGCCAAATGCAATTTTTAAAACTCTCCATACACTTGGTATTAGTAAAATGTTTGTGTACCGGGCTATTAATAGGTACAATGAGACCTCCTCTGTTTGTGACAGAAAAAGATCTGGCCGTCCACGTAGTGTTCGTACGAAAAAGGTGGTCAAAGCAGTAAGGGAAAGAATTCGAAGAAATCCTGTCCGAAAGCAAAAGATTTTATCTCGGGAAATGAAGATAGCACCTAGAACCATGTCGCGTATTTTAAAAGATGACTTAGGACTTGCAGCCTATAAGAGACGCACTGGCCATTTCTTAACTGATAATTTAAAGAAGAATAGGGTGGTAAAATCGAAACAACTACTGAAGCGGTACGCAAAGGGAGGTCACAGAAAAATTTTGTTTACGGATGAGAAAATTTTTACAATTGAGCAACATTTTAACAAACAAAATGACCGTATTTATGCTCAAAGCTCTAAGGAAGCTTCCCAATTAGTCGACAGAGTGCAACGTGGACATTATCCGACTTCAGTGATGGTTTGGTGGGGTGTTAGCTATGAAGGAGTGACTGAGCCATATTTTTGTGAAAAAGGTATCAAAACATCGGCACAAGTGTATCAAGATACCATTCTTGAGAAGGTAGTTAAGCCCCTTAACATCACCATGTTCAATAACCAAGTATGGTCCTTCCAGCAAGACTCGGCGCCGGGTCATAAAGCTCGGTCCACGCAGTCTTGGTTGGAATCGAACGTTTCGGACTTCATCAGAGCTGAAGACTGGCCGTCGTCTAGTCCCGATCTTAATCCGCTGGATTATGATTTGTGGTCAGTTTTAGAGAGTACAGCTTGCTCTAAACGCCATGATAATTTGGAGTCCCTAAAACAATCTATACGATTGGCAGTGAAGAATTTTCCCATGGAAAGAGTGCGTGCTTCTATTGATAACTGGCCTCATCGTTTAAAGGACTGTATTGCAGCCAATGGAGACCACTTCGAATAAGCTTTTTATATTTTTAATTGTTTTATATTTATGTATTAAACTGACACACTGTAAAAGTAATAAATGTTATTTGCAGTTAACAATTTTCTTTTTTCTTTATTACAATATTTATGGCAAGACTAGGTATACATTCGGTTCCAGGCCAGCATAATTTTTTCGACTGGCGAGGGATAAACGTTTCTCGTCAGCCGATACACTATCTAGACCCCATTCCAGTTACCATTAGATGCAGTGATGTTATTTGCTGTGCCTGTACATAAAATATTCTATAGCCTTATTTTTCAAGTGATAATCACCCTGAAGACATTTTTATCTTCAGCATGAATGTATTAGCTCAAAGTTTCTCAAAAGTTAATTTTCAGAGACCCAGACTTCCTTCCCTTTTGAATTTCTTGTTTTATAATTTCTTTAGTACCATCTTTTAGAGTCTTCATTCGAACAGGTGGACATAATCGAGTCGAGTGGCTACGGAAACTGACCTCTCGTCAGTTGACACTCTTTCTGGTCTCCCTCCGTTTACCATCAGGTATAGTGGGGTCAGATTGCTGTGCCTTATAAAAATCACATTCAATAGCATACATAAGGTAAGCCTTTACCGGAAAAATTTAGTCTATTCCACCTCTCTCTAGAATTCCAAAAGAAACCAATCAAAAACCAGATTGAACATAAAATTACAATTTCAAAGACAATGCACCACACCTAAAACGGGGGATGAAATTCTAAAACGGGAATCTTCCGCGTTTGCCAAGCGATTTTCGCCCGAATTCGCGCGGGTGAGGACCATTAGACAATCTTTGGAATTCTTTGTATTGATTGATGAGTGCTGATGACACAGTTTTGACAGCACGAATAACTTTAAAGAATGAGTTATCACTTAGTCTATTGGCAGTATATGGGTTGTAAATCGGGAAGTCTTGGATTCTTTTCCTGTTGAAAAACATTGTATGGGTTTTTCGAAAGCAATTTACCCAGCATTAACACCCTGAAAAAGGTTGATTATTAACAGAAAACATCCGATAAATTTGATCCGTGATAGCGACCATTCTCATTTCATTAATTCTGATTCTTGGCATATATGTTAACTACAAGGAACTTGACTTATATTCAGTGTAGAGTATGGTAAGTAGCTCTGGTGCTGGATAAGATCTTTAGCCAGGCAGTCGATGTGCTTGACCGGCTTCGAACCGAAATACAACAGTGCTTGTATATTACTTGACGGTAGAAATAAATATTGCAGCGATAGTTACTGCTTTCTCATACAACATCTTCGTTCGCTGGTGGTAAGATATATTTTATATCGCCTATACGCCTACTCCGTGAGCATAAAAGCGTGTGCTTACGTAGGTACAACATATTTCATTCGCCCTTACATAAAATAAATATTCCGTGACCCGCGGGGCCTAATTAGCGTCGAATTTCGAATGACGGCAGTACACGTATCAATTCAATTATTTTATGTATTTACATCAGACACATAATAACATAAAGGGACTAACGATGGCTATATGTTATATATAAGTGACACAATGAGGTAGATCGCTGATCTGTCCATTAAGGCGCTGCGCAGACTGTCAAGTTGTTGCCGAGAATCACTAAACTAGTATGAAGCTTACAGTTGCTGATACGTCTGCGCAATGCCTGATGCAATATTGGAAGGCAACATTTTTTGGCGATATAAATAAATATATATCTAATTACTTACTTCTAAAGATGTATTTCGCATACAAAAGACTTTTGTAAGTGTTATTTGGTTTCAGGTAGTAAGAAAAATTCTTACGTAGTCTGGTTCGTCTCAAGCAGATCTATTTTGGTTTATAAACAAATATCGAGTGATATAAACAGTGATGCTAAATCTGGATTATACAAATCTTTTATAGTATCTGTTAATTTTGCCCTTATATCTGTGGTATTTATGTTAAACATACGGATGGGTAAACCATGGAATAACAATATGATTGCCTAAGGATGCCAAATTTGACATATTGTTGATCAGGTACATATTATGTTTACATTCCTCAAAACGTGATGGAATACGTTGTATCACTAAACTTATTTCAGTTCCTTAGCTCTTCGATTCAAAATCCGCTGTTGATTCAAAACAAATTGCCGCCCCTGAGCATCGAACATGCCCAGCCACTAACCCATCGGTACAATTTAGGCGCAACAGAATTGAACACTAGATAAACTTACTGTGCCGCCGCTGCGCAAATCCTGAGCCATTAGTCACCCACTGCACAACACTGGCACGCTGCGAATATGTAATGTCAGAATATGTAATATGTGGCGAATATGTATTGTTTACATGGCGGCGAGGACACGCGACCGGACGGTACGGAGGTTCTAGGGAGACTGGATGCGCGCGCCACCCGTTGTTATGGCAACGGAACAGTTTACGGCCCCCTCGCCTGATAGGTGTTGCGGCTGATAAGTGTTATCGCACCAGGGATGCCTTTGGATGCCTTGTATGAGGATTCTATAGGACTATCGTTAGTTATGATCTGGAAACTTAAAGCGCACCTGAATTTATTTATATTTTGAGCGGAGCCTAGTTGGTTGTGGAACGGACTGTCGAGACGAATGTCAGCAAGTTCAAATTCTAAGAGCACAAATCTTTGAATTTTCTAAAATATTATGTGTGTATTCTTTGTGAATTATCGCTTGCTTTACCGGTGAAGGAAAACATCGTGAGGGAACCTGCATACCTGAGAATTTCTCTATAGGAATTTTGACTATGTGAAGTCTACCAATCCGCACTAGGCCAGCGTGGTGAACTAAGGCCTAATCCCTCTCAGTAGCAGAGGAGGCCTGTGCCCAACAGTAGGACAGTATATAATACAGGGCTGGTATTATTATACTTTATTTTGAGCGTAGTAAGTCTTCTAGAGGATGGGTTTAAGCGATGAGTCCCAAAAACTAAGCCGTAAGAGTTCTGCAACATTGCGAAAGTATGTTGTGTAAACCCCACATTAGAGTGGGGTAAAGGCAGAAGATGTGTAGCCTATATTGCACTTACCAGCCCCAGTATAGTCACTTTGCTGTCCAAGACATAACTATTAAACTAAAAGCACTCGTACATACAAATATTTGAAGACTTAAAGAAACACTCTCTACTTCAATCTACATTTAGGTAAGTGTCTTGGCTTGCACGCTATATTGTACATATAATATAGCGAATATCAGTTTATTTAATTCAAGCTAATGTGTTTCTTTTAAAAGACAAGACTTTGGTACCTCAGTCGTAAGGCTCTAGTTATGTTATAGACATATATGATTACAAAAAATCTCCCCAAATATCAAAGAAAGACATCTTTTACATTCGTGAGGTGTACACAGAACAAACAAGAAATATTTAAAACAAGAATAAAATAAGAAGGAAATAACTTTTGTTACTGTTGTGTACAATATTACCAAAAAATAATCTAAGATCAGCAGTATTCGATAGAATGTAGCGCTGGTTTTCAGCTGGGATCTTATGGCTGACTTTGGACTACTCATAAGAATGAGCCTCTTAGACGGGTTGGAAATTTAAACGACCTTTAGAATGGGAACCTTAGACGAATTTTAGGACGTGATCAGTCGAAATAGCGTGTTTTTTTACACACACATGCCTTTTATACCAGACGAAGAACCTATAACTATAACGTGCAATAATTCACCATATTCAGGCTAATAAATAAAAATAGTAATAGCACCTTACCCGACCTAAAGATCTGTCCCGAGTCCTCAGCATTTAGTACGACCGTCATACGCTATACAACTGTCGCCGAAGCACTTTTACATTTGTCACAAATTGAATTCCAAGTGAATTATCTCTTTGAATTATCGCTTGCTATAACAGTGAAGGAAAACATCGTAAGGAAACCTGCATACCTGAGCATTTTTCTATAGGAATTTTGAGAGTGTGTGAAGTCTACTAATCCGCACTAGGCCAACGTGGTGGACTATGGCTTACTTAATCTAAGGCTTACTGGATCCCTCTCAGTAGTAAAGGAGGCCTGTGCCCAAAAGTAGGACAGTATATAATACAGGACTGATATTATATTTATTTTTATTTGAGATCAATGTGTACAAAGCCGCAAAAGCTAGTAAAAATAATAAACGGCTTTGCTTATAAATTCCACGGATGTATTAATCAGACTTCGAGGAAATGTCCGGTTGTATTTATTTCTTTATATCCAATACTCAGAACGTCCGCTATATACTTAGATTATTTTTTTTTGTTTGCATCTCTGGGAATATTGGATTGATTCTGAAAATTCATTAAAATTGTATTTCTGATTATATTTATTATCAGAAAAACTAAATTTACGCCATTTAAAAACTGCCCAGGTTACAAAAAAGAGGATTTTTGCGTTCAGTTGCCGCCATTGCAAGGTCACTTCGTGCGTATTTTTTCTGTTCTAACAAAGAGTCTTACTGGTGGTAGGTCTCTCATATGTGAGAGCCCGCCTGGGTAGTTACCACCGCAATATCTATTTCTGCCGCCATCTAGCAGTGTGTAGTCACTATTGTGTTCCGGTTTGAAGAACATTGTAGCCAGTGTAACTGGACATAATAAAACTTAACACTTCATGTCTCAGGATGGCGAGCGCAGTGGAATAACGAACAATACTTTGTAATTCAAAGTGTTGGATGTGGGTTCTACTGTTTATGGGCAGTCGTATCGCTTACCATCAGGCGAATGGCAAGCTCGTCTCGTCATTCAAAGCAAAAAAAAAAGCCAAGACATAATTTATTGTTTTACAAATTGGTACGTTTTACAAAAAATTAGATTTACTAAGTAAAATAACAAATCGTACAATTCGACTACAAGATAGGCAATTTTTGTTGAAATAGGTCTTCAGTCCGTTATTTGTAATAGAAGTTGTGAGAAATAGCGTTGTTTTTCTGATTTACTGGTTGTCGCATATCGGTTTTTCCACCAGATTACAAGAAAGTTATGTACTGCAAAAATATTTTTCGCTAAAGGGTAAAATAAAGTCTATAATAAGATGCAAATGGCTTTTATAACTGAACCAAAAAATATCAACCGAATAAAATAAAAAAATATATTAAAAAACATAAGCATCATATACATTGCACAAAAGGTGTTTAAAATTCGCAGCATTCTGCACATTATCTATATTATAACAATATTGGAGCTTGAATCAAAGGTAATTAATACCTAAGTAAATAGGCGACAACAACAATTTGCCAAAATGACCACTGTAAAAAATAATAATCCATGAAAAAAAATATAAATGTGGAGCTGGTTTGGTCACCAGAAATAAAAAAAAGGAAATAAACGAAATTAAATAATTTATCAGAACCCAATAATTTTTTATGTTTACGCGAATGGTAGACATAGAAATAAAACTATTTTTTAAATTTTATCTTGGTTTTTTATATTTTCTCCCGACGTTTCGAAGACTTTGCAGCCTTCATGGTCACGGGACGAACTATCCGCCGTAATAAAATCCGAAAAATAGTTTTCGATGTTATTTGAACCTGTAAAATGTTATACATTATTTATATTCCATACATATCCAATAATTCAGAAAGCAGTTCTCACCAGAGAAGGATAGTCAAGAAACTCTAGTGATGCTCGTTTCAAAGTCAGTTGCATATATAATAATATCAGCCCTGTATTATATGTATGTATACAGTCCCACTGCTGGGCACGGGCCTCCTCTACTACTGAGAGGGATTAGGCCTTAGTCCACCACGCTGGCTTAGTGCGGATTAGTATACTTCACAAACCCTCGGAATTCCTATAGAGAACTTCTCAGGTACGCAGGTTTCCTCAGAATGTTTTCCTTCACCGTTAAAGCAAGCGATAATTTACAAAGAATACACATTTTTTTTTTTTAAAAAGTCTGATGTGTGTGCCTTTGGGATTTGAACCTGCGGACATTCGTCTCGGCAGTCCGTTCCACAACCAACTAGGCTGTCGCCGCTTGCATGCAAGTCAGTTGCGTGATACAGAGAAATAATAGGTTTTTATTATTGTTTATAGCAGTTTATTGATATACTCCCAAAATAGGTAATAAATACATTTTTAAATACCCATACGATTGCAAAAGCCTCTTAGAATCTATTAAATATCGTCACGTAGGAACTTAAAGGATAATAATTTGTGTTTGATTAGTTTTAATACTTGGTTTTGATTCGATCATTTTATGTTCTCCAAATAATATTTAGGCTTGATCTAAAAAAAACATGTCTAGACATATTTTCCGATTTAATAGCAAACCCGAGGCTTCGCCAATTACCTAATAAAACCTATGTTTGCAATCACGACTTACGAGTTACGACCGAGGCGGCGTCTGCTATGGCGAATTTAGATGGGGGTCATGACCACTGAGCGTAACATAGGTAAGGGTGGAAGGTCAAATTTAACTGGTGGTAGGATATATTTTATATCCGCTCGGATAGCGGCCACTGTACCTACAAAGTTTTAAAACCCGCCGTATTGGTCCACGTGTGTCGCGTTCTGGGGTCGCTTGTATATTTTCGGTTTCAAAAGGCCGGCATAATTTGTCGACTGCCGAGGGGTAATCAATAAAATCATCCCTCGTCAGTCATAGTATAGATTTACATTTGTATGTCATTATTTGACATAACCACCACATTTGCAAATCGTAGGCGCTGCTGTAAACATATGACAAATGACAATTAAAAGTTCTCCAAATTCAATTTGAAATTACTCCCATGTCGCAAAAATAATTTGGACATTCTGTGGTATTATGGCTGAACAAAGTTTTAACAAACGCGCAGCGCCTGTCACATTGTAATAGCAATGACACTAGTTAGTAACAACTATTTCGTAGGCGCTTGGGGAGCTAGCGTAACTTTTTAAATTTATCACTTGTTTATATGAGTTTTATATATATTTGTTTTTAAATAATTTTAATACTTTTACATTTATAAAATTAAAAAAAAGGTGACACCAGTCTTTGACAGGCACTGGTATAAATTTTGTTAGGGTCCGAGCCTTAAAGCAAACCCTTAAAGCATCACTTTGTTGTTCATCTGTTCGTCCAACCGACTATCTGTATCGACCCTTTTTCTCGCGAAGGCGTGGAGATATCAAGTTAAATTTATATCATACGCTCGGGTCGGTCTCTTTCAGCTGTGAACAAATCAACCTTTTAAGTCAACGCGATCAGAAGATATGACCGTTTATGTCGCATTTTTTTTATTGCCTCGAATGACGAGACGAGCTTGCTGTTCGCCTGATGGTAAGCGATACGATACGCCCATAAACAGTAGAAACAGCATCCAACACCTCGAATTACAAAGTATTGTTTGATATTTCACTGCGCTCGCTAATGGAGCGATTGACAACAAAAAAATATGGAAATATGAGAAATTCGACATCACATATCTTCGAAAAAAACTAACTATTTAGTAATCGCATTACCCGAGAAACAAATCTAAAACCGCTCACTAGCTTGGTACTAAACCGAAGTTTTACCAATAACTAATAACCTACCATTCCCCCCTCTAATAAAAGTTGATAAATGTGTTCCAATAAATCCGAACCCTCCGTATAACCCGACCGATTGCGAAACTTGTGAATACCCACGCGAAGATACCCGCAACAGCTCATTATAACTTGGCGGATTATTCGTCGCTCTCATTGGAGGTTTTGACTGACTTTGCCTAATTCTCTCGGGGCTATGAATAGTTATGTCGGTAGGGATAGGAAAATAACCAAACATTTTATTTTTTGCTCGTTCCTTCATCTGTTTTAACGTAACTTTTTTATACAATTGGGTGACTAGGCAAGAAGTCTCAACTGTCCTTAAACAGTACCATTGCTACTAAACTTGAACCTACAAAGCAATCGTGGTACTATAGAAAACATATTGAACGCCTTACCTCACCTTAACGCACTCGCTTGCAACCTTACGGATAAGACCATGAGCACCTTCAATTGAAAAAATAGCAGAGTCCAAAACCTTGTATAAATTCTGGGCAATAACTAATTGAATTAGACAATGGGCCGATTCTATTCAATACAAATTTCAACCCTATAACCTCTAGCTAAATACCGCGTACTTATGCAAATTGTAAGACTTAAATACCACAAGAAATGCCTGGTACTTCAATGTTCTCTGTATTCTCACATTAATATTATAAATTTTCAGTTTAAACCGAAACATCTGTTGATTCTTTTATTTTGTTGGAGAATAAAAGCACCCAGTAAAGCAGACTAGCATCATCACGATATTTAGTACTTACATCAAAAATAGCTTGTAAGTTGTATGCTATGTTATATTCCCATACCTTGCTGTTTAAAATGAAACTCATATAAATCAAATAAAGCTGCGCAAAGATAGAACATTTTTGCCGTCTGTACTGAGCACACACGTCAGAAGTAGGGACTCTGAGCGAGTTATTTCATGATTGTTGAAGCCGGCTGTGTGTTTTACGACGTTGTAGTTTGCATTCCCGGTTTGCGGGATTATATCCCGGAAAGGAGGTTATTATTCGGACTAGTGGTTTCTCGTGGGTTCATTCACGATGTTGCGTTACTTTTACAACAATATATCAGTGCTTAGAGTGTGGCAAAAAACACCGACACGATTCCGTGTCATTTTATTGTGATAGGTTAAGAGACTTACACGTGAGTAATGCTTTGCTCTCTCGACCAATAACAAACATCAAAATTAAACGTCGACTTATGCTTCGCGTTTTTTTGCACATTCTGAGAGGGTAGATAAGCAAAGAAAAGGTAAGGTTCTTTGGGGTAGGCCCGTAGAAGGTCGCATCATAGGAATCTTCATATTACGTTAACATTTTTGTTTTCTAACATTTCTTGTGACACCATCTTGTTCCCTACGTACCGCTAGATTGTGTAAGGAATTCTGACAAATAATTTCTATTTATGGTGCCAAAAAACAGGATATATGTATTTTGCCGTTCCTTTGTAGATAAAATGGCGCCATGCAAGAATTTATACACTACAGACACACCACATAAACATTTAAGATTTAAGTATAATCTATGACCTAAACAAACTCGCAACCTGCGACTTTATACTTATTGTCAATATGGTAAAGTTTCATTATTATATCAAGAGGTGAGTGCTGACTAGTGTTTAAGGAATGCGGATTAGTAGATCACGCCTTCAGTTCATTACATCCGATATGGGTCAGTCAATTTGAAGGACGTTTATTTGTCATCTAAGTATAATGTTCGTTGGCATTTTCGGTTGATATTAAGAAAGATGGAGCTACGATGGCTTAGTACATGGAAAGGACCACCGAGTCAACGGTCTACAGGTTCAACCTCTACATTCGATATTAGTAGTCATTTAAAAACGTCAATTATCGCTCGCTAACAGTAAAAGAAATCATTATCCAGAAATCCATAAACCTAAAGGGGGGATTGCAATCGCAAGACAAGATACAGAAGTTGATTTTTGTAATGTTACAATCACGCCAAAAATAAGGTAAACACTACAGCAATGTCTATTTCTGTCGCCAGGCACCAGTGTGTATTATCCATTGTGAGATCTACCATCTTGTTTCAAAGTATCAAGGGCAACAGTAGTGCCTCATAATGCTTAATGCAACGTTTTAGATGGTGTTTACGAATCGCCCAGATTTCATAAATAGGCATTCAAAAATCAATTTTTCTTTATTGTTAATTCAAATCATTTTTAGTATTCATTGACCGATCACAAAATCAACCGAATAACATAAAATAATCGGTTCTCGATTTATAAGTACAGGCAGAAAACATTCATTGATTCTGCGATACAAGGGAAATCTTACAAGTTCGTTTATTGTTTTAAGAATAGTACTCTTAGGTCATTTGGCTATGAGCGCCAACATATTTTTTGTTACCAAAGCCACGATGTAGGTGTAAATTAATTGTATGCACTTTCACTTTTTTAGGATATTGCTGGTGGTAGGATATATTTTATATCCGCCCGGATAGCTACCACCGCACACAAGGTGTTAAAAACCGCCATAGTGACCCACGTAAGTGTGTCGCGTTCCGATCAGCCTGTGTATATCCAGTTCCCGCAGAACGGCATAATTGTGTCGACTGCTGAGGGGGAATCATCTCTTGTCAGTCAACATTCTATTGGAACCTACTTACCATCAGGTGCTGGGCAGATATGCCGTGTCCATGCAAAAAAAATATAGACCCCTATATTCTAATAATAATCAAATCACAATAAATATTAGTTTATGCTCTAAAATGTACTGGTCAGAAAAAATAGATAAATAGAATAAGGTATATGATAACAAAATGTTAAAAGGTAATAATAGATATAAGCTTCAACATGAAGAACAATATATAAAGAAAACAAACTAGAGGTACGTAAAAACCACTTGTCCTGTGAACGAGGGGGGGGGGGGGGGCAGAGACCCACATAAAAAAGTCTAGTGATTTATATGGAATTTAATGTATTAATAATATTTTTTATAAGCCACATGTATTGCCAAACATGTAACCATTAATATTGATTATAACAAACAGACAAACCGCCTTTTTAATACATAATACGCAAGATTTGACCTTGCTAGCAGATCGAATCTCCATTTCTTTTTATTGTTTTTATTACGTCTATATTTTTTTCAAATGGACTATATTTGTCGTCAGCTTGGGTTAGTTTTGAGTATTTAAGGCGATTTTGATATTATAGAAAATAAAGATGTCTTCCTCTTTCCTGTGGCCACATCAGTACGAATATAGTTCGTTGTTCGATCCTTTGTGTAGTAGTCTGTGGATTAGTAGATAAACATGAAGCTCCCATGACGCTCAATAACAATACAGCTAAATCAAAACAGCTGTTTTCAATAAATTATTTCAATCGCTTTTTTGATAAATCGTACAAATAGGCCAATAGAACAGCTTATTTCTTGACATGCTTATAAATGATAATTTTTTATTACTTAACTCTTCGATTCGGATCTAAGATTAAAATTATGATCGTTTATTAAAAACAGCCATTACAGGTAAAGTATATTTTTTGCTTAAAGTAAAATTAGTATATTAAATTAATAATATACAGTGACTGTGGCATCATAACGAAGAAACTTCACTGTTGCATAGCGGCATAAATACACTAAGTTGTACCTACTCCGTGCGGAAGTCCCGCAACAAGAACTAGATTTAGCCTAAATTGTTGCGTGAAATGTGTTCAGGTAATCCGATTGTATCTAGCTCTAACAAGACATGAGACTGACATGCGAGTGTGGAAAACTACGACGAAGTTGCCTTCAACATTTCACATGGTCTGATTTTTTATGAAATATTGGTTTACCCTTATACCTTTCCTGGAGTAATATCAGCCCTGTATGCTGCTGCGCACGGGCTTCTACTACTGAGAGCGAATAGGCCTTAGTCCACCACGCTGGACTAGTGATCAGCAGACTTCACACATGCTCAAAATTATTATAGAGAACTTCTTAGGTACTCAGGTTTTGACACGATGGTTTCATTCACCGTTAAAGCAAGCGATAATTCACAAATAATACACAAATGACTTGAGGTAAGTCAGAGGAGCGCGTCCCTGGGGTTTTGAACCTGCGAACATTTGTTTTGGCAAACCGTTGCACTCCAAATTAAGCTGTCACCGCTTATTCCTGGGATAAGCAGACGTATTATTATCATAGTTATAAAATGCTCTACATAATATATCATAGTTATGTTGACTTAGTAAGTATTAGTTGGTAATTATAATTTGTTTTGTCTTTTTTCCTTTTTAGTAAAATATGAACTTTGCGTGTTGATTAGTGAGTGTTATGTTCTCCTTTAATAGGTATACACATCAGAATATGACTTTAGCACTTTTGTATAATAAATCAGAAAAGTGTGTACTTTATTTAAATAGAAAGCCTTATTTAAATAAATAAATATCCATATTTTACCAAACTGTGACGTGTAAATGTAAATTTTTATTTATTACATGTGACGTAACACAACTAACGAAATGTGGGTGTATACCTACTAATAAAAAGGAGATAGAGCGTGTTACATATTGGTAACCCACAGGGGTTGCTGACGCGCACTAACTTCAATTATTGCAACATCGTGTTAGCAACCGACAAGAACGCCGATACAGCACAACGTGCACCAGCCACGAGTCGCCGACGCAGCGCCTCGTGGCCAGCATTGACGTCATCAACTGCAAGCACCTCCGCGGTGGCCCCATGGACCGCCGCCACTTCTGGTTCATACATCGACCATTAGCCACATAAGTTTTAATTGTAATTTAATTAATAAAATTTTAATTTGATTTGCATTTTTTTGCAACTTCGGGACGCGCTCGACATAATTAGCGTGGTTATCTACACAAAAGATTTGGCGTAAGGAAAGTGGTATTATGAGTAATAATAGCTAAGCAATGCGAAGTTTATTTAGTTGTCAGTGGTCGATGACTGATGATTCATAATAAGTGGGTAATTGGACATTACACCTTCATTATAATATATATCGTACAACTATTGTAGTCTTTCGTATGAATAATTATGTGAATTGAATGCGTTGAAATGTATTGTATCCATAACCGCAAATATACAGAAAGCATAATAAATATTGTGATTCACTTCTTTCTTTGAGTGCTTGGTGTAGTGGATATTTGCTCATGGATTGTGAGGGTTCTGGGTTCGATCCTAGGCAGCAATTTTACTGGGATTTTATAATATGGTTTGGTTAAGATTAGATCTTCAGTGATATTTGACGTCAGGGAGGCGGTTAGTAAAATTCTATACAATATTTTTATACAAATATAGGCACACCTGAAAGTCGTGTAGGATTGGAATAATAGGGATCAGGGATAGAACCCCATCACAGGGGACTGAAAATCAGATTTTAACGTAGTAGCACTAAGTGTCGCTGCTCGTCTCTTACTTAATTTTTCTCTAACGTACGATATCAGCTAAGACACTTTTAAATTAAAGTCAGCATCTTAAGGTCGTCACTATTAATAAACAAATATCAACATCTCAAATCGCAGTATACGACGGATTTTGACAGCTGGGTTTTGTTTATAAAATAACGTAGGCTGACTCAGGTAAGAGCCCTTAAATAAGGACTTAAGCTCTGTTTATTAAATATTCTAATACATTAAATGACTTGAGATCCTTCTCTTATGTGAGATTGATTTATTAACACGGCCCTAATAAAAAAGCATAAGGTTCCATACTTAAGATGGACCTCCTGGCCCCTATACTACCACCATGTTTCACCAAGGGACGTCAGGGAACGAACCTAGATACACAAGTATCACCACTGCGGTTACCATGACTCAGAGCGTAATATAAAAACGACGTCTCACGCCCCGAACCCGCACTACATCCGCGCTGTAAAAAGTGAAATCATTTAATTTTTTTTTTGTGATAACGTAATTAGTGTCGGCTTCAGTTTCTGTGCGATCGTGTTCGGTGACAATCATGAAGTTTGTTTTGTTTTTGTGTGTTGAGGTATGTTTCCATTGTATTTTTAATTGGGCTGGTATATAGCAGTTGCGAAGGGTGAAGTTTTTCGAGAAGTAAGAAGTAATGTTAGTACTCAACTACATAAATACGTTCTGCAAAAGATTCTTATGATAATTACATTCTACAAAAGGGGAAGCCGACAGTAATCGGGTTGTATGCACCCTTCACCACTGGTATTTAGTCGTAACCATAATACTTACAATATAGTCTATATATTTATTTAGGCAAAAAACTGATTACAATCATTATATTCTAAGATACATGTATATTGAGTTATATTCTAGATTGCAGTCCTATGTTGACACGTCATTGTTACTTAGTAAATGATAATAGTACTAAATGATAATAAATATAAAATATATTGAATAAGGTAAGGCACACGATGTGGGCGTTGTATCTGACTTGGGTGCTGTGGATAATATGTATTTTACTGAGCGTCGGAAAGTTAAGGATCTCAACTCTGTAGAGTCATTAATTATATTAATCTATTTATCAGAAAAATGGTTTACTTTCGTTTTCTACTAGTACTGTCGCTATGTAGTTCGCTTTAAAACTTATTCACCATTATAAAAAATCCCACCTGCATACTAAACAGAATATGTTTGTCTCTATATGCTGCAGAAATGTGTAAAGCTTTGTTTTCCAGTTTACATCGTAGATCGTGTAAATAAACAATGGCTTTACCTCTAATGTCTATAAACAATATAGAGCTCTAATATAAAACTTTTGCTGGTAGAATATATTTTATATCTACTCGAATAGCGACCATACACAAGGTATTAAAACACGCCATAGTGACCCATATAAGTGTGTCGCGTTTTCGAATCAGGCTGTGTATATCCGATTCCAACAGGCATAATTGTGTCGACTGACGAGAGGCAATAATCTCTCGTCAGTCGACATTCTATTGGAACCTACTTACCATCAGGTGTAGTTACTCTGCCATGCCCTCATAAAAAATAAACTTTTGTATTCATTTGAAACAGCTATAAAGAGAGTATTTACGACCAAGCGAATGACCAGTTTATAAAGTAATTTATGAGTGAACAAAAGAGTGTAGCGTTCTGAGAAAACCATCAGGAAATCTTCATAAACAGTGATAATACGTAAGAAATGATTGCGGGGAAAGTACTAGATAAGTTCAATTGTTTAATACACCAGTTCTCGAAGGTCGGTTACTTTGTGTGGGCTTTTTGTTCAATTAATTGTTCAATGATCAAAAGGAATTCACTTTTTAAACGATTTAAAAAAGGAGGTTCTCAATTCGACTGTATTTTTTTTTTATTTTATGTTTGTTACCTCAAAATTTTAGGCTGGATGAACCGATTTTAATGATGCTTTTTTTATTTGAAAGCTGGTGCTTCCGACTTCAAATTGAAATTTGATAACCAGTATATAGGTTGTTAAATTATTTTTTGGTTTTTAGTGGTTTTATGACAAAACAAGCTTGCATTGAGCAAATGGGCTTCTGGAATGATCTTTATGAGGAGATGGTAATAATTTTGACGTACCAATGATATGCAAACGAATGTCTTTTATGAAAACAGCATCATGATTAACTAGGAAATAAAGTACTTTTCTTTCTAATACATCTACTATCCATATTTAAAGATATTAACCCGAATTTAGAGTCCTGTTCAATAAGACAGGTCAAGTTATACTGGTCATGTTTGTGAAGTTTCTATAATATGACTTGTCTAGGCTGTTTTTTAGTTAAGTTCATAGAAATAACAAATCCGCCTCTGTATTAGCAATTGTAATTATTGTGTCATGTCACGTTTCCTATTCATACTATAACTTTACTGGATAATAGAGAATGTCAATAATATAACCTAATATAGGTCGTTATAGATCAAGGATTTTATTCTAAAGCATAAGTAATTTAAAAATGTACGGAACATTTTTAAAGTGCTTTGAATGACGAGACGATCTTGCCGTTCGCCTGATGGTAAGCAATACGACCGCCCATAAACAGTAGAAACACCATCCAACACCTTGAATTACAAAGTATTGTTTGGTATTCCACTGCGCTCGCCATCCTGAGACATGAGATGTTAAGGTTCATTATGTCCAGTAGTTACACTGGCTACAATGTCCTTCAAACCGGAACACAACAATGACTACACACTGGTGATTGGCGGCAGAAATAAACATTGCGGTGGTACCTATCCAGGCTGACTCTCACATATAAGAGATCTACCATTAGTGTGACATTATCTTACGGCTTCACTCGTAGAACTAAAGGTATCCCGTCATAGTAGTCTACAGCAGTCAAAGGGGACACACCTACAATAATAACACCCACATCAGGCAGGTACTAGGACATCGACTATTCGCCATTAGTTTTTCATCCCGTATTATGATAGGGAATGAGCCCATTACTATAAACACTTAGAGCATCACTGATTTGCCGTTGAATACCACGCACCAGAGGCGCATTACTTTTTATATGGATTGACCTCGTCACGCCAAATAATTTGAAGGCGCCACAATCGATACACCCATTGATAAGCCACTAATAGACCATGAGATCAAAGCGTTTAGGTTCAATTTAAATTCGTATATCAGTGACGATGGATCCACATAACTTTATTTCTGCCGGCTTTGCTTTCGTAATTTTTGTAAAATCTAATTATCATTAGAACGATTTGCAGAGCCTATTTATGCATATTAGTACCTATAATATGTTACGTAGGGTTCTCTTTTGGTAAATTCCACCTCTCGTTACTGATATTTATACATTTACCATTCCAACCCATCGCCTTATGAAAAGTCGTGAATATGAACTCGTTCTGCATCGAATTGATAATGCAAAATGTATTAATTTGTACGTAATTTATTAAGGTACATCCGGTTCAATTGCTTCAAGTTAATTACCTTAATGATCATAATACTTAACAAAATTACATACGATTATTTAGGACACATCATTCGTTGAAATAATATCAACATTCCGTATCAGTATGAGACAGGCCGAACACTTTTGCAAAAAAGTTTTTAACTTAATTTTCCGACTGACCGCCTACCTACCAGTGGCGACGCGTCCATACAGTCCGATTCCTACCGGCTTCTCTTTTAGGTTTATTTACGTTTGTCTTAGTTTTTGTTTTCTATTAATTCCCTCGGCTTACCTTTTTTACAATGTCACTCTTCGCCACTGCTACCTATGCTTATTAATTTTTGGATTATTTTATATTAGACAAAAGTGGTATTAACCCACAAGTGTTGCCTGTCTTTCGAACCCAGGCGTCACAATCCATACTCCATAATCTACACCGCGCTTCCACCAGACCGTATTGATAAAGGCTTTAAGGTTCAAATTGCTTTAACTAAATTGGCAAGATTAGCGAGTGATGGAAGCTAAACAACCAACTATTCGTTTATGTCTGGTTTAGACTAGCACGCTGTACTCGTAACCCGTATACTTAGTGTATAAACTCAGTATCTATACGTATATACAGGTATCTCTTATTGTGATCTTTAGAAGCACCCGTTTTCACATAGACTCAAGGTCCATACACTGATTGAAGGGTATGAAGTGTCGCAGAACAGTTTACCATAAATTAACAGTTAAAGTAACTGTCAGTGTTATACTAGTTGCTATAAATTATTAAAATCTCACTATCACTTTGTTTTATACCTTTTACAAGTTGAAAGGCCAAGCGGTTTATATAGCATAAACGAATGTCCAAAAGAAGAATTCATCTTTCCAAGTCGATAATATAATCCAATCATTGTTCCAGATCATTCTGTCAACAGCGATACCAATATCAGAGGAAGATAAAACAGTCAATGGCCTTGAAACTGACCGTTCGTATCAAATCATCGAAGATGTTGATGATATACCCGATACTCGACCAAAACTACCCATAATAGCCAACTATACCGTAAAAAGACCACTGAATTTAGCCACAATTAACAATACTAATGAAAAAAGCAATAAATTCAGTCTACTTCAAATACAATCTGAAACAGAACACGAAAACTTCTTTGCTCAATTCGACGATAAAACAGAAACAAATCTATTATCTGGAATAAAAAAATATTTTAGGCAATTCAAGAATGAATTCCTGAACGGTGTTCAAACTTGGATCAAAAACACGATTGACAGTCTGAAGGAATGAAATTCTATAAATACATCAATTAATTAAGAAGCTGCAAAACGACGCGAAGTTCCATATCTTCATCAAGGTATGATCTACCAGTGACGTCACTCCGCTGCCATAAGTCGAAGCATTTTTTACAAAGGAAAAGGCGATGTACTAATTATTTTAGCACTTTAACAGAAGATATCTATTGTTCTAATATTTTAAAGAAATTCATCGTTCAACAATATTTGATTGATGTTAACAACAGTCAAACATTTTGTATAGTTTCCAAAAAAACAACGAGCATCTAACTTAGCCGTTGTAATGACTCTTGGAATCTTCTGTTATCGCCTGAAATCAATAACGTTGTTTAATCTTGTTCTGATTTGTCAATGTTTGGACTTTAATCAGCAATATATTAACCGCATTTAATAAGTTATTTATCAGTTAATATTAAGGCCTTATTGTTAATAGTTTTATCATTATTAAACAAACTGTGTGAAATATTTGTTTTAATGGTGCCCTTTTCATTAATAAAAAAGAAATAGATAATTATTAGAAGACCTATTTCTTGTGAGGTAGAAACGAGAATCTTATATACTTTCACCGATATTACAACGGACATTTTAAGTTAGTAGGTGTAGCACAAAATATTGAATTTGAGTTCCCTATACGTTAAAAAAAATAAAAATAAAATGCTTTATTCATCACGTAGGCGAACATAGTTGCACTTATGATAAGTCAAGTTACATGAGAATATTTAATTATTACTTAATTACATTAGCGTATATAAACAAAGACAATTTATATTGAAAATAAAATAAATGAAAAATATAGTAAACAAAGAAGCCAGCTCGGGCTGGCAGGGAAGAAGAAACTCAAAGTTAGAGTACACAGTACAGTACACTGATCGGAAGCAGTGGAAGGTTTTGGAGGAGGCCTTTGCCGTAAGGCACACGGAGCAAAGGGACATATTGTAATTAAATTCTTTTGATAAGTTATTCAAAATTGTATGAAAATATTCAGAAATAAAGGCTTTATTATTATTATATACGTTAAATTAAGGGGATTAATGAAATTTTGTCAACGGCAAATCCTAAGAGATGGAAAACGAAATAAAAAAAACATAATAGACACCATTTCTCTTCTGTACGAGAAACTATCTTTATAAATTATTTTACTCTTTTCTATAATTTTAAAGTTGTTTATCTATCTCCTATATATTATATTAACGTTTTATTTTTATCAATTGAAGGCAAGGCACTCTATTGTTTTGTTGTTTCTACGAATAATCTAAAATGAACTGACATTTCATGGTTGTCAGGCCATTCGACATCTTAATTCGCCTACAGCCTCACAATATAGTTCAAAATAGATTTCACCACAAAAACAAGAAGTCAGTTACTCGCAAATAATGAAGGAAAAGTGAATTGCACACGACGTCAAAAATATGTAAAAAATGGCCACTCTAACTGTGGGATACGTGCTTAGAATGCAAAGAGAAGCGAATTTTACCTGTACCGTCTACGCAAATGGTCGATGAACCTATGTGCGGATTGGGTAATTGTATAGAGGTGTTACAACCAAGCTTTTGGACTATTGATCTATTTGATACATTGTAGAAAATGTTGGGTGTTTTTGTAGGAAAGTTAAATGATTTTGAAAGGTGCGCGTATAATTAATAGCTCTATATCATTGAAGCATTACTGTAAAGTAACATATCTCTTAGAATTCGATTTATTTAATTAACTACTTTTTTTATAACCGAATGACCGACTGGTTCCGAGTTTGTTTTATGAAGTCATCTAAATTGTTATGTAAATAGTACTGATTTTTTAATAACGCGTATAACTAGTCAATCGAGTTGGTACGAACAACTCTGTGTGATTCTGCAAGGAGGCTAGAGGTCAGTATCCTGGGATGCTGCGAAGCCAGTGTCGCGCCGCCTGCGCAGCCTTCGCACGCGTTTAATGCGCGCCGATTTTGTTTGTGATTTTTTCGGGATTGGTATGTATTTACTCTTTATTTTTTTTATCTGATGTTACATAAATAGGTATGTATTATATACCAAGCAAAAAAAATACATAGTACAAATATTGACATTACCAGTTTTAAATCATGATAATATTTTGAAGTGTTTTAAGAACCTAATATATTTAGCATTTTAAACCTAGAGTCTTGGTTTCGTGGTCGAATTTTCGTGTGTGTGTTTTTTAAGTTTAAAGCAGTTATTATAATTAATTTTTAAATTGGTACATTGCAGCCATAGCCCTTTTGAATAATGGTACCTGTTTTGTTTATGTTTTTTCTTTGCATTACAACGATGTTTTTCCTTCATTTGTCCTTGTAGAGGGCGAAAAATTACGTTGTTTCGAATTGCGAATCCGAGTTTATGCGAAATAAACAGTAAAAGTCAAGATTGTCGTATTTATGGTGCCCAGTGTTTATACTATTATAGTAATGTGTTATTAGTATTGCTTGCTGTCAACTGTGAGCTGCTAACTCTTCTAATGAGAAATTAGTCTTATAATCCTATATACAAAGGCGCTTTTATGCAGTATTGTAGACTATATACCTTCCACAATCTTATAGAAAATAATCAGATATGCTTTGTTAAAGTAATACTTAATATAAATTATAAATACATGAAACTTCAAAAAATTAGGGATTATTTTTGAGTACTCAAATGAACCAGATTTCAACGTATGGTTCATTTTGCAATATTGGTGTTACTGGTTTGTTGTTTTTAGATTTTATTGTCAAACCATAATATAATTGCTTATGTGAATTGCTTATTAATCGCTAAAGATTGATAATGAAACTGTTTTTCAAATTTACACAAACTGTTTTAAATATGTCACAATTTTTTTTTCTTGAGCTTAGCCGTTTGTTTTATGATTCAGACAATTGGCAAGGCATCTCGTTGGTTTATTTACAACATAACGGGACTTAGTCCCTTCTTCCACTGAAAAGAACAAACTATGAGGTGTCTCCCTGCTTTGAGTACCATTTCCCGGGACCAGAAAACCTGCGTTCCTAATCTATATCCACTGAATTTCGGTAATGAATTTATATTTCGTCTAATTTAAAGGCTTTTATGGTCAAACTTGTGCTAATTACTTGAGACTACAACCCACCTAGTACCTTTAGAAGACACATAACGCATTTATCCTCGAAAGAGTAAGCAGAGGTACATCAAGATACTTTTCGGCATGTGCGAGTCGATCGCCATATTGAGCACGAATTTCAGTCTCTAAGTTAATGATGAGCAGAAGAACTTATTATCACTTAGCCCGGGATTGGAATCCGGGTCAGAGCGGTGGTTATTCTCACGCAGTAAAACTAAGCTACCGAGGCAGTATCTTAAATAAAATATTTCAAATTAACGAAAATGTTGACTGAATCATTGAACATAAATAACAATGCTTTTACAATTAAGATGTAAAACAGGTTTGTGAGGCTTTGACCTCTTACAGATTGTGGTGCTCTTGTTTTGATGATTTTAAACTAGTTATGTCTTTATATTACTTACTGGTGTTAGGATATATTTTATATTCGCCCGGATAGTGACCGCCGTACACAAGGTGTTAAAACCCGCCATAGTGGCCTTTGTGTCGCGTTCTCGTATCAGCCTGTATATATCAACAACAGGCCGGCATAATTGTGTCGACTATCCAGGGGTAATCATCTCTCGTCAGTCAACATTATATTTAATCTCACTCCACTTACAAACAAATCAATATACCATCGACATTATTTGGTACACAACAGTGCTTGTCGCTAGAAATAGACTGCGATACAATGTATGTATGCTCATATTATGGTATGGTAATTTTACAAATATAAAGTCAATAACTAGACCATAGAGGTTAATATCCTTTGCATCATGGTCAACGAGTCATCGTATGGTCAAACACCTTATTTGCAAACGCGATTGTTGACCCCATTTGTGAAAAAAAAACATCGATTTATACCCACTACCTGACATCTATATTAATCATCTACCTGTATCTTGATTTAAATATACTTAAAATCCGTCAATCTTGTCTTGGTGATGTAGTTGTATTGCGTAGCGGCATCACACCGCTCTGAAGTCCAGGACGCTCTGACGGAATACATAGGCGAAAAGTGGATACTCGCTGTGTTACTTCTTTGCCTACCCTTTCGGAGATAATAACCGTAAGTGTGTGTGTAAAATTATCTATTTTAGTCCCGGAAAAGTGCACCTTGGAGAATTAACATCAATCTAATGTCTAACAATAATGCTTAGAAAGACATCCAGGTCCAACTATAACCAAAACCTAGTCACAACAAAACCTAAATATATTAAATTGATAGCTTTTACAAAGAACACGTTCAAACATTCAGGTTTAGATTTTAATTTAGTTCTAAATGTCCCCGTTTGAATCCCTTTTCGCAGTGTTTGTTAGGATTAAATGGTTTTTTTATTGCGGTCCCTTTTTAATTAGCCAGCTGAGTGCCATATATCTCCGTTGTGATAAATTGGAGGAAAATTCCATTTATTTTACACAAATGAATAACGAGATGAGGCAGCCACGATGGTAAGCCTTGACTAACTTAAATAAAGACTTTAATTATTAAACGTTGTACTTGATAGTTATCATCACTCTAGGGGCCTTCTTAATAAACCAGTCTCGCCTTCGAGTACAAAACTTGAGCTGTTATTTTTGCGCCAGATTTTAGCCGAGTCTGCGATGTTTAATAAATAAAAATTTGCTGTCAAAATCTATTATATACTGTGATTTAAGATATTATTTGAGATGTTGATATCTCTTTATTAAATAACGATGATCTTAAGACGCTGACGTTAACTTGACAGCATCTCAGCTGATATCACACTTCAGAGCGAAAGTTACATCAATTTATATAGCCCCAGGACATAAGATTAAGAACCTGTATCATAAGTTTCAACACACACACTCACACCTTTTATCCCCCAAGGGATAGGCAGAGGCGTAACTATTACTCCAGTTTTCGTGTTGCGTATTCTGTCTCATGTTGTGATAGGGGGTAAGTCTATCGCCATATCGGGCACAAATGCCAGACTCCGGGTTGATATTAGGTAGAAAAACTCAACATCTCTTTTCCAGACCCGGGATCATATTTGAAATACTGTAGTAAGCAAAAAAGGGGGCGTGATGCTGTTATCGCGCTATGCCTTTCTCAGGCTTGCGTTATGGCTGGTGACTCTTGGTGACGTCATAGTTTGCTATTCCTGTTATTTAACAGCGACCCTTTCTACCATTACAAACCTTTATATCTTGTTTATTATTGCATTGATACTGAAAATTATTTGTCTATTAGATTTCATAAGACATATATTTTTGATAAATATACTCAAATAGTTGTCAATTATCGCCTGATCTCAAATAAATCCATTACTCTCCTGCCTGCACGCCATATTCCTACTTAACCAACCCGCTAATGTTGATATATCAATAGTATTAAATGCTAGTGTGCTAGCGGTCCTAGTTAAATGTGAAACCGGAATATAACGGTGTCGAGCCCAGTATCATTGCAACTTGTAGATTTATATATCGATTTGCTTGGAGAACGTAAACACTAAACTTATAAGAAACAAAAGTATTATTATCGGGATAACAATATGGTAGAAGAAATTATATTAATAGACCTGTAGTTTAGTTTTTGTGGGTACCTGCCCACTTTACTGAGACCCTCTCAGTCTTATTTTAACATGCTGGCGTCTTATTTTAACTCGGGTTTATTTTAACATGCTAGCGTAGTCCAGGTTGACAAATTTTACATATCTTAGAAATTCTTATATAGTATTCTTAATTATGTAGGATTTCTCGCGATGTTTCCTTAACCGTTAAAGCAAACAATGATTAATATATTATAAAAAAAGTAACTTCCGATTCAGACGTGTGCCTTGCCTTTTAGAATCTGCAAACGTATCAGCAGTCCATTTTATTCCAACTGATTTTCACCATATTAAAAGATCAAAAAACCACGTACCTACACGTCCAAATCTTGTAAAGTAAGTACCCAAAAACTTAGGTAAATCTCCAATAAAATCCCATTTCTATCTTTTACAAGCCTACTTCACAATGTTTCATAGCAAATTCTTTATGAGTGATAAAGTTTACGAGTCCCTCCGAGAAGGCTCGGTTTACGACTCTCCGACTATCTGATTTTCTCGTAAATATATCGGGAGTGGTTCTTGTTATGGCTGTGATGAGAATCTGAAATTATAGTATGGATTAAGTATTAGTGTAGTGGCACATAGCTCGTAGAACTGATGGCCGCTGGGGCAAGAAGGTTTTGGAGTGAAGGCCACGAACTGGAAAGCGCAGCCTTGGACCTATTAAAAGGCGCGGGAGGTCGCTGGATGCGGTCTGCTTCCAATAGGTTAAACTGGAAACCTTTGGAGGAGGCCCATGTTCAGCAGTGGACATCTTGAGGCTGATGATGTAGTGTAGGATAGCTTAGTTGGGACTTGGAAATGCATCGGATTGCCGAGACAAAGGTCCTCAAGTTCAAAACCCAACACACCTCTGACTTTACAGTTACTGTCCGCTTTAACGGTGAAGTAAAACGTAGTGAGGAAATCTATCTGAGAATACTAGATTAGAATTTTGAAGGAATAAAGGCTTCGATAGGTCAGCGTGGAAGACTGAGGTCTAAACCTTTTCAGTAATAGAGGCCCGTGCCTAGAAGTGGGACAATATAATTGCTGGTGTTAGGAGCTATTTTATATTCGCCCGGAGAGCGACCACCGTACACGTGTTGAAACCTACCATAGTGGTCCACGTAAGTGTCGCGTTCCGACAGTCGTTCCAACAGGCCGACATAATTGTATCGACTGCCGAGGGGTAATCATCTCTCATCAGTCGACATTTCATTGGGGCCCACTCTACTTACCATCAGATCCATTAGGGTCACTTTGCCATGCTCGAATAAAAAAGAAAGAAACTATTAAATGAGCTTATTTACTTAAAGACAAATATGTCTAGTGTGGCTTTACTAAAATATTTTTTTCTTTGTTTCAGGATTGAAAAATGATTCGGCTCATGATAATGATCTCCATACTGCAGACCATTGTGGTAAGAAATGTTTTTATATATTGAGACTAGCAAGCCGCTCGCCTGATCGTAGGCGTTACAATAAACCATTTTTTTATTGATTTGAATGACCATGAGCTTGCCGTTCGCCTCATGGTAAGCAATAAGACTGCTCATAGAAACACCATCCAATACATTGAATTACAAAGTACCTATTGTTTGGTACCTATTCTGCCCTCGCCATCCTGAGACTTGATTGTTAAGTATTATTACACCAGTACTTACACTATGTTCTTCAAACCGGTACACAACATTACACACTGCTGCTTAGCGGCAGAAATAGACATTGCGATGCTAGCCAGGCGGACTCTCACATATGCGAGACCGTGACTCACTGTGTCAAATATTTAGATTTCTATGATCGATAACGTTTGAGCACTGCTCCCATTGACCGGCCTCGAAATTTTCCTGACACCAACATGAAATCCGCTTACGATATACATGCGTAAATAACCTAGTTATCTAGCATCACCGCCCCTATTTTACTGACGTAATTCTAGCCCAAATGTAATTGCATAATTAATTGTACCTCCATGCGCGTGCGCATAACCATCGACAATTTCACTTTTAACCTCGACATAGATGGATGAAAAAAGCGTGACGTACATACTTAGTATACCTTTAGGTTATAGAGAATATTTTATGGTTTAGACTTTGAATTTATAGGCTAGGACAATGTTAAGATAGATACATTTAAAGAGCTATGTTTAAAAAAAAACACGTCGAGTTGATAACCTCCTCCTTTTTTGAAGTCGGTTAAAAATATATATAGCATTCGGGTTGACCTTTCCTAAGCTATTTCTTATTTTAGATAGGTCTCTTAAATATTTAACATTAACTTGTAAGCTCACAGTCTTGCTTTTCTGTTGACACGTTCGGCCAAGTGCTGCCGGAGATAGAAATATTTAGTGGAATAATGTCGGACAATATTTTTCCATTTCAAGGACATGTCCAAAAACTAACTAATATAATATATATCTTTAAATAGTAGGTACTCTAAAACCAAGCCTATTGAAGTAAATCATTTTTAATTAAAAGATCTGATTATGAGATTTTTAAATACTATTTTTTTTTAAGATTACACTTAAAATGAACATTTTCGAATATAAATGTTGTTACTTTGCAACGAAACCTCAAAAAGAAAGTAAAGTTGTCAAAAATTCAAAGAGATAAATCGAAAATCGAAGCAGAATAACCGCGAATACACTTTTTAAATTTTTCCTTTATAGCCGCGAATGACAATAACTGCCAGCTACTTATGTCAAAAAAGAACAAAATTAAAAATAATTATCTATTCCACCTCCTTCGACGAATCAGTGAAGTTATTTTTATGATTTACTCCGCCATGACAATTGTATATTATTTTTCTTATAAGTGAAGTGATCTAAAATTATTCTTTTAATCATTCCAAGCTCCAAATTTTTACCACTTCATTATCCACTAAATTTGAGGTCGGTTGGAATTTATTTTAAATAAAGAACCAGCGCCTATACACAGCGGACATTTTGTTCTTTAAGTTTAAAAACGTTCTGCTGCGTTGTAGTTCCAAACATTTTACACTTTTACGTGATGCGGCATAGGAATTCGCCTATTAGAGTTTAGTATAGGCTGATCGCGTTGAAAAATGTGTTGCGAGTGAATGTAGATTTACAGTAAAAGAAATTAGACGTTGTGTTAATTTAATAAAAAAAATGACATCAATGGTGTTGGGTAGAACGTGATAGGGGAAAGTAACAAATATAGATCTATAAGTTTATTTTCGTTTCATGACAGGTAAGTCCATTATTATATCATAAATGTCAATCGCGGGACTTTCTTGTGTATTATTAAAAAAAACATAATATTTGACGAAGAAAAAACGTTGTGGGAACCCACCAGATAACTATTTTTATTGTTTACGGACAAAGGACGTTTCCACTACATAAATTACATAAGAACTTTGATCCTTCCCTTAATGAGCCTTCGAAACGTTCAAAATTTAGTTTTCATCTCCATAATTACCTATTCTTTGTTTTAGAGGAATTAAAAATCTATTTCGCAAATTAAACCGCTATTCCCTGAGTTGTAATCAAGATATAATAGAGTTTGTTTCATAACTGTATCATTTAAATTAACATTAATATTTCAAAAACAATTGCGCGGCAAATTTGTCTATGGCAACAAAAAAAAGATCATATGAAGCTGCCAGTATTTAATAAAGTAACAATAAAAATACAAATAAAATTTTAAAATATATATTTTGAATATTTAAATTAAAACATGGAGATATTTGAAATAATTTATATTTCGTCGTATGAAAAGTTTGAAAAATAAATTATTAAGTATTCGTGACATCGCCCGCTGCCACATGTTAAGCCAGTTGTGCCATAATGGAGTTTATCTCAGATGAAACGTTTACGATGTTTGCATAAAGTTGGACAATAATTGTTGTTTTAATTTATATAAGTGATTCTGAAATCAAGAGGCGTGATGTTGGAATCTTTTGTTTTTTATGTGGGTACGGTGTAGTGACCTGACTTCACCTGATGGTAAGTGGAGTGGGGTCCAATAGAATGTCTACTGACGAGAGATGATTACCTCTCGACAGTCGACACAATCATGCCGGCCTGTTGCAACCGGATATACACAGGCTGATCCCGGAACGCGATCTCATAGGTAAGTAAGACTTAACCCAAAACAAAGCATAATATTACAGCAATGCGCTCGCTGTCGAAAATGTTCGGATATTTCGAAGTTTATTAGCAGTAAAGTAGAAACAACTGAGCAAATTAAGATAAAATTTGGTACTCATGGATTAATAAACCTCACTGGTGATAGGTCACTCATATGTGACAGTCCGCCTGGGTAGATACCACCGCCATTTCGGGCGCCAAGCAGCAATGTGTAGTCAATGTTGTCTTCGGTTTGAAGGACATTGTAGCCAGTGTAACTACAGGACATAATAAGACTTAACATCTCACGTCTCAGGATGGCGACCGCAGTGGAATACCAATACTTTGTAGTTCAAGGAGTTGGATGGTGTTTCTACTGTTTATGGACGGTAGTTTCGCTTACCATCAGGCGAACGGCAGCTCATCTCGTCATATAAAATAAAAAGAAAAAAAAAACATATAGGCCACTTTTATCGCGGTATCGTTCATAATAGGAATTTCATTTCAATGACTTCGTATAAATATATTTTCATACCTTATCTATCAAATCCAATAAATAATTATTAATAAACAAATTAATAGTCATTAAGGCCGTGATGATTGTATGAAATCACTAATTTAATTGGGTTATTGTAACAATTATAACATAACAAAATTTCCAAACCGTTGTTATTAGCATAACGCTTAAGTGAAGAAAAAGGTGTTCAACCACGAGATGTAAACTCCGCCATAGTGGCCCACGTAAGTATGTTGTTCCCGGATCAGCCTGCTATCAACTTTAAACAGGCCGACGTTATTATATCGACTGGCGATTGATAATAACGAGACTACCACCTCCCTCCCTTCCCCGAGGCAATTCTTGTGCGCTTGATCTCCACACCGAATGCACGCCTATGCAGGGGGAACATTTGTCACGGTCGCGGCTCTAGGCATACAGTTATATGTGAATACTTCACGGTTGCCAATTCACATTTAGGCCCATGCGTGCTCGTGAACATTTCCTGGCCTTTTCCCCTTCTCCCATCCTGAGAAGGTTCCTTCTTCCTACAAACTTCCTTCCGCAGATATCCCCTTCCAACTTTCCTCCAGGTCCCTGCAGTCGCGAATCAAGGGGATTCCAGAATACCATTCGCAGGTTTCCCTCGGCGTTGCTTACGGTGTCCGATACAAAACTAATCATACGACGACTATTAATAAAACTAAAATCTCCACAGGTCCACGGCGCCAAACAGCAGGTGAAGCTCTCCGAATCCTACCTACCAGTCGCGATGCAGGTCATCGCGCACCTCACGGACCAGATGGCGTTCGAGGTGGATGAGGTGACGCCGTCCAGCAGGCCCACCACCACGACACAGAAGCCGTATGTGATGATCGAGATCCCTGCCTTCAAACGCACTGCTTGGTGGATGAGGTCTTTGTTTTACTTCGGGTTGGGTTGTGAAGGCGTTTTTGACAGTTCATTTTTGAACCAATCTCTATTAAATAAATAGGTGCTTAAGTATTGTTAACTAATATTATGAGGTTTTAAATTCGAATCCCAAGCTATATAATTGGCATGTTTTGCAATTCAAGCATTAAAGCAACATCCTTACTTGGTCAATACTCAATAGACGGTCTCCTAAAGGCTGTTGAAGGGAGGAATCGAAACTAAAATCTCACTAGTTTCAATTGTTTTTTTGTAGTATTGACATTAAATTAAGAAGGTGATTGATTATTAGAACTGTCAATAACGCTGTCATTCAGCACTAACTAGCTATTTTTCAAACTTCAATTCTGACTTTCATTTTTTTAATGCTTTGAATAACAAGACGAGCTTGCCGTTCGGTTGAGGGTAAGCGATACGACTGCCCATAAACAGTAGAAACACCATCCAACACTTTGAATTTCAAAGTATTGATTGGTATTCCACTGCGCTCGCCAGAGACATGAGATGTTAAGTCTTATTTTGTCAGGTAGTTACTCTAGCTACAATGTCTATTTATAACTCATGCAATCTTACGTATCATTACAGGAAGGTAAGTAACTTTAGCGGTTTCAAAAAATGATATTTCAATTATCTTGTGCGGATTTGGAACTCGATTCAATACGATATTGGGGTATTTCATTAAGATGGCAATATTCTTACTTATAAGAAAAGGCTTAAAGGTGAACAGAATTGTAATTTGTATTAGACAAGATAAATGCTGGTGTAGGATTTTATATCCGCCCGGATAGCGAAATCGTACATAAGGTGTTTAAAACCCGCCATAGTGGCCCACGTAAGTGTCGCGTTCCGGCATCAGCCTGTATACCCGGTTCCGACAGGCCGGCATAATTGTGTCAACTGCCGAGGGGTAATCATCTCTCGTCAGTCGACAATCTATGGATCCCACTTCACTTATCATCAGGTGCAGTGAGGTCACATTGCCGTGACCGAATAAAAAAAAAATTCTTGGATCAATTTGCTTGATTAATATTGATAACTTTGCATGAAAATATTCTTTTATCTTTAATTAAACTGTTATATTAATTGCTTATTTACTAATATTTAGACCATTTACGATAACAAATAACACGCTGATTAAATTAGTGTATTCTATGAATTTTTATACTAATAATATTGATATATAACTTAGCATTTCTTTCTTAATGGTTACATCATGTTTTTTATTAAAAAGGTAAAATTTGTGACTGCATGAATTCTTTTACAATAAATATATTACAGTAATAAAGTCCATATTGTCCCTGGGTAGAGAATAATGAGTAATTCTCTATCCAGACAATATAGCTGTTTTATTATGATTGGATACTTTTATCCCTTAATAATTTAATGTAGGCTACTACGACCAAAATCTAGTAAGTTATAAAGATAATAATAACCTTAGCCTTGTATTTAATACTGTCCCACTGCTGAGCACGGGTCTCCTCTACTACTGAGAGGGATTAGGCCTTTGTACTTCACAAACCCTCAAAATTCCTATAGAGAACTTCTGAGGTATGCAGGTTTCCTCACGATGTTTTCGTTCACAGTTAAAGCAAGCGATAATTCACATAGAATACACACATAACTTTAGAAAAGTCGGAGGTGTGTTAGGATTTGAACCTGCAGATATTCGTCTCGGCAGTCTGTTCCACACCCACTAGGCTATCGCCGCTTCAAATATTTTATAAGCTCTCTCTAATTTATTACTCCGTTCTACTCAAATTAAAACTTTATTTTGGAACAACACCGAGGACTTTCATAATTTAATGCTAAACTACTTAAAAACATTGGGAAAGTTTTCTCAAACATTGCATTTTAAGAAATTATATTTTAGTTAAAGAACTTTAGTTGAAAGCAATTTGTTAAGTAAATATCATGAACCTGCAGTATAACTTAATCCTGGGTCTAGTCTTAGCTTTTATGCATGGGAATTTTTGGGTCTTGTTGTGAAAAGATGATATTTATTTATTTAATTAATTCTTCATTGTATACATGTACAAGAGTAAAATACATAGTATATCCACTTATATAATATACTATTGGCGATCTTATCACTCGGGGCAATATCTTATACACAACCATAAATGATATTGCATATTAAGGTTGGCTTCCACACCAAATCAATATATATGATTTGCGCTAAAGGCATATCGTGTATATTATTTGTAATAACGGATATGTGTTGAGTAAAACAAAATATTTTTTTCCGGATTTTTCTCCCGAAAATTTTGAGCGAATTTCGGCTCCACATAAAATGATTTGAGAATAGTTGAAACGTTAGATAAAAACTAATTCCAGCACATTCAAATTCCAGACAGGATGAAACCACACCCTTCCACGCGCCAGGTCTCTACCAACCAGCAAAGCCGCCAAAACCCGCAGACCGTTACAAGAGCTACCAACAACGCTTCGTTCTCTTACCCTTCGAACAACACGCCCCCTACACCGTCATCAAACCCCAAGGCACCAGGAACCAAGCTTCCCTCCTCTCCGTACATCATGAACAAGTTAAACCCTTAGTGGAACCAAGTCCAAATGACCCTCATTTCCTTCCACCACACTTTGACGTCAAAGCTTCGAGATCTGATGGTATAGATGAGTTTAGTGATGAAAACCTTCAGTATCTGTCGAATAATGTGAAGGAAATGATCAAGATGGCTCAGGATCCTAGTGATAATGGCTTGGTGGATGTGTGGGGCGAGGTGAGAGCTGCTCAGACCTCCGCAACAACGCGGGCTAAACTCTCCTCTTCGAATTTGAGGCTGTTGTTGCTCTATGACCTTCTGAGCAGAGATGCCAAGAGGCAGAGACTCTCGGAATTTTCTGTGAGTATATTTAAGAATTTTTGATTTGTCTATACCACTCTAACTTCGGTTTACTCCTCAATAAATAATGACAGGAACTGAAAGTCAGCATAGCTTTGGGAACACTAAGCAGTTATAACCTGCGCAAGTCAGGATAAATCTAAGAAGGAAAACTAATGTGAAATAATCTCCTAGCGTACAAACTCCTACAATACCATAAGAATCATGAAAGTAGTTCTTCTTTAGTGTAGTTATTCCATAGATGATTTCTACCTCGTGGCATAAACAAAATGGAATCCAGACACGAACACAAACCAAAATCTGTAATTGACTTCATTATTATTTAATCTCGGATACTTTTCTGAGATGTGTTCGATACCAATTTCTTCAGATGTCAAATTACTTATAGCTACGTTTCTTTGCAAGGTAATATCGAAATTCTCAATTATATAAATTCGTTTTCGTAGAATCCCTTTGCTGTGTTGTAGTGTACGATTACCACGAATCTGTTAGTTCGTCTTCTAAGTTACTTGTGTCTATCAGTTCGAGGAAATTCATCGAAGTTGCTAGATTTTTTCGCGGGAATAAACGTCTCTACTACTATTGGGAGAGGGTCTACTACTACTAAGAGTTTATGACCGATGTAGAACTGCTGTATTGCACATGATGGGACGTATACAACGAGTTCTTGGCGAGATACACTACCTTATATAATTACGATTGTCATTACAAAGGTAAAATTATCAGAACTAAAAATAGGATTGTTTATTCGTTTATGAAAGTTGCTGATGTTTAGTCTATAAGTAAATTAGGCTTATTTATTTTGAATTAATTACCTTTAACTCTAGGAAATATACAGCGACAAAACTCCAGGCAAAGGCTAACACAAATAAATATATGTATTTTATTTCAAATAATAATATAAAATTCCAGGGTTTCGCACCCGACGTGATGAAGGTCCTTGTTGAATCCTCAAACGGAGGCGCGCGACAACAGCTTCGCATCGCCCTGTCCAAGATGGTTGAACGACACGACTGCGGCCACGAATACGCCAACAACAGAGCCAGAGAGATGGTCGAGGAACTGGGGAGGGACGAATCCAAACTATCCTCCGAGTTGAGATACCTGGAGCCATTAGTTTATAAGTACTAAGTTACTCTTGCTTCCAGTCGCTGCCTTGGGGCCTCTTCCTTGCGCTGCGAAAAGTAATTCTTCGGGAACTGGTTTAAGGTCTCATAAAGATCTGCCGTCAAAGGCATCGCATTATAGTATGTTCAGAACAAGAACCGTCGTGAGATTTGAGGTCGCTACTGTGCTTAATTACCTCTTTTGTTTAGTTTCGATATGTTTCTATACAAAAATCCCTAAAAACAACACGCAAGATCGTTTATAACAAAGCAATACGACATGAAAGATGAGTTTAACATCTACCAAATGGCGGGGAATGGTTATTATGTAAAATTTGAGAGTTAGTTCACTTTTTGGCCACGACGGTTCTATTTCTGAACAGACTATAGTTAATATCATCACTGGTTGCTGCCATTTAAAGGCTTTGTTTCCGTGACTTGTTAAGATAGATGTTATAAAAATGCGGATTAAGGAAACGTGTTTATTATCTCCCGATTCCAATAATTTACAACTAGTAATTACGCGATAGATAAGGATAAACCAATAAAAAAAACTTGAAAAAAATACACTTCAAATTGATAACTTCCTACGATTTTAAAGTCGGTTAAAACTATATGCAATATTTGAATCTTTAACTGTAAATTGCATTTTTTATATTAAGACAAAAGCAACAGAATATAAAAACAAAATATTTTGTATACACCTTAAATCAATTATACAGAAAATACACTTCTGCCGTCCAGAGAAAAATCTCTTATGATCCACACTTTTAGACTTGTCAATGCATCTTTCTCGATAAAAGATATGAAATAGGGTCTATGGAAAGCGTAAATTTTACTATATTACGTGCTATTAAAACCTTATGGATTTAAAGACTTAATCGGATAATAAAACATTTTTTGGGAAAAATAATCAATACCTTTTTTTCAAAGCAAGTAATTATCTATTTCCCGGTAACTAGTTATTCTTTTGTTTAAAGTTATAAAGGTGTAATAAAATAATTTCCGACGGAATTACAACGTAAAACTTAATTCTTCGTAAGTTTTTTATGACTACGGATTTTTATTGAATTTTTTAATTATTATTAAATAAAGCCCTGCAAAAGGTAAAGTACCCATTGTGTGGTCTTTTTTTTATTGGATCTATAGGCCGGCGTTACCTAGACGCAATTTATTGTTGCGTTAATTAATTTTGAATACTATTTCAATCAAGACAATGTCGATAATAGTTTGACAGTAAAAAGTTCTCTAAGATGCGCTCCGCCATATTTGCGCCGGCCCTAATAATAATTATGTTTTGGTGTTAATAAGTCAAGAATTTAATGTAGTAATGTATATTTGTGATTGGAATAATTAGAAAATGTTATGTATATAAACGTTCAGAAAATTTTAAATAATATAAGATTGAATTTATTTAATTGCATATTTATTCAAAATAATTTATTTTATATAACTTTATGCCATAATGCTATTGCCATACTTTTCTTCGTTTTTTTTTTTTATTTTATATAGAAATAAGTCTGAATTGCTCAAAAATAAAATATTTTATGTTTTTGATGTGTGTGGCCATTTTTAACAACCTTTGCTTATAGGTTGACATCTAAAACCCAATACTTTTAAAAAAATTGTGGTAAATCACAATTATTATTGTTTTCTAGAAATACGAGACCACTAAAGTTAAGCAATGGTGGGTGATCTATTTATCTATTTTCATAAGTTCAGTGCAACAAATTTATAAATAGGTGGCGCTGTTTTTAATATTTTCGACGTTCGATTTTCAAATATGAATTATATTGCCCACAGTTAAAATTAGTTCCGATTTTTGCCACCTAAGTTACGTTTGCTGGTCTGTAATATATTGTATCTCATATAGCATTTAGATAATAGAGTTTAAAATATATTATTATATGTGATTAAAAAATACATGTGTTTTTTTATCATCTATTATAACCCTAAAAATATGTTTGAAATAAATTAACGATTCTTAGAATATAGCAGAAAATAAACGAGAGTTGGTGTCGTTTGATTGTGATTGGTCGAGAGTCTTGCATGTGACACGCTCTGGCCTCTCGACCAATCAGAATCATCATAATTAAACGACACGGGCCTTCGTGTCGTATCACATCAGTGGAGTATACCTCTCAGATGGCGCAAAATATTTTTCCATACAAGGCAACAGTTTCGGTGTTGCTGGAGCGTTACAGCCGTGCAACCAAAGGTACCTACCTAAACCTAAACTTGTACAAAGGACATTCGTAAATTCTAGTGACAAGAATATATAAACACAAGACAAAGTAAAAATGTAAGAAATATCAAACAAGAGCTATTTGATTTCCTGCCCGCAGCTATGTTTTCCTTTGATCGAATAAATCAAACGAGTTTTGAGTTTCAAGTCTATGTTGCGAACAGTCGATCAATTGGACTAAATGTAGAATATCTGTATTTTGTGTTGTATTTCAAAATTATTAGATTTTATGCCTATATCCCAGAGATAATACGCAGAGGCAAAAGTAGTGTTATGCTACACAGGTTAATTTTAATATTGCGTTAATCAATCAAACCACGTATTCGTCTTTATCTGTGCTAACATTGTGCCAAAAATTATGCATGAACAACAAATATTTCATAAAAATCGCGATTTACTTTTCAGATTTTTTTAATATTTTGCAGTTTACGTACGAACATCGAGTATGCGAGAGTGTATTTCTGACTGAAAGTGTAATGTTGTGAATGCGAGAAATTGTCTAGTATTAGAGCGTGTAAAATAAAAATTACTTTTTATTGAAATTTTTCGTTAGAAATTTACACCTTTTCGTTTACATCTACGGTTTGAATAAATTATTGTTGAGTGTTATTTTAAAAAGATACTTCTTACCTATATGATTTTATTTAGTATAGACTAAATAATTTAATTAGGTACGCAAGAAGCAAGCAAGTTACTGGTTAGTGCTGCGAGTATGCGACCACAATAAACAATAGCAACACGAACCGATCACACTATACTTCAGGACCCAGAGACATGGATGTTAAGCATATCATCTCTATGAAATGACTTATGATCAACATTTATTGAAAAATACCAAAATATATAAAAAAAAATACGCAGATTTTATAGACTTCTTACCATCCTATAACTGTACTTCAAAGTCCGAAGTATTTTTTGTCTCTTTCTATCTTTATTATTATGTATTTTGTCTCTCTCTGTTACCTGGTATATGGATTAGTGCACCAATGTTATTGTATTAATTCCTTTAAAACTTAAAAATCATAAACAGTATTGTAAAACAATAGGCAATAAATCTAAAAAGCATGCTTTCATTCAAACAGCTTTTATAATTTCAAGGACAAGTCCATTTAAGTACGTCAAGGTCAATGAATGCATTGTTTTGTCAGTTTTACCTGAACTAGAAATAAGTTTTATTGATCCTGTTCTGCTTATTGTTTTCTTATTGAAGCACGGTCAGTTAACTTGTCAGTAGACGCAGTGAGTCGATAGGGAACGGACGTGTTGTGTTTTGTGCGAGACTGGTAAAATATTCTACATTTATTAAGGGGAACAAAATTGTTTAGTGCTTTTATAAATTTGTGATCTGTAAGTTTTTAAAATTTTTGTTATCAATGTAATTTTTTTTAGTTTTGCTAGAATGAAATCGAGTAAAAATATTTTTTTAATAATTTTAAAACGGCGAAGCATTTGTTGCATATTTAAAAAAAATAAATTCACAAAATCAAATAAGAAATACATAATCATAGATATAACAAAAACTTAAAAAGGTTAAATAAATTTTAAAACAACATTGTTTTAACAGGATTTAGCAGTTACTTCAATCATGCAGCGAAGTGAGCTTGATGCCAATCCTTCTGGAAATGTTGCAATGAACAAACTTAATGAACAAGTCGAAGAGAATGCATTAAGCAGTGCATCGTATGAAGAGTCTGGCAGTATAAACGATATTGCAGAAATAGATTTGAGGTTTGTTTCAAATTTTTTATTTTATAGCATAAGTAAGGCTTATACTGAGGCCATACCACGGAGGACAGGGGTATACTAACATCAAAGGACATTGGCAATAAAAATCTACGACTTATTGAGAACGACATTAATTGTGGCATTAACCTAATATTTAAATTAACAATAGCAATCTCTTTTTGTTACCGCTAGCGAAAATTAGCCAACCAGAACAAAGTTTTCTTTACGCGTTTACTAATGACTTATTTTGATTGGCTTATTTTCCAGATGGATTGAATATTAAGATCGGATTACTAATTGAAATAGGAAATATGTATTTATTGTTTAAGTTTTAATTTAGGCGCTTAACATTTTTATTAATATTAAGGAATAGGACTTAATTAAAGATTAGTACTTTTAGTCCTAAATATTTAGAGTTGATTAAGTAAAATATTTTTTTATTTACAGCCTACTAGAAAAAATGGAAAAAGCGGTGAAGAGAACTAGAGAAGATGAAGATTTTAACATAAGCCAAAAAAGTAAAAAAGTTGACAAAGACACTTCTAACTCACCAAATACATCCTACGAGGACAATGCGAATCAAGCATTTGATAAAGAGGAAGATATACTAAGCATCGCATTCCGAAGGCGTTTGAAATACTTTAAAACTGAAATAGGCGTAGAAAAATATACAATGACGTACAAAATTGAAGAAATTGACCTCCTGTCTAATGTGAAATTAGTACTATCAGAATCGTTCATCAACGACATTAGAGATGACTTTATTGATTTGGTCGAAGGGTTTACAAAATGCGACAATTTCTATAAAGTTAACTTAACTGCACACACTGAGTTTGTGCATAATTTTGTAAACATGTCATGTAATTATGACATACAAAGCTACAATTCCACAATTTACAAAGAAAATGACATAGAATCATCATTTATTACATTACGGAACAATTTACGAGACAGAATAGCTTCAGAAGAAAAAGAAATTGGATGGACTCTTAATCGAATAAAAAGTATTACTATGTCTATAAATATATTAAACAGGCATGTCAAAAATCTATACTATTATATAAAGCTGAAGAGTTTGTTTGTTTGTTTGTTTGTTTGTTTGTTTGTTTGTTTGTTTGTTTGTTTGTTTGTTTGTTTGTTTGAACGCGCTAATCTCAGGAACTACCGGTCTAAACTGAAAAATTCTTTTTGCGTTGGATAGCCCTTTGTTCGTGGAGTGCTATAGGCTATATATCATCACGCTATACCCAATAGGAGCGGGGCAGTAATGGCTAATCTCAGGAACTACCGGTCCAAACTGAAAAATTCTTTTTGCGTTGGATAGCCCTTTGTTCGTGGAGTGCTTTAGGCTATATATCATCACGCTATACCCAATAGGAGCGGGGCAGTAATGGCTAATCTCAGGAACTACCGGTCCTCAAACTGAAAAATTCTTTTTGCGTTGGATAGCCCTTTATTCGTGGAGTGCTATAGGCTATATATCATCACGCTATACCCAATAGGAGCGGAGCAGTAATGGCTAATCTCAGGAACTACCGGTTTCAACTGAAAAATTCGTTTTGTGTTGGATAGCCCTTTATTTGTGGACCGCTATAAGCTATATATCATCACGCTATGACCAATAGGAGCGGAGCAGTAATGGCTAATCTCAGGAACTACCGGTTTGAACTGAAAAAATCTTTTTGTGTTGGATAGCCCTTTGTTCCTGGAGTGCTATAGGCTATATATCATCATGCTATGATCAATAGGAGCGGAGCAGTAATGAAACATGTTGCAAAAACGGGGAAAATTATGAGTTTTGAGAGCTTCCGTTGCCTGCGCTGCGTAAACGGTTAAAGTTATGCAACAATGATGTATGACGGGATTGTTTCACTTAAAAAGTTCTAAATAATATAACAAAGTCCCCCGCTGCATCTGTCTGCCTTAACGTGTTAAACTCAAAAACTACCTAACGTATTAAGATGAAATTTGGTATGGAGACAGTTTGAGACCCTGGGAAGAACATAGGCTCCCGGGAAACTGCTATTTTTATAACGGAAAACTTTAGCCTGAAAAACTTTATAACGTGGGCGGAGCCGCGAGCAAAAGCTAGTACTTTTATAAAACTACCTGAAGACATTAGAACTAAAAAGGCCTTGATCAATGTCCAAAATTCTGATACACTATGTTTCAAATGGGCTTTATTGTCAGCACTATATCAAGCACGCATCAGTTCAAATCGTGTCGTATCATACGCAATGCATGGCTACAAATTGAAAATGGGCGGCGTTACGTTCCCAGTCATACTCAGCGATATTCAAGAAGTCGAAGATCTTAATGGAATAAGCATTAATGTGTATGGATTGTCCTACAATTCTGATTCGAAAAAGCATGAAGTGATAGGCCCTCTGTATCTTACGGTGTCTCGTAAGGAATGTCATGTTAATTTACTGTGTATTTATAATGAAGGGGTACATCATTATTGTTATATAAAAAACTTATCTAGATTGATATGTAAACAGGTGTCGGCGTCCGAGCATGCAATTTACGTATGTGATGGTTGCTTACATTATTTTACGAGAAAGGATAAGTTAGAAGGTCATCAACGGGAAGGTTGTTTACAATTAATCCCAGAGATACCAACTGACGAACAAATTAGTAAGTTATATATAAAACGATTTAAAGAGTAATATTCACATGCAAACGATTTGCTTTTTTTATTCTTGAATGAGTCATTAGCACTAATATTAAAAAATCGATTTAGTGACTGGGAAATCTAATAAAGCTTCTAAATCTGCCTAGTTGTATTACAGTACAACTGGAGTGCTGAGGTCTCGGGTTGAATCCCCAGGTCGGGCAAAGTGATATTAGTTTTTAGTCAGTATCAGCCCCAGCTTCGAATTTATGCCCGATATGACGATTGGCTAGCCATTATTACATCATGGGACAGAATAGACACGGTGAAAAGCGGGTGGACTTGTTACGCCTCTGCCTACGTGCCTAGTAAATAGGTGTGAGTGTGTGCGTTATATATAATTATTTGTTATGGTTGAAAAAATATTGTAAATTACTCAAATAAAAAATATTGTAATCAACTGATGCATTTTATTTCCTAGTGCATTTTTTCCATCTTCCTTTGAATGCCGAAACGTGCTTGCCGTTCGCCTGATGTAAGCGATACGACCGTTCATAAACAGTAGAAACACCAACACTTGGAATTAGAAAGTATTGTTTGGTATTCCACTGCGCTCGCCATCACGAGGCATGAGATGTTAAGTCTTTATTATGTCCAGTAATTACACTGGCTATAATGTCCAAGTCGGAACACAACAGTGACTACACACTGCTGCTTGGCGGCAGATATAGACATTGCGGTGGTACCTACCCAAGCGGACTCGCACACATGAGAGACCTACCACCAGTGTGTGTTATTTTAGTATATACGACAGTAATTAAGTTTTTTTTTTGTTTCAATTTAATCTACTGGAAGTATAAACAGTTTGCCTCAGTCATATCATTTAATAACAACATTCAGACGCTAACTGTCGCGTTAGCAATTGCGCGATTTCAAAATTGTTTTTTCAAAGAACAATTCTCATTTGAGTTCGTCTTCGCTGTTAGCTTATTGCAGATATAAAATTCCGATGTTGATGTTTTAATGTATTCTACAAAGTATACACTTTAAATAAGAACATTAAAAATTAAAAAGAATTTGATAATAAAAAAAGAAAATGCTATTAAAAATGTCACGTACATACAATGAGCTAGGGCAAGCTTGGGCTTTTTAGAGGCAGGCAGAAATATAGGCTACATTATAGATATGGGTTGCTATAGGCTACTGATTGCCACATGATGCAATGTTAACAAATCTCTATCTATTGTTAGGAACTGAAGGGATTTGGAATAAAATAAAATAAATATCACTGACTACAGAAATACTTTCACTAATATTTCACCAACCAAGCGACTTATATAACTTGCCAATGATGAACTGCCTCGGTCAAACGCTCAGTGTCTTATAGCAAAAGATGTCACAAGTACCCGCACAATATTTTTTTTATTGTAATACTAGTTATTTATTTCACAATCGTTGTTGTTTCATCCTCTCTCAGTGAACGTCCTGAGCCGAGGTCATAAAGTTATTCCCGCTTAAATCCCGACCCACGAGATTTTTTCACAACCACGCGACTTCTTCACCAGTAATCGTTATATTGCAGTCAAATTACATAAAACCGTGATGTACTATTAATTTAAACCTTCCTCAAAAATTGCACTATCTTCTAGTAAAATCCGTATAAAAATCCGTTCAGAAGATTTTGAGAAAATCGATAACATACAGACAGACAGTTTTTGGGGATTTTTTTTTTTGGAAGTTTAGAGCAATATTATCCACAGCAATAAAATCGAGGTTCGTGTGTTTCTGGAGCGGTGTGACGGTGACCGCGGTCCGCGCTATAAAGTTTGCTTTTTTTTGTCAAAACTTAGCCGCTACTAGTCATACTGTATGCGAATTTTATCTTTTGTTTCATACCTACAGTTTAATGTCGTTAGGAGCAAACTTGCCTGACGGTGAGCAACACAAATGCCCTTAATTGTAGCTATAAATCCAAACTTAATGAGAAAGCAACGCGGGGTATTGCAAATCAATCGGCAAAAAATGTTAAAAAAAATAGAAAGAAGCAATACGCACACATGACGTCATCGAGAATTAGAAGCGTGCGAAAAAAGAGACAGAGCTATATAACTACTACGCGCGCACTCCAGCACATTTTAATATTTGAAACATGAATTACTGCCTCATTCCTTTGACAATTTTAGTACAATTTTCACAGAAGGCCTTCTATTATATTTGCTGTTACATGTACAATAAAGTGCAAATTCAAACAAAGGAACAAACTCTCTTGTGCCGATCATCAATTGAAACAATACTGCTGTTCTATTTCTTTACTGTAGTAAAGTTCCTTTGCCGTGCATAAGTATATAAAAGGTCAGTAAAGTCTGAATAATTAGTACTAGACCATGTAGCGAAACGGTTATATTAAACTGAAATGTACAGCTGATATACCGCGGCATAGCACGGCATGTTTCTGGTGATTCAGGTCGAATGGTGCGATTTATATCTGACGTTGCAACACGGACTTATGACCTCGGATATTCTAGATTACAATCGGAATAGGGTAACTTTAATTTGTACATTGCATCACATTTTCAGGGGTAGGTAGTGTTACATTGCTAAAGTCGCAAGAACTCCCTGGATGCAGACCGCTTTTACCGGTTGGTCTAGAAAACTTTGGCGGAGCCTATGTCCAGCAGTGTGGTTTCAAATACTGAAGGAGAATGTCTTGGACATTTTAGCCAGTGTAATTAGACAGTGTAATGCAATGAAGAAACCAACAAAAAGACGGATCAGACAGAAAATCCCCTTTTCTGTCTGTCTGTATGTTATCGATTTTCTCAAAATATACTGAACGGATTTTTATGAAATTTGATAAGGAGATAGTTTAAGACCCTGAGAAGGTCATAGCCTACTTTCCCGGTAACTCCTTTACGCGGGCGAAGCCGCGAGGAAAACCTAATATTACATAAAAAAATATTTGATGACGTAACATTGATTTTGAGAAATAATCATATAAGAAAATATTATAAGTATATTAACAGGATCGCGGTGTAACTGTTTGTGGCAGCCTTCATATTTCCCGACGGCAATAATATCCAAAGATCATCGTAAAGGTGCGTTTCCATGCTGGCCAAGGCTTGACAAGCATCCACAAGGCACAAGCGTCCACAAATCTCGCTTGGCATTTGGAAGTCGGTTACACGCTTGTGAATGCGTCAGTGTGCTACATACATCCAAGCATGGCGGACACCGAACTTGTATCGGCTATTACGTTTGGTTTAACGTACTTTTATTTCAAATATAAGCAAAATAAAACAAAAGCAAGGAAACCCCGACGACCACGAAGATGGTGGATGATAAAGATTCATAGAAATCGTACCAGGTTCGTCGTTTCGTTCGTCGCGAGATCACAACGGCTACGAAGCGCGCGCCAACGTGTGAACGCGTCGCAAGCGCTTGCCGCAAGCGCCCTTTGATCTGTGTCTAAAAACCGACACTAGACCGGATCGGATACAAGCGTCCACAAGCTCACGAAGGCAAGCCAAACACCCTCTTTGCACGCTTGTGTTTGTGGACGCTTGTCAAGCCTTGGCAAGCATGGAAAGGCACCTTAAGTGTTGGCTATCATCTTATTGGGTATATTTATGGCGTCACAACTCACTCAATCACAAACGGAAACAAAATATCAATATAAACATTTTACCTTATTGTATTTATATGATTTGTCAGCAGAAACATGAGATTAACAGTAACTTAGATAAGTTTGTCATGAAATTTAACCACACAATAAATCGACTTCCCTCTGAGGCAATTCTTGTGCGTTTGGTCTCCACGCCGAATGCACGCCCATGCACGGGGGACATTTGTCGCGGCTCTAGACACACAGTTAAGTGTGTATACCTCATGGTTGCCAATACATATTAAGGCATATAAGGGCTCGAGGACATTGCCTGGAATTCTTCCCTCCTCCCATCCTAAGAGGTTTCCTTATACTTCCCCCACATTGTCTTCTCAGCTACCTTACCATCAGGTGCATTGGGATCTTTAGCCGTACACATAAAAAAGAGCATTTTAAAAAAAAATTAAAATTCTGAGGCATTATATTAACATCTTATACTTAAAGTAGTGCAATGTTGTGTAGGTCTTTGTAGTCTAAAATTCTTGATATTGTTGCTATTATATAAGATTTGTGTACCATCAAGGGGATGAATTGTTCGTCCTATTATCCAGTTGTGTAAAAATTATAAAATAACTCATCAAAATAAAAAATAAAAACTTACCGCATATGATCTCTTTACATCCTGTAACCACACCACTGAACCAAACCTGGGACATTAAAATTAAAATATTTTTCGGATTTTATCGCGGTTTTAATAGTTTACTTTTTCTCATTATGCAAGCCTGGGACTTCATTGGAACCGAACGCATTCTCCCCAGTAAACACTTAATACTGCACACTACACATTTTCGTAAGCGCCAGTCCGACTGGATATTGATAGGCACCGCTGTTGTCTATTTCTGTCGCCGATCTGCAATAATCGTGTTCTAGCTTAAAACTAAGCTTGGAACGAGTTCCTTCAAAGACAGGTTTATTTGTTACAGCATTTAATATATCAAACTACCCTCATTTTACTTTAGCATTTTATTGAAATTCAGAATTAATCCTACTAATATAATACATAGGGAAAATTTTAATAAATTTTGTATGTATACATTTAAAAAAAAAATTACTCCTCAGCAGTCGATATAATTATGCCGGCCTGTTGGAACCGGATATACACAGGCTGATCCCGGAACGCGACATACGTGAGCCACTATGGCGTGTTTAAACACCTAGTGTACCGTGGTCACTATAAAATATATCCTGGCAACAGCAAAACCTCTAAAAGTTCAATTGTTTACAAATATCAGTGATATAACTTATATTTGTTTCAAAGTTCGTGCATTTAATTCACAAGTTTCAAGGGGAAATAGACAGTTTCACGCGTGGGTTGAAAGAGGACGACTAAGGGACGACGCACGCTACTAACTTTTAGTTGGTCGACAATTTTGTGTAATAAAAATAAGTTGACAATTTCCGTGTAACAAATATAAAGAATTCTTTGAAATAAAACTATTCCACTCGGTTTTTTATACTATTATTTTCTCCCGACGTTTCGAAGACTGCAGCATTTATGATGACGAAGCGGATTGAGCTGTTGTTCATCCGAAAAGTCAAAATTACAATATTTTATCATTACTATATACATTTTATTATATTTATATATCTACCTACATTTTACAATTATGCAATATTTTTAAAAATTTTAGAAGAAAGCATTCGACTTTTTCTTCTCTTAAAGGTTTGTTGGTTTCTTTTTTCTTAGTAAGGTAAACGTACACTATGCCAGTACAATACATTGTGTCGGGTCATTTTATTTTTGTTGCAAATTAAGAAAATAGCCGGTAAAGTCATGATTTTTATAATACCATATCAACAGTAGTTTAAATACAACCAAAATAACACGATTTTTAATATTAAATAATAATTTTAAACGCCGTGTCGAGCCTCCGAATGTGTCAATCGCAACTACACTAGTTCCGTAATGATCTTTTGTCGGTGAGCGTAAGGGACAGTGTATATATATTTCATAAGGTTTTTATATGATATTGGTAAGTTAATTTAATATAAATTTGTGAAATTATTGATTAGTAATTATCAACAGAATGTTGTATAGCTAATTCGAGTTGTTACAAAGCAAATTTTTAGAGAAATTGTAATTTTTTGTGACTACCGTCATAATGTGCACAGGATGAAGGCGGTGAACTATATTGCGTACGTATGCCGCAATACTGGCAAATCGGTCCGAAATGATTTTGTTGTTTGTTTCAAATTGGTGTTAAGTTTATTTATAAATTTAATAATGAAGGCAGATTATTGTTAGGTTATTACGGTTTATATATTTTTTTTATTTTACCTCTTATAAACGAGTCTGAAATGATTACTCTTTATGTCAAATTAACGAATTGGCGGAGTATGTAAACGTTAAATTAATGTTATTTTATAAAATTATAATAAATATTTATTTATATCAATATAGATATAGGAAGTCTTCTATATTATTTAGAAATTTTATTAAAATGATTTAATTTAATCCGTTTTTTTGACTAATGTTCTTTATTCTGTTATACCCAGAGTATAATTTGGGGAGAAGGAAAAAAAATAAAAAATGGCATATGATAATTTTTTTCTTATTTTTCCCGGGTATAGAACGGAAATCCCGTATTTTTTCGATTAAGGCATTTGTCCCTTATAGGGTGAAAAAAAATTGGCAAACCTAAGCACATGCCTCCTCTACTACTGAGAGGGATTAGGCCTTAGTCCACCACGCTGGCCTAGTGCGGATTGACTGACTTTATATATCCTCGAAATTCTATTTTGAAGAATTCTCAGGTATGTATGTTTCCTCATGATGTTTTTCTTTACCGTTAAAGCGAACAATAATTGATAAATAATACACACGTAATTTAAAAAAATCAGAGGTGTGTGCCTTGGGTTTTGAACCTGCGGACATTCGTTGCGACAGACCATTTCATTCCTAACCAGGTTTCGCAATATATTTACCTACCAGATAATTTATGTGTCGGTAAAAACAAATTATTAATAATTTTAAATGTGCGCAAGAACTTAATCTTTTTAAATTCCATCAAGAAATGGTAAGAGTCCGCAAAAGCCATTTGGTAAATATTTTATAAAGTATCAAAACGTCCCCGGGGTTGGACCTTATTTGAGCTCTGATATTTTTAGTGATAAATAATAACAATTTTGGATATTTGACGTCTATGCTAAAGGTAAAGCGTGTTAAATAAAACAACAGATATATTAAAAGGTTTAATAAACAATTTTAATATAAATTATATGGAAGTACGTTCAGACTTCAGTTTTTTTTGCTTGGAAACATAAATTAAAACAATTCATTGGAAGTAAAGACAAATTATAAATGGCACTAAACATAATAAATAAAGCTGTAGGTATGTTAAATATCTCTAACATCTACGTAAGAAAGCACCTACTTCACGGTGTCTGGTTCCAGTCAAATATAATACGTAAGGAGCCGTTGAAGTTTTACGTAACACAATTTGGGGTCTTGTAAAACGTTATGATGCATTACAGGAGCGGGAGGGGGGTTCTCGTACAAAGCGTTATGTAACATTAGTTTTTTTATTTTAAAACAATAACGAAGGTATTTTAGCGACTTTCCGATATTTTGCGTAAAATAATTGTGAATACTACAAAAAAAATATATCACTTTAGAGTTACATAACTTTTGGAGGTGGGGCGTACAGGAAAACGTTACAGCACATTATAGGAGGGGCTGGGGGGTTAAAAAATCTTCAAAAAAATGCGTTACGTAATACTTGAACAGCCCCTAACAACCTAACTCAAAAGTCGTCCCGTCAGATATTTTTTCATGGAAACAGGCCCATGGTATACTTTAAACAGTTGACACAATTATGCCGGCCTCTTTGAAGCCCTTTGTTTATATTAATACCATATTCACAAGTTGATCCCGGAACGCGACACACTTGGGTGCTCTGATGAGTATTAGACTTCGGGTACAGTGGTCGCTGGGTGGATATAAAATATCGCACTCTTAATAATGACCTATTTCAAAATTGATAATTTGTGGCAGTCGTCGGAAAACTAATTTTTGTTTGCTACCTTTTTTTTGAAGTTGCTATAAAATTGAGCTTATTAAAGATAGGTAAAAAATTAAAGCTATAACTTAAAAATAAAAGGGAAAAAACTAAAAGGTCACAAACAGAAATTTGGTGTTTGACGATTCCCATAAATTGGCAATTTTGGAATGTGTCATTATTTTATTAAGACTGATATATCCTAGCAAAAAAGTGTTACGCAACAATATATATGCCTTGTTTGTTTAATGCATAGACCGGCAAAGAACAACTAGATCACCTGGTAAGTGATCACTTTCCATAAACATTCCAGATTATTCCAGATGTACAAATACGGTGCTTCTTAATAATAACTAGATTGCGAAAATTTAAATAGACGTTAATAAATGAAGCGACACCATAGGTTACAAAGCTCGTAATGTATATAGCATACTTTTTGGTTTTTATTACTGACAAAAATAAATACTTAATCTAACTGAATATTTAGGTGGATAATTAAAATTATTTACATAATCTTAAGAATGATCAGTTAAAATTTGGTATTACTGCTATTTTGTTCTTAAGTAAGTTTATAATATATAGCATCACTCAATGTTAAATGATCATGAATGTCTACGAGCATACAAATAGTAATAAATGTTTGTTTAAATTAGGTACTTTTGTCTTAATATTTTTATGCGAATTAACTGCATTAGCCTCTTTATAAGTGGGGTAATTTATGAATATTATATCCCAATAAATAGGTATGAAGAAGAAAAAACAGAATAGGAGGTGCGATTATAAAACACTTTGAAGACTTGTTATAAGACAGAGAAAGTAATACTGAAAACATAATATAATAACTAATAAGAACTCCCAGTAAAACACATAAGATCTTAAACTCCGCTGTTAAAAAGATTTCGAAAAGAGAACTCTCGTGTCTCTTTTTTCTACTTTTGTTGTTTACCACACTTTAAACCTTATCTTAGCTCGAAGAAGGCCTGAAAAGATTGTAAAAGCCGCCCAAAAGTAATTGGAATATGCTTCCGAAGAACTCCAATATGTATATTATAGGTCCTTCTCTTGGCTTCTCTACTTCTTCCACATCATCTAGACTTAATAAATCGTCATCGATTCCTTCTGCATCATTCGTTTCGTTTTTAACTGGCAAATAACTAGAGAATAGGGTGAATTTCTCTGGTTTGTTGGATTTCTTTGCCTCCGAGGTTATTTCTTCGACATCTCGTTGAGAGATGTCGTTGTCAAGAGGTTTTAAGTCGGGTTTGGTCGCTTCATCAGGGTCATCTAGTATTTCTATTTTGTCCCATGGTTTCTTCGTTGTTTTTTCTTGTGTATGATTCGCTATACCAAGAAATCTGGAAAAACACGTTATTTTTTTGTTATGCTTTTGCAATAAATAGTTGCTTGAGGGTTGTTATGCTCAACTTTGATGCTTATATTGTTTGAAATACCAACAAAAAACTTAAAAAGATGCTAGTTGTTTCAAGTTTATTATTCGACTTGGCTTCAAATAATATGAAAAATAACTTTTACATTTCAATATATTATAATGTTATGAAAACAAGAAAAAACTTAGTTGTAACACAAAAATATATTATAAAATCTGTTTTAAGACCGTTACTTATGGGCACTAGTCTCTGCCTTTTTTTTTTTTTTTTTGGTTTCGCGGAGAAAGTCCCTTATTACTATCGCCCAGCCTTCGTGGGGGGCGACTGAGCGGTTATGCTGGGGTAACCGTGCCTTACGACCCGGCGTTGAGCCGCCCGGATTTGATGACGACCTTCGGGCGACCGCCGGGCCGAGTCCCTAACCCTATATACAACTTAAACCTATGCACGGCCTACCAGCTAAAACTCCGCGGTGGCCCTGTTCGGCGTATTAGGGACGACTGCAGGCTTCCTCTGACGTTGAAGTGTCTAGTCTGCGACCGCAGCCGCCCCTGCGCGGTGCCGCCTTGCGGCCCGTCTCCTATGGGGGGGGGGGGGCTCAGAAGCCCCCGCGCACCGAAGGACGCCCTCGGCGTCTACGGCAGCGTGAGGCCAACTACACACACTGCCGTCCAACCCGGGGGTTAACCGACAAATGTGCAAAGATGCACAGAAATGCACTAAGGCGGACAGCCCCCTGCTGCCCGCCGACCACTAGTCTCTGCCTACTTTAGGGATAAATACGTAAATATAATGTAAATATTTACTGCAAGATTAAAAAGCCAAAATACTTAATTACGTTACCTGTAAATAGGCGAAGTGATCCTCTCAGCAATATTATTCGCAATCTGATGGTAGACGTCGAGTGGTGGGTTAGTACCGGACGTGGTAGGATGTGTGGTGTACACACTCACCACCGACTCCTCAGGTTCCATCACTGTGCGACTACAGCATGGCTGGAAAGCCTGGAACGAAATTCGCGTTTAGCGCCATCTAGTATGGAGATAGTGAACTGTTATTATATCGTTTGAATTGTTTCTATTGTTATCAGCACAAAATTTATTAAAAAAAGAACATCTATACTTATAATAAATCAAACCAGGGCCCGTGCCCCGGGCGGCGAATGTAGGGGGCGGGAAATTCAAATTTGGCAGACGAATACACATCTCATCATTAACGCAACTTTGACTACTGCGACATCTATACTTTATTACTATTATATAAAGCTGAAGAGTTTATTTGTTTGTTTGTTTGAACGCTCTAATCTCAGGAACTACTGGTTCAAACTGAAAAATTCTTTTTGTGTTGGATAGCCCTTTGTTTGTGGAGTGCTATAGGCTATATATCATCACGCTACACCAAATAGGAGCGGAGCAGAAATGGCTAATCTCAGGAACTACCGGTTCGAACTGAAAAAATCTTTTTATGTTGGATAGCCCTTTGTTCCTGGAGTGCTATAGGCTATATATCATCACGCTATGACCAATAGGAGCAGAGCAGTAACAGTTTCAACATGTTGCAAAAACGAGGAAAATATATTATTTTTGAGAGCTTCTGTTGCGTGCGCTGCGTAAACGGTTAAAGTTATGCAACAATGATGTATGACGGAATTGTTCCTCTTAAAAAGTTATACCAAAAATTTATTATAAAACAAAGTCCCCCGCTGAATTTGTCTGTCTGAACGTGTTAAACTCAAAAACTACTCAACGTATTAGGATAAAATTTGGTATGGAGACAGTTTGAGACCCTGGGAAGAACACAGGCTTCCGGGAAAATATATAGCGTGACTTTTATAACGGACAACTTTAGCCTGGAAAACTTTATAACGCGGGCGGAGCCGCGGGCAAAAGCTAGTTATCAAATATAATTTTAAAAATATTGACAAAAATTTACAAGTCCAAATTACATTCACATTAGGTTAAATATAGATAATTATTGCAAATAATAATGATTATTTATAATTGTTTACTATTTAATTATAAAAAAAACAATACAAAATAAAAAAAAATCCATATAGCAGACAACAATTGATAACAACTATTTAATAATACAAGCAGTAAAATACTAAGAATTGTGTCACACAATCCCAACGTAAAAATAGAGATAGAATACAAAAAGGATCCCGAAATACGAAATTCATATAATTTATTCGCGAGAGACGTGTATTTCACAGATATTGTTGCAGACATGACACGTTATTGTCATAAACACGTAGATAAATATACAAATATTCGCTTACTGCCTCATTTTGTATTCATAGTCTGAGAGATGTTGCTAGACTAATCGTTTTACTGGAATTGTGGGGATTTTTTGAGTAAATATGGGTATTTATTATTATTGATATAACATTTATTAATTTCCTCATTACTCAGATTCTCAAATTAACGTTATGTTTAAAACATACACATGCTGACGCCTTTCGTCCCTGAAGTGCACTCACTTTCCACCGTATTGTATGTATTTTGTCGTATGATGTGATAGGACACCAACCTATTGCCATATCGGGCACAAATTATAAAACAATAAAAATAAATATGATTATTCCTATACATTGTTTTGACGTATCATAAGTGCAACTTTGTTCGCCTAAGTGATAAAGGTTTTTATTTAATTTCATACTCCGGACTACTACTGACAAGAAAAACCCAATATCACTGCCCGACCCAAGGATCGAACCCGAGACTTCAGCACTACAATCGTATTGTAAAACTACGCCCCCAGGTACGATTAAATTATTTAATAATACATACTGTATTCGTTTATCGCTGTTATATAATAATGATCTCGCTTACTCTAAGGTAAAATGTCACTCAACAAAGGAAGACAAAATACTAAATAAGCATTATAAACATAAACAATGATCATTGGTAAATTGGAAAATGTTTAAACACAACTTTTAATTATAATATCAGCCCTGTAACTGTCCCACTGTTGGACACGGGCATCCTCTACTACTGAGAGGGATTAGGCCTGAGTGCATCACGCTGGCTTAGTGCGGATTGGTAGACTTCACACACCCTCGAAAATTCCTATAGAGAATTTCTCAGGTATGCAGGTTTCCTCATGATGTTTTCATTCGCCATTATAGCAAGCGATAATTCACAAAGAGTAAACACATATTTTTTCAGAGGTGTGTGCCCTTGTGATTTGCACCTGCGGACATTTGTCTCGGCAGTCGGTTCTGCAACAACTAGGCTATCGCCGCAACAATTTTTAAATATAAATTTTAATTACTCTAAAATAACCGCCTCTAAAATGTACAGTTCTAGTTCTCTCTATTATATCTGTTTTATATTATGTGAAAATATGACGAAAGAAGATGAAAGCATTGCAAAGCTATGCAACATGTAATTATAATTTTTAAATTCTTGTGGTATCGCTATTGGTTGTGGGTACGTATTTACAATCATTATTTAACTGTTATAGAATAATAATATGTATAATTTTTTACCGTTTTTAAATCTAAAAATAATGCTATGTTTTATAACATTTCGTAAAGTGTTAGCTGTCATAAAATTCAATATTTATTGTTCTACATTATTAATTCATAATTATTTAATGTGGCTGTTATTATTCATATAGTAATTTTTATTTATTAGTCTTGAGTAAGAACGTTAATTGCTAGGAATAACCGCAGTTTTACGACAAAACTTCATAAAAATGTGTAATCCACAATATATTAATGCAAATAGTACATAATCAAATAAGACTTGATAATAGAATCAAAATGTAAGGAAATAAATTTATTCAGTTTCAATCAAATTTAGGTATGTGTTAAATGATTCTTGATACTGAATATCACTAATAAGTATTCTTATAACTTTTATTAATTACTAGCTTCCGCTCGCAGCTTCGCCCGCGTGGAATTCGGACTTCAAATATGGAGGGGGTGCTCAATTTGTCGGGATGTTTTTTTAATGTATGGTGGTATGCAGGTGGTCCGATTGTCCGGTCAGGGTCTGATGATGGGATCCTGGTGAAATCGAAGGAATCTTATAGCATGATTCAGTATTCACACGTAATGGCTTATTATTAGTGTATTTCATGTATAACTTTGGTGTTTCTATACCGATTTCTATGATTCTTTTTTATGAAATATTTTATAATGTTAAATTTTTAATTAGGGATTACTGAGAGTGTTATAAACGTAAGAGAAGACAAATATAATAAGAATGCTTCGAACTGCTAAGCTATCGGGAGTTACACGTGTTATTGTGAGTCAACCATAAAAGATAGACATATGCTGTCGTGGGATATATTTTACATAATTTTAAGGAGAACATTTCCGTCATACATGATTTCTGCGTAGCTGTAACCATTAAGGTTGCACACGCGACGGAAGATTAAAATATGGAGTAACTTCGCCCGTTTTCCCAACATTTCCCTTCACTGCTCTGCTCCTATTAGTTGTAGCGTGATGAAAAGTATACTATAACCAGCACAGGAGTATGACAAATAATTGTACCAAGTTTCGTTAAAATCCGTCGAGTAGTTTTTGTTTCTATAACGGTTATACAGACAGACAGACAGACAGACAGACAGACAAAAATTTTACTAATTGCATTTTTGGCATCAGTATCGATCCCTAATCACCCCCTGATAGTTATTTTGGAAATATATTTCATGTACAGAATTGACCTCTCTACAGATTTATTATAAGTATAGAAGATTTAAACTTGTAACCCTGCAAACCCTTCGTATATTTCCTCTCGCCGCTAGATGTCGCTCGTACACAATATCCCGTCTCCAATGCCACGCTAATTCAAGCAGATCACGTAGTTCCCACGTAAGGACGACCACTGACAATGGCACATTTTATATACTTATCGTTTATATTTATTGTCTAACATGATCTAGGCTGAATGGCTTTGTGCCTTTATACAAAACGTTACGCAAGCAGTGAAATTTTTAATTACTGTACGTATTGCAGACTTATTTGTCTCGACGCCTTGGTTTAAACAACGTGTAATATAAATTGTGGCCTTAGAACCTGGCTTCGATTCCTAAGGATTTACTTTAAAGGGTCATTCATTAATAATTTACTTGGGACAAGATTCCCAAGCATTTTCATTAGATGGGGCAGATTCTAAACTAAATCCAATTTGTTCTATATTACATAAAAATATCAGCTAATCATAATTTGGATCGTGACATGGATATATGGAAAAAAATTACGGACATTTTTTATGTATCGTAGATTCGATTTCCGCCCCTAACAAATTCTTACAGTAGGAACAAACACCAGATCAAAAATATACATGGTCCACATTAACATATTTTGCCACGCGTTTTGAATCCGCAACCTCACGCTGCATTACCGGCTTACCAACCACCACGCCACACTATCAATATCCCGCTACAAAAACAGCTTTATTGCAGAAAAGTGGTTTTCTCGAAGACTTATGAAAGATGAAAACATTAGACATATACAAACGTATTTAGATTGTATCAACTTAAAGCACCGGTTTAAATGTAAAAATAAGGTTAACTATTAGAAAGCCGAAACAAAAGTAATTGGCAGGCAAGGAAAGTTTGAGCAATCAAGAAGTTAATAGCCCAGGGGTATTTTTGTTTTGTGTATTTCCTGTTTAGTATCAGTCTGGAATGGTATCCGGCAAAGAAAATAACGGCGATAGCCTAGTTGGTTGTGGAACGGACTGCCGAGTCGAATGTCCGCAGGTTCAAAACCCAAGGGCACACACCGCTGACTTTTCTAAAATTTTATGTGTATTCTTTGTGAATTATCAGTTGCTCTAACGGTGAAGGAAAACGTCGTGAAGAAATCTGCATACCTGAGTTCTCTATAGGAATTTTCAGGGTGTGTGAAGTCTACCAAACCGCACTACGCCAGCGTGGTAGACTAAGGCCTAATCCTTCTCAGTAGTAGAGGAGGCCCGTGCCCAGCAGTGGGCTAGTATATAATACTAGGTTGGTATTATTATTATACATCATAAATACAAATATACTCGACCTATAGGAATAGGTCGGTTATCGGGAGGTTCGCTCCTGTTAAATAGGCCTAATAGTTAAGAAAGAAATTGAAAAAAAAAATAGGTGTTTATCTTCTCTATCTACCCCTAAAAGCGAAAAAGGCGTTAATGTATCTTACAATGTTTCTTCATACTCCCAAAAACAAACCTTATTCCAATTACACAGGCTACCATTATGTATGTAGCTAATGGCCCATACTTCCAAAAAATCCTTATTCCACGATTCAAACTGAAGTCAAAGTCTAGATCACGTCTTCACTAGTCCAAACACGCTGCCGGGTTTCAAGATAAATATTAATTAATTATTAAAGAGCAATCATATATGTAAAGCGTGTTTGTGTTGTGCCGCTTCCTTCTAAACAAATATGGCGACGATAATCCTAATAGACTGAGCTTCCGGGTTTTCTTTTCTTTGTTAAAACCTTCCTGGTTCGACCAGACACGCATCACGCTTCTATCCTCGTAGGGTAGGCAGAATGCAACCAGGGCAACCACATTTCTCGTGTGTGATTCTTCACATGATAGGGAATGAGCCTATTGACGTATCGGGCACAAATTCCAGACTTCGGGCTGAACAGAAAAACCGGTATAATTTTGTCCGACTCGGGATTTGAACTAAAGACCTCTTGACCTTCCTGTTTCGGATCAACTGGTTTATTATGATACTAGTTCGCACTCTATCCAATTCGATAGGTTACAGCATAGTCAGATATAATTAAAAACTCATCAAAATTTGTTCTAACTCTTCGAATTGCAAAGGCAAAAAACCAGACTAAATTAATTAAAATTGTTTAAAGTTAAAGTGTGTTTTTTTTTTAGAAAAAGAAAAACTTCTACATCACTTTGTTGGGGTCAATATGCCGTGCGCGAAACAAAAACTTAACACATCATTTGTTTATTTTATTTGTGTTATATTTACGATGATAAAAATATAATACTGTTAAATTGAACTCATATTGTTACGAAAACACAAATCTGTGAAGACATTTAGATGTTTGTTAAATATGTATTTGGCAAGAGCGTCGCCAGCCGATGGACAAGGGGAGGGGACAAGTCATTATTAAGAATGAGAAAATTATGAGTTGTAGGTAAAGTCGGGAGCACATGGTCCTCCCTCATCATCCCTCTCCCACTTTAACAATAACATAGAGCAGAGCGTAATTGAGCGTACGGAATAATAGGAATGGAATTGGTGAATTCATTCGAGTTTTAGAACCTCTAGAGGGGGGGGGGGGCAGCTGCCCCCGGTATTTGGTACAGAGACAGTATTCAAATATAAACTATCTATCCCACAGTTGGACTTTTATCCCAAGAAGGGTCTTCTACGCGGACGGATCCGCGTGCAAATCTAATATACGTTTATTATATGGTCTATAATAATGTAACCCACAGAAACATTTCCTAGGGTCATCGACCTGAAACCAGTTTTTAATTTAAATGATTCACATCGAAGTATCACCGATTATTTTTAAAATAATTCAATGTTATATGTTAATTTCTAACTATTGGCTTCTCTAATACATGAGTTAAATCTCGGTGTGGATTTGTCATAATCTATATATATAAAAGAAAGTGGTGTTCGTTACACTATTTATAACTCAAGAACGGATGAACCGACTTGGCTGAAAATTGGTGGAGAGGTAGCTTAGAACCAGGAGACGGACATAGAGTACTTTTTATCCCGGTCCCACGGGAACGGGACGTGACATAGGACGTGGTATAAGAAAGCAAAATTTGGTATGGAGATAGTATAAGACCCTGGGGAGGTTATAGGCTACTATCCCGGGAAAATAGTGGGACTTTTATCCCGGAAAACTCCTTCACGCGGGCGAATTTTATATACATTTTATTTATTTAATTCATTATTAGACCACAGTTTTTATAACATAGTTACAAATTGCAAGAAATCACTCCACTATGATAGTCCTGTATCGCAGGATAATTTGTATTTATATTTATTTAGTATATTAGTTTATTAACCTTTTCTAAATAAATTTAAATAAAATGCCTAAGTAGGGAATTGTGTAGAAGCTTAAATACAGATGTATTTATCCTAAATGTTAATAAATTAACTTTACATACTTAACCCATTTAGAATCGGAATGTTTGCCGGCAAACATGACAGTTACATGCCTTTACGCGTGTCATGGAAAAATAACCTTATTATTAAGTATATAATAAGGTTATATTCCCGTGACACACGTAATGTCATGTAGCTGTCGTGTTTGCCGGCAAACATTCCGCTGGTAAATGGGTTAAAGGTTTTTTTAAATATGGGTACCACAAATTGGCCCCACCGTCCGCACTGTCACCGCAGCGGGGTCCTCATGGAGTGGTGAGTATCGACTGACGAGAGACAATCGACACAATTATACTGGCTTGTTTACCTTAAATACTAAAAAAATATTTTAAATACTAACGGTACTAGAATCTACTTTTTGCAACAGAAGCGAGAGTGACTTTAGAAACGCCCAGAATTGATCATAAGTGCTTGGAGGATTTACTTTATGTGAAAATTTCAGAAACGCACCCGTAGACATAGAGATAGGAAGATCCAAATTAAACAAATATATATCCTAGGCATAAAATTGGCAAAAATTTTCAATTTATATATGTTTGTATCTACGATGGTTTGGGCATTTGGAGAGGAAGGATGATAGAAGACTGACAAAGAGAATTTATAAGGCGAATGTGGATGGAAGAGCCGGTGGGGGTCGACCGCATCGAATCTTCGAATGGCAGGTATCTGACATTCCTAGTTAAGGCAAAACTACCCTGACCCGGCGGGATAGTATAAAAAGATTGATGAAGGTGGAGGAAGCGTGAGAAGTATGCCAGAATCGTGCAAAATTGCAATCCATAGTCTCTGCCTACCTCTATGGGATAAAGACATGATACTATGTATGTATGTATCCCCTGGCTCCTTGTGGCGTCTCTGGCCCAACAAGTTTATCTAAACAGCTTTCACGCGTGCCAAAATTATGCAAAATTCCTCAGAAGTATTCATTAGGAACTATAAAAATATAGATAAGTTATTAATAAAACTATATATCAATATGCCTATAGCGTTATTAACTCTTAGAATAGATTTGTATTATTTTTTTTTATTTGATAAATAAAACGAAACTGTACTGCTTGCGTATCGACCATGAACCCAATGATATAGATTTGCATTTATTCTACAACTGGCCACGTGCCTGAAATCAACCCATTTTAAATATCCAATTCCATTTTTTTTTATACTACAACGGCAAACTGCACCTGATAGTGAGTGGGGTCCAATAGAATCTCGACTAATGAGAGATGATTACCCCTCGAAATTCGACACAATTATGCCGCCCTATTGGAACCGGATATACACTGACTGATCCTGGAATGCGACACACTTACGTGGACAACTATGGCGCGTTTTAACACCTTGTATACGGTGGTCGCTATCCGGGCGAATATAAAATATAACCTACCAGCAAATGGTGCTAGGAACCTAGTTTCCTGGCAACATTACCTCATCTTTGGCACATGACGTATACCCACACAAAGTTTTAATCCGACTTGAAAATCAAAAACTAGGCCTCCCGGTCTGACTTTAGGATTATTGTAAAGACCGAATTAAAAAAAACAAAGACTTGTCCCTTCTATATAATTTTTATGTTAAATGAACTGGTTTATCAAGAATATGAATTTAGTCAGTTATTTCTTTTCACTTTATTAACATAACAAGCTTTGGCACGCGGCTTCGTCGGCGCGAATTAATTTTTCCGTGATAAAAGTCATAAAACTAACCTATGTGCTTCCCAAGGTATCGAACTATTTCTATTACAAATTTCATCTAAATCCGTTCGGTAGTTTTGAGTTTATTTCGTTCAAACAGACGGACATAGCGAAAGATTTTATTATATAATATGTAATCATGATTTGCATTGTTAAATATAAACATTTATTTTACGTCTATAACCAATTAATTCAAGGTGCAATCATAGAGTAAAAACTTGTTTGTTCTCTCGTGGTGTTCGTTTAAATAACTAGTTTTTCATTTATAGGTGGTATTGCTAGAATTTTTGATATGATGATAGATCCTCATCCTCATTTACTTTGTAAACGAAAGCTGCTTATGTCTAAACTGCAAAAAAATACTACATCCATACAATTACCCATCTATTTAAAAAATACTGGTTTGATCTCTTAGACATACCGCTTTATCGCTTTTCACACCGCGAAAACTTCTATACTAAAGCGTGATAATATATAATATGGCCGAGCACCTTCCTCGATAAATGGGATATCCGCACTAAAAAAAAATTTCGATTCGAACCAGTAGCTCCTGAGATTAATTCAAACAAACAAAATCTTCAGATTTACATAATAGTATAGATATAATTGTCTATATTAGTGATCGTCCGTTAGTCGGAATTCGACCGGCGAATTGTACTACATTATACATGAATTTTATTTTTCTACACTCCTATTTATGAACTTTAATCATACCAAATCTCATACTCCTCAGTGCAAGCAATGTATTTAAAAAGGGCAGGATTGCCAGTTAACTAGAATTATCTGTATTTATACATACTTAACACATGATACAATTTTTTCCATGTTAGATATATAAATAATACGTAGTAACAATCTGGCAACAAAAAGGAATCTAAAACTAAAATCTATACAGATTTCATAAAGAAAAAATGTATACATACAGATGATCCTTCTCAGAACTTAGCGGCACTGTACAGGATACAAGGATATCTCTTCCAGTATTAATAATTAAAACTTATTTAACGTTAAATGCAGTTTACATTCAATATCATGATGTACCATTGACCGACATAATCACTGATTGTGAATAAAAACGAGCGAAGATAATCTCTTATTTATTTTTTGTTTATGTACATATTTAATTCCCGTGGCTCTGCTCGGAAAAAAACCAAGGGTTAATACGGCCTGGTAATCATTAATCATTTTCAGAATCAGATAACTATTACCACTTTCAGTTGATGTTATACTTATTAATCTGTAAGTTTTCCTAAAAATAAATTAATTAACTAAGACTGTTCAGTTGTATAGCCACTTGTAAAACGCAAAGTCGCAATTTAGGTTCCCTCACAAACACAATTCTTTTGTTTTTTTTTTCTTACCACGCAGTCAGCGGAAATCTGCGAATGGGATACCGGAATCCCCCGACATAGCGACTGCAGGATAGACTGCAGATAGATCGACCTGGAGGATAGTTGGGAAGGAAGTGGAGGAGAAGTATAAGGAACCTCTTAGGATGGCTAGAGGGGAGAAGCCAGAGAACGTTCGCGAGCCTTCATAGGCCTCAATGTGAATTGGCAACCATGAGGTATACTCACTTAACTGTATTCTTAGGGCCCGGCCGCGACAAACATCTCCCCGTGCAAGACACCGAGATAGTTGTAATCTACGAATATTTGTTCAGGTTCACAGATGATAGAGACTTAATTGTGTGCTTAGAGCTGCGATAAATGTCCCCCACTGCATGGCACCGAGATATTTGTAATCTATGAATAATTGTTCAAGATCAATAATGGTAGAAACTCGTAGTTAATAACCACGGACTTGTATAAGTGTGAGGTTAAGTTTATCTTTAGGATATATTTTTCCGACCCTATATCGTTTACTAGAAGAAAGAAGAAAGAAAGAGAAAAAAAGATTTATTATTGGGACAATAACAGTATAACATGTACAATATAAGCAGAGAAAAACAAAACACATAAAGAAAAATACACGATTGTGCCAACAATAGGAACCCTCATTCAGCTTCTTGCTGCAGTACCAGCATGACCGATACTGTAGCGCTGATTTTCAATGAGGGACCCACGTGACGTACGGACACTAAGTTATATAAACCCAATAACGGGTAGGATTCTACTTCCAGTTCAGACAGATTAGTTTTACTGATGGTAGGATATAATTTATATCCGCCTGGATAGCCACCACCGTACACAAGGTGTTAAAACCCGCCATAGTGATCCAATAAGTGTGCCGCGTTCCGGGATCGGCCTGTGTGTATCTATTTCCAACAGGCCGGCATAATTGTGTCGACTGCCGCGGGGTAATCATCTCTCGTCAGTCGATATTCTATTGGATTCCATTTACATGCCATCAGGTCCAGTGGGGTCACTTTCCCGAACCCTTATAAAACAAAGACGTTTACAAACAAGACCATATGAAATGACCATTTTTGTGATGCATGTATATACCTTACCTTAAATATATCAATGAATTAAAGATTTAAATAAACAAAGAGACATTTTGGCGGAGAAAGATTAATTAAGAAGCGATAAAAATAAGATATTTGTGGTCACGTATTTTGTCACCAATAATGATCCCAATTAAAAGAAATATCTGCGACGGAATGTCCTTTTTTATTTTCACATTTACACTTTTATCCATTAATCTTAAAAGGTTGATGATAAATCAACTAATGAAACAAAGTTTGCCAGTTTGCTGGTTAAGAAAATTTTAAATATTGAAAGAATTTTAATGATTTTTTTACTAATGGAAAGGTACACTGTCTCTGAGTAAAGAAGGCTACATTATTTTTTTTTAGTATTCTAGGCCGAAACGTAAGCATTACATATTAATTATTACGTTTGTATGATGGATGTCAAAACAGAATTTTCGCAGGTACAAATGGGTGAAAACGGATCTTTTTGATATTGCGTTACTAAATAAAAACACATACTTATCTTCCTAAAAATAACATTTTACAAGTAGGTACTTTAACTATAGATGAAAATAAAGAAGTATAAAATTTAATATAATAAATATCAATAATATTAGTTATACGATCCCCAAGGCCACTACTAACTACTCTAAGCGAATTCGTCGCAGCGGCAAAATCACACTTCCAGTCAGAAATACACCCACATTATTATCACTAAACTACGAAATGTTAAAAAATCAGAAAATTAAAACCGTTTTTTTTTGGTTGATTTTTGGCACAATATTAACGGAGCTAAAGACGAGTTTGTGGTTGCATTTATCATCGAAATATCTAAATGATTTGATATTAAAAAATATATACTATCGCTGAATGCAATCCGTTTACAATAGGTTAGTCCGTAAATTTTGAAGGAAGCTGTTCAAGAATCACTGATCATGATACACACACACAACATCACGCATTTATCCCCGAAGGGGTATGCAGAGGCGCAACCAGGGCACCCATTTTTCGCCAAGTGTGATTGTCCCATAATATTATAGAGGACTAGCATATCGCCTCATATGGCACAAATTCCAGACTCTGGGCTGATACTGAACAGAAAAACCCAATCATGATAATAATAAAATAGCAAATAGGCACACACACTGTTCTAAATCCATAATAATACGAAAATTTCATGTCATTGATCTCACTAACTGAAAGACAATGTTGCAAACAAAATATCAACGGTTCCTGCATATTATAACTAGCTTTGGCTAGTACGTGTGTGAAATAGTTTTTCCGTAATAAAACACCTGCTTCATATTTTCCCGAGATAAAAAGAAGTCTGCAGCATTCAGGAGTAATATAGCTTTCTATTAGTAAAAACAAATGAAATTCGGTTTAATAGTTCCTGATATTAGCGCATTTGAACTCTTCTGCTTTATTTATGTTAATTTGTGTTATGGTTACTTATATTTCGAAAACCAGGCCCTCAAGGATATCAAAACATAATCACGTGTACCTCTTCATTTTCGTCTCGGAAACAGATCTCCATAGTTCCTCGTCACGTATCAACATTGACCTTGAGGTCCGTGTACTTCATAGTAATTGACGTTTCAGTGCCAAGGTGCCAGAGATAAATAGACTGATCTTCCTTATAGGGGGAAATATTATTTTTTATTGTTTTGAATGACGAGACGAGCTTGCCGTTTGCCTGATGATAAGCGATACGACATAAACAATAAAAACACCATTCAACACCTTGAGTTACAAAGTATTGTTTGGTATTCCACTGCGCTTGACATCCTGAGACATGAGATGTTAAGTAAGTCTTATTATGTCCAGTAAGTTACACTGGCTACGATGTTCTATTAAACATTGACTACACACTGCTGCTTGGCGGCAGAAATAGACATTGTATTGCTACCTACCCAGGCGGACTATCACATATGAGAGACCTACCACCAGTATATTAGGAAAAATAATGTAGAATAAATTATATATACCTATGCTTTAAAGTTCCGTAGTCAAATGATTAAATCTGTATAAGTAATTTAATAAAATTATTATAATTATCTCTTTAAATTTATAATAAAATGGCGATCTGTGTAAGAAAAAAAAAATTCGAAAAAAAGAAATCTATTTATGTTTGGGCGAAATTTTAAATTAATAAGGATTTTAATTTTCAAGTAATAATATAATTATCGACTATACATGCATAAAACTTATAAAAAAACGAATAATATCTACAAAATTTACAATAAATATATTTCTAACACTCCTAAAAAATTTGTTTTAGATTTTATAAAAAAAAAAAAATAACTCACCAAAACACAAATCGTGAACACAACCAGTCTCATTATCGGAACAGTTTCCATATTCTTCGGGTCTTGCGCTTGAGTCGCCACAGACGGTACAAACGCGTTGCGCGTGCGCACATTAGATCGAGAGTGTCAGAACCACCACTGACCATTGGCAGCGGATGGCGTGTATTATGACCACACGTTCTCAATGTAAGTATTAGGACAAAAGAATTTTATAAAGTACAGACATTATCCTTCTTAGTAATTTTTATTCATATTGTTTTTTTTTATGTACTTTAAATATTATGTAATCATATAATAATTATGTAAAGCAAAAAGAACATAGCATAATTTAGGCATTTATAACATTCTTTAGGAGATATACCTCGAGGCTCGAGTAGATATGGTTATAAAATTGATATATTATGAAGGATTTCTTCTTTGATTATTCAAATATAATGTAGATAATAAATAGTTATTTATTGGCAAAGAAAATGAGATTCATGATGGCATGTGTTTTATTTATTTCTTTATTTCAATCACAATGATAAATCACTTAGTTTGGCATATCGAATTATATGACCTTCGTGGTATTTTAGAGGTTAATTGCTTTCGTTTCTTACCAAGCCGTCTTAGGTGATTTTTATTTGAACAAATTTTAAAACGATTAAAAAAGCATATACCTATCCCCAGCTGTCCTGTCGCAAACTTCCCGCTTAAACTCATTATATATTTTTTTCATTCTCATGAAGTAGTAAAAGGAATCAGACATTTATTTAAAACTTCGTTTCTATTTTTATAAATATTGATTTTTTTCGTAATAAATAAAATAATATTTCTACTTAACATTGGCAACTCTTTAGCGGATATTCACAAAGCTTTAAACGGACTTTAAAAATAGTAATTCAATACGTCGCAATGTTTATATTTTTCAGTCAAGAAATATCCATTGTGACCCTAAAGCTTTGTCACCGGCGAGCCGCGACCTCAGCGCGTGCGGGTTCGTGACCTGAGAATCAATTAGTAACGCCTAAGGCCCACCGCGGCTTATCTATCATGTTTATTGTTACAAATCAATGAGACTTATAAACGTAATCCGACATACACTTGACCACATCCATATATATGTAATACTTACTAGATTCGGCGTTCCGAACATTCACTGTGTTCAACTGAATTGAACTACAATCCAATCAAACTGACTAGTATGGTCAATATTGACAGCTTATGATTGTGTACTATGCGAATTTTATGGTGGAGGCAGGAATATTAACCATGAGGTTCAGAGTTTGATTCCCAAAGCAGGAACGAAAAGTGAGTTTTTTAATCGAAACGGACACCAATGTTGTGATTCTGTAGACAAAGACGCAACTGAGGCACCCAATCTAGTTCTCCTACCCCTTCGGTGGAAGAACTGAGGAGAAATATGTGGACCACGTACCTACACATTTATCGCGATTAGAGAATTGAACCAGAGACTTCAGACGACAATTCGTTTACTGGAACACACAGAATTTAAAAAATAATAAATAATTCTTAACTATGATCACCCTATCTTTTTAAAGTAGAAGAGAACTTTATCCTATTTTTATGAATTTGTATAGATATCTGGAGATTTGTTGAAATTAAATCGTTGATGGATTAGAAACATAAAAATTTCGGTAGATAGTTGAATTGACATATTTACTAGCTTTTGCTCACGGCTTCGCCCGCGGTTTGAACCCTAATATAAATTATTAGAATTTGTTTAGTTTTTTTTGTGACTAACTAAATAAACGAAGCAACATTGTCTATAATGCCAATTTATAAGACGACAATCAAGAGGATCAATAAAAATTAATATCACTTTATAGCCTGATCGGGAGAATAAACAGCCTCGCCATGTTGCAGTAAAAATTTAAATGTTTTCTAGTATTGACTTAACTTTCAAACTTGCAAAAACTTTGCAAAAGTGTCGCCCTCAAAGGCGATGTTTAATTTGCTTGCTCAGGAGTTAAAAATGGTTGTATACAACAGCGTAAGTATACATATGAAAGTTAAATAAGGCCCCTCGTTAACGTAAAATACTGTGATTTTTCTTGTCACTATTATGGCGATTTTACATTAAAGAACTTTTTTCGTTATTGCGCCATCTAGTGAAATTCAGCTGTTATTTCATCAACATTGTTCATCAACTTCCTTAATAATACATTGTTTCTAAACAATTTAATAAATTGAAATATTATTATTAATTTCTCGGCATTAATATTTTTTATTATGGATATTAAATGTAATAATTAGGCGACAATTATTATCAGATTTGAAGCGCTATCTATGATGTACCTATTGTACTTACTTAGTCTTTCTATTCGCCGCTAGATGTCAATAAAGCACCATTCTTTAAAATTATTTAACACCTAATATGCATTTTTAGATTATAAAACGACAAATTGAAATAAATAATAATCACAGAATACAATTCCATTATAAAACATAAAGTATATGTACAACTTCAGAAAATAACGGTTCCTCATAGCAACGTTTAAAATCATTAATTCATTTCCATGACAACGTTTACGAAACAAATATCATTTTACTTACACATTTAAAATGTCAAGCAAAGTAAGCAACACAGCATCTAAAAGCACTTGCAACAAATATACAAGCAATGCTTATCGTTACAATTGCAAAAATAAATCTGCAAGCAGAATCGTGGTACCAAAGAAAATATTGATTTCCAAGAAACTAACTGGTTCTACCGACGAGGGCAAGAGTTCTTCCGCTGGAGTGATATCCAACGCTTTACCAAAGGTGAAGAAAACAGCCAAATCCGATCTTAGTTTCAACAAAAAGCCTGTCAGAAAAGCAAGTCCCCTAGATGTGTGTAGAAAATGCGGCGATTCCTTACAAAACAGAAACACTGATAGTCAAAGCGAAATAAGTCGATACAAAACTAATCAAAACTTGTGTGCTACGTCCTCTAATACAAATAATAGAAATAACACAAACTGCGAGAGAACTAAATCCGTACAACAATACTACATGAATGAAAATTTCGATCTCTCAACAGAATCGGTGCACGAAACCGAACATATCAGGAAAACATCGCTTAACACTATAAAAGAACTCCCAGAAGCGCGAACAATATCTGATGACACTATTTTCAGAATACATTCAGAATCGGAATCGGAAAACGGATTCTTAGATGTCGACGATGAGGATGTTATTAAATCTTTGAAAGAATTCCGCAATAAGAACTACTTCGAATGTCATTCAGCTAGATCCAGAATCAAGAATGTAGGATCAGCAACAGCTCTTGGAGATCATCAATGCGTCTACAGATTTTATCTAAATGATCGCTTATTTCCAGTTCCATTGAACACTGATTATAACAATCAAATACGATGTGTTGAATGCCACTTACCAATGGAAATGAAACCTCAAGACAGCAATAAGATTAACGGGACCATTCAAGCTAAAGTGAAACTTGGTGACGAACTTAAAGATACAATGCTTCTTCTACCTGCTGAAGAACCTTTGATAATCAAAGAGAAGAGAACAGAAGACAGAAGTAATTTAGAAGAAGTGTATTTCGGTGTGATCAAACTTGATATTAATGGCAATTCTATGTTTGGAAGTACGCAACCTAACAATTCATTTGCTCTAAAATATCAGAAGGGTTACAAAGAATATGTGAATAGATATAGCGACTGTTATAAAGGTGTGGATCAAAATGATGTTATTGTTATATGAACTGATCTTTATGGCGTCAAACAAGCAAAATGCCCCTCACTGGGCATTGGTCGCAACGTTCGACGGACCTATTTATTAGACTACCGACTTGAATACACTGTTCCAGAAAAACGGTTCGCTAGTTATATGTTTTGAAGCTATCTACTCAAAATTATAAAATATGTAGAAAAAATAATTAAACGTCATATTTTCACAATATGTTAATTTAACATTGGTAGTTTCAAAATTATTACAATGTGAATATTGATTGATTGTGATTTCGTGCATTTCGTCCTAAAGCTCGCATTATTTTAATTCGAAACCAACACTATTAAAAGGCATTTTAAGGAATGTTTTGGTAGTTTAAAACTCTCAAAAAGCCCTAAATTTGATTTTTAAGTAAATTATTTGAAAATGTTTCCATATTTCCGACGTAAGTTGTGCCGATAATGTATAAAATAAGTAGATGATGATGACATTTAATAAGATAATATTATGTAATAATGTCCTTGATTTTATTTGATTTGAATGATCAGGAAATTGTATAACAATATCGAGAATAATCAAAGATGTTTGAATAATAACTTGTTCTAAATCTAGTCTAAATATATTACAAATTTTACAAATGAATATCAAGTATTATACCAAGTCATTTCTCGTGTATTCTCAAAGGTATAACTAATACCCACAATAACAATTCCATTAGCTTGGACATTGCTGAAGTGGTAAGCAGAAACGCAAGTAATGCACGCGCTTTTCGCTGTGTATTCCGTCATGATGTGATGTGTTGACTGATGCTGAGCAGAATAACCCAATATCGCTTTGCCTGATCCGAGATTCGAACCTATGACCTCAGATCCGTGTTGTGCCACGCAGTACAACTACGCTTCAAGGCAGTGAGAATATTCCCACGAAAATATTTTATATTTCTACATAAATTCCTATTCATTCAATGCATCTAAAATGCCAGTCTTATTTTTTGCTTAAAAATATTTCTCGCTCATTCAACAACCCCTTCAAAGTTATGGGCCATAACTACGTTACTATCGTCAAATTAAGTGTTGTAAGTAAAACATGAGAACGTTCCTGTCCCTCAGAACTCCCTGTTATAAAAATCATACCGCTAGACCGCCGGAACAACATCATATTTCTTATTCACATGGGCTCCAGAGGGTGCAAATAGGTGCACGTGCACCCCAATGCCAAAAATAAATCACAAACAACATAACTCAATGAATAAATCTGCAACAATGGGAACTATCAACCCCATAGGTTTTTTATGATTAAGCATTTTCAAAAACCCGCGAGATTTAAATATAAAAACAAACTGTATGATATTATATTGTAGTCTTTTGCGTAGGTGCAAATGAACCTCCCTAAAATTTATCGTCGGTGCCCATGTTTATTCATTACAAATAACACTAAAAAAATGTATTAAAGGTTCAAACTGGCATACTTCTCCAATGCTATTTAAGCTTCTCTATAATATGTGATCGGCACTTGGCTAGGCAACAATGAAAACCGCACAATATACGAGATGAGAATACTAACGACAAAAACGAAGTTCCTGTATTTACATTACTAACAGGTTTTTCCCCAGAGCCGTTTGACGTAGACAGGTGATTTAAAAACTGAGCCTCATCCTTTTTACAATACAATTAAACCCCTTTATTCGCGAAGAGGTGTAATCAGGAAATAAACTTGTCGCCCATTTGTTCCGTCCCCTGATGTGATAGGGGGCGGGCCTATCGTCATATCGGGCACAAATTCCTGTCTCCTGGCTGATACTAATCAGAAAAACCGATAATATCACTTTGCCCAACGTGGGATTCGAACCCCGGACTTCAGAGTTAGGTCAAACCGGCTAAACCGATTTCGCAAATATTTTTCTTATAATATTCCTTGAAGTACCAGGAAGATTCATACGTAGAGAAAAATTGCCTGAAAAAGTCTAAAAACAACACTTTTCTATATTCCCATAAAGAAGATTCGTAATAACACTTAAAAGTCAATTTGAACTTTAATACCATACCATAAAGTTTATATGTTAGTGGAGGGGTACCGGGAAGGCAAAACAATTGAGTGACGTTAGTAGCGTATATTAATGTCAATATTTGTCAATATTCATACGATGGTAACTAGCTGACCCGGTGTCCCGAATAGTAGAATAATTATTAAAAAAATAATAATAATAAAGAATCGACTTTTAGACGGTACAAAGTTCGCTGGGTCAGCTAGTATAGTAATAAATATGATTTTTTTGTTTTGTTTTTTTCCACTACCTGATTTATTGTACGTTTGAATTGAATTGTAAATAGATGATGATTACATAATATTTGAATTTTTTGCTAATAGCTAATATAAATATATGCTTAAAAATACGTCACTCTATAGTAAATAGGTGTACACTCAACTACAAAAGGAGCTGAACAAACTAAAAGTTCAAATTGCCAACTTATTTGCTTACCAAGAAACATTTTTTCTTAACTAAACTAAAAAGATTATTTTGTTTTACGTAAAAGATAATACATATTTAATTTAGATATATTTTGTGCGAGCGATCTGAAATTTTTTATTCGTTTAACTACATTGACGTATATATATTCTATAGACACGAACGTCAATATAAACTATTTGTTCAAAATCTTAACTAAAATGGCAACGAAAACGTCACTGTTATAACCTATTTATTCACTTGAACAATAAATAATTTTACTTATTTGACTAATATTTTTTATTCAAATCCAAGTTTAGACTCGAGTTCTTATATTATGAGCGCCACTTCGTACACAATCACAAGCTGTCAATAATGACACCACACTAAAGTCAGTTTGAATGGATTGCAGTTCAATTCAGTTGAACACAGTGAATGTTCGGAACGCCAAATCTAGTACGTAGTACATATATATCGATGTTTATAATTTTATGGGTTACTGTACATCAAGTAAATAGAAATATTTTTTTACCAATATCTTAGACCTGTCATCAAAAAACAGCATACCATAACAATCCGGTTGTATTCCTACCCTGAAGGCCAACGCAAGATTTTCTTGTGAGAGCATTGTAAAATTTATTCAATCGCTCGTAAACACCCACGATTCTAGAAGAATCATGATTGTCATCTTAAATACAATGAATAAAGAAGGGCAAGAAGTTCGATAGCTCCAGCAATATCAGTTAGCTACCATACAGAATTCAATAGCAAGCCGATATTGCACAATCTAATTTCTTATTTATGTTGCTGCTTGCAATATTATTAATGCAAAAGTTCGTGAATATGTTTGAATGTTTGTTAGGAATAAACGCAGAAATTGTTAAACGAATTTAGATAATATTTGACACTCGGATGGTCCAAGTAATGAAATAATATATTGGTTGCTTTAAATCATGATAGTTTGCTTTCGTAGGAAAAAAAATTATTTTCAATCTGATGATTAAAATAGATGGTACTAGTGACGTATAGATGGCGCTAAAGTTCAAAGCTATCATTTTTCGTACCACTCACGTAATAAAACCGATAGTGGTAGGATATATTTTATATCCGCCAGGTTAGCGATCACCGTACACAAGGTGTTAAAAGCCGCCATAGTGGTCCACGTAAGTGTCGCATTCCGGTATCAGCCTGTATATACGGTTCCAATAGGCCGGCATAATTGTGTCGACAATTTTATGTAATTAAAAAAAATATATTTAAAAAAATATTATTTGGCAGCCCTATCATTACCATCAGATGCGGCGTACATAGTCACATTATTAGACCAATTTAAAAATAAAAACATTGGGAATAAATAGATCTCTAGAAGGCTGCAGAATTAAATACATTTTAGAGTACCAACCTCATTATGGCCAATTTCGACATTCGTTAATAATAATTGTCCATTTAAGTTAACTAACACGTGATTACTTTAGAACTCCACCGTTACTGATTATATATATTTTGCAGTGTTTTGTCACTCGTATCTTGGATTCTTGACACACTGAAGCAATCGTCCATCGCACAACCGATTTCGCAATTTTTCCCGCCACGACAAATAAATACGGCGGCCATTCTCGCGCGCGAATCAGTTGCACTGCGCATGCGTCACGCACAACCAATGACGTTTCAAATTTGAATTTTCGAACGTTTTGTTTTTATATCGTGTTTTATTTTTTTAATAATGTTTGTGAAGGTAATATCATTTGGCGTGGTGTTCAGCCTGGTGAATGCTCAGTACAGTTTACGTAAGTTGCATTTTGTTTTTTATTTTGTAATCGGTTTCGTAGATACGCGGTTATGTGTTTTTTAATTGATCGAAAGTTACTATTTTTAATTTAAACATTTTCTTACGAAGTTTACGTGCCGAGACCGGCTAAGGCGTTTATTATTTCAGCCAGATTTTTCTAAATGTGATATTGCAATTTCTTAGAACTTTGAATTTTAGTTTAGGTCATCTTCCAATATTAGTAAAATCATAACGTTTTTAACTTCCAAAAAAAATCTGCTATTACTTATCTAACATTTATTTGAGCATTATATAGGTATGTTAATTTTTTAGCCATCCTAGATTGCATTTCCTAGATTCCGCCATGTGTGAAGGGTTAGATTTCTGCAGAATCTTAAGTAATATGCATTTCCTAATGCTTATTAGCCTCCTATATATTCCGTTTTCTTACAAAATGTGACCTCAGTTTTATAGTCTTGTATTCTAAGAGCCTAGCGATTACTTCAGACATGAAGCCTGTTATTTCAATATCTTCAAATCATTTTGCATTTTCGAACGGAAAGACAGAAAAGCTGTCAGTATTAGAGCGTCTTACTATTTAAATATATCGAAGTAGGTATTTATTTTGCATTATTTGTTAACTGACAGATAAACGGGCTATGCATTGCCATGCCGTACCTAGTTATGTACGGAATACAATTATTTATGGACACTTGGTATTTTTATTCGAAGTAGAGGGTGTAAAAGCTTAATACCATCATGTTTAATATAGACTAGTAAAATTTTGCAGCAATATATCACGTAATAACTTACAAGTGCGTTTACACTAGCGGCAGTATATCAATAGTTCTATATACATAGGATTTTATGAAGTCCTACAAACTTGAAACTGCAAAAATCAGCTTGCCGCGATTATTTATACCAACCATAAAAATTGCTCGAAAGTCGACTCCTGCAAGTTTTCTTGTTACTCCAAGCCTCGGTTTAAAAAAGGTTCTAATATCACAAGCATTATTATAAGGTTTATTATATATCATTAATAATCAATCATAATTCTCAATAACGTTGATTGAGGTCTGAAAAGCGGAACACGTCATATTATTTGTAAAGAGTATTTTACTTCTTGCTTTAATAATTTTGTCAGTAATTAATATTACAAAATATATTTTTAAACATCATTGAAGATGATAATATCAGCCAGCTCATGCTGAGCAAAGGCCTACTCTACCATTTAAACTTTAGTTCATAGTAGGAATTAATCTCTGAAGAAATTAACCGGTTTACAAATTATTTCAAATTCGAAATGTATGCCTGAAACATCAGTAAGTCTCTAGAAACATCAGTAAATTCTACAATATTTTGTTTACTTTAAATAACTAATTAAATATTTCATTTAAAGTTATAGTTACTCGCGGGCAAAGCCCTTCCCGCAATAAATACCCAAATTACTGCAGTGATTCATACTGCTACTTGCAGGACGCCGGCGCCATTAATTTAAAAAACCTGATTATAGAATTCCTTTATGTGCCATGAGAGCAAATTACCTGATTAGATGTATAGCCTATGTTTTAATACAAGACATGATTATGTGCCAATTTTCATTCAAATCCGTTTAGTTATTTCTACGTTTACTTCTAACAAAAATATGGTTGTATAAACATTTTCTCTAATTTTCTCATTTATTCAATTATTTATTAATAAAGTAAGAAGTAAATAACACTCCCTACTAATGACTGTGTTTTTTAAAAAAGTAGGTAGGTATAATATTAGTATAAGTCATTTCATATCGAGCGGCGATAGCCTAGTTGGGTGTGAAACAGACTGCCGAGACAAATGTCCACAAGTTCAAATCCCAAAGGCACACACCTCTGACTTTACTAAAATGATGTATGTATTCTTTGTGAATTTTTGCTTGCTTTAACGGTGAAGGAAACCTGCATACCTGAGAAGTTCTCTACAGGAATTTCGAGGGTGTATGGAGTCTAACAATCCGTACTAGACCAGCGTGGTGGACTAAGGCCTAATCCCGCAGTAGTAGAGGAGGCCCGTGCCCAGCAATGGGATGGTATATAATACAGAGCTGATATTATTATTAATTCATATGAAAAGAAAGTTTTAATTTAATGATATTACATCTAATTACGTTAACAAGTTTAATTGTTATTACATGTTCCTAATCGAGGTTCAATTAACATGTGTTGTAACGCGACAATGTTGCAACAGTGTAGTGGAGCAGGCTGCTGAGATGAAGGTCTCGGGTTCGATGGAGTTTGTGGTAATTGGAATCGCGTTCACATAGAGAATCCTTATATTTTTATAAACTGATATTATCCACCGATGTGTATTAGATAGACATCCCATACATAGATACAGGCCTGCGAGCCTAGTGCAAAGAACGCCAGTATTTTTAAAATATGATTGTATCCTAATTATTAATATAAATAAATAAAGAAAAATAATATTATATACCCCGTGGATTAATTACATTGTAGCCAGTGTAACTACTGGACATAATAAGACTCAACATTTAATGTCTCAGGATGGCGAGCTCAGTGGAATACCAAACAATACTGTGTAATTCAAAATGTTTTATGATGTTTCTACTGTTTATGGACGGTCGTATCGCTTACCATCAGGATTTATATATATAATGTATACATCCACGGAAGGAGAACAGTAAACTGAAAGTAACTTTTTGTCAAAAAAATATGTTCGATCTCTTAATTTTTCCAATGACAAGAGAGGCAATAAAAAGTTACTATTGTCATCCAACATTCGACGCAATTTCGTTTGTTTTCCAATTGTATTTAATGTGCTTCCCCATTGAATATAAATTGTCTTAACACGCCATGTACCCTAGACCTCCTGTTTACGGCACATTATCGTCCAACGATGCTTTGTCTATACCGCGAGTACATTATTGCGGGGTCGAAGCAATAACCTAGCAAGGTCTGCGACGCACCGCACATAACAATGCGCGTTTTGGGAGCAATGAGCAATGATCGACATTTGTTTTGTAATAATAAAATACATACTATATAAGTAGTATATTGAATGCAAAATGTAACTCTTACTTTTTATGGCTAAACTACTGAACCGATTTTGATGAAATTTAGCATGGAATAATCGTGAATCCCAAGAAAAGTTAATCTACTTTTTAGTTATTTATCACAACGACATTCGCCCGGTGATGTGAAAAAACATATAAGTTAAAAAAAATGCTATCCGGATTTTTTTGAACTGAAACCAAACTGAAACATTGAATTTGCTTACCACTGCGTTCGTTGTCCTGAGACCTGGAGTTCTAAATCTTATCAACGCTAACTCATTATGCTGGGTATAATATCCTCAAACTGATTCCAACAGTGCACACATCGGCTTAACGGCGTAAATAGACATTACTGAGGTAACTTAGATTCTCGCATAATCTAGGAAGATAATGTAAAAGTCTCCTATAAATATAGTGTTATTTTTTTTTGTATGTTCCCCTGTTGTCAATACAGGGAGAACCTGCGAATTGGATACTGGATTCCCTCGGCTTAACGACAACAGGGCTACATAGAAGAGGGAGGGAGGGAAGAGGATGGGATTGGGGGAGGCTGGTATAGTTGTGGCAACTGACGAGGGATAATCATCGCTCGTCGACAATATATGCACACTACTCCACTTACCATTAGGTGTGGCGGGGTCAGTTTGTCATGCCCGTATCAAAAAAAATCGCACACTGCGTACTTTCAATAATATAAATCCGTTTCAATTAAAAACGTGTACAGGCGATTTGAAGCTTTGACTTTGTTCAATACTTTTGAAACTGAATATTATTAAAATGAATAAACTCTTAGTTTACGGAACGCATATCCTTATGCGCTTCAACTTTCTCAAACCACTTGTTACGTACGTTGTTACGCTAGGTAAACGATCCGCAACACGGTCAGTAGTACGTTTCAACCGAGGGTTTATACTAAACCTAGCTGTGCTCGCGGCTTTGCCCGCGTGGAAATCAGTGTGTCAAAGGTTTTTCCACGTAAATCCCGACCCACGAGATTTTTTACAACCACCCGACCTCTTCAACAGTAATCGTTATATTTCAATCAATTTACATAAAATCGTAATGAATTAATAACCTAAAGCTTCTTCAAGAATTGCACTATCTTTTAGTGTAAACCGTACGAAAATCCATTCAGTAGATTTTGAGACAATCGATCACATACAGACAGACAGCTTTTGGAGAATTTGTTTTATACATAATGTTCTAAATTAACATTATATATAAAAAAAGAGATTAGTATATATTAATATATATATTCTATTGATATATATTATCAAGAGTTTCTGCGTTTACTTCTAACTGCCAAGCATCACCTTTTCCTTCACGAGACGACTAATGCTTTAAGGTATTGGGTTCGAATTACATGTCGAGCCAAGTGATATTGAATCTGGAATTTGTCCTCGATGCGGCGGTAAGCTTGTCGTTTATAATATTATGGGACGAATTCACATGGCGAAAAGTGCGTAGACTATGTGCCCAGCTGTCTTCTTTCGTAGTTAAAAGGCGTGAGTTTATACACAAATACAAACATTATATAGTTCGAAATAAAATAAGTTTTCGGAATTTATCGGTGTTTTTGATATTTTAATTTTTCTCCCGACGTTTCCAAGACTTTACAGCTTTCCTAGTCCCGGGGCGAACTGGTGTATTGGTGGTCCAAAAAGTCAACGTTACGATATCTACCTATATTTTGCAATTATACTTTTTTTTTCAATTTAGTTGATGTTCCGATTTATTCAGAATAAGCTGCCAGTGTCTAACTCAGCTGAAGTCTATTTCGATGTTTAACATTCGCGTAAACAAAAGAAATCATTATATTTATAGTTTCCAAGATAATACTCCTAAAAAGTACGATTACTATTAAGATAGTATTTTCGAAGTACCGATAAACAGTAACTATATATTCATGCCACACACCGACATGTGGCATGAGGTTTAAAATTCGCGATGCGCGCGCAGTGCACCCACCTTGACCCAGTGGAGCCGCCTCATTCTAGTTAGATAATAGCATTCGTTTTACGTAAATTATCAGGTACGCAGTAGGTTTATACTAGGCATATAAAAGAAAGTTCGATTTATAGAATTGCACATAAAATAAATCAATTATTTAATAACAAACGCGACACGAAGGTACGTTTCGTTTGATTATGATGTTTGTGATTGGACGAGATACTAAAGTGAGTCACGTGCTTGTCTCTCGACCAATCACAGCAAAACGACACTGACTTTCGTGGCGTATTTTTTATATTCTAAGGGTATAGAACTTTGTATTTCGAACCGGGTTAAACCTAAGCGGTCTTTATCTTCAGACATTGCATTTTAAGTGTTATAAATCCAAGTAATTATACGATTTTTATTCATACTGAATTCACCAGAGCATTGTGTTAGTTCGTAGCGAGATATACATTGTGGTGATACCTATACAACCGCAGCCTCACCTACGAGAAAGTAACTAGGAATTGTGAGACGTATGTTTCTGATTGACGAGCGTAGGTAGTGCAATAATATTGTTACTAGGTTGCAATGGCAAAGGGTCAATATAAGCGGCTTCCCGCCAGCGACCCTTTTCGTAATTAACTTAGAATCTAATTATCATTAGAAAGAATTGCAAACCGCATTTATGCATATTAGTATTTATATGATTTGTTGAGTTCCCGCTCGGAAAATTTCACCCTTTACCACAGCTAGGTAGATATAGTTAGTAGGTAGTCGTGCTACCATCAGGCAGCTTGCTCTGGTCATTCATTTATATAAATAAAAAAGTAAAAAAAATTTTTAAGTTAAACGGTTTTATATTGCAGATAAATTTACTAAAAGCTAAAAAATAATTTCATGGATACAGTCATGGGTACCAATATGTATACATTGTTATATTTCCAAAATAAAGTAACTCGTAACCTACTCACTTTCTGGAAATATCTATGGTCACATAAATTCCTAAAAATGCAATATACATTTATGTAAACACCTATGACAAAAGATGTCATTTTGAAATATACAAATTTTAAACATATGCATTGATAAAACTAAAATAAAATCGTGGGGCACGTCCAATATCTAAAACTATCAAAGATTATCTTAAAGTTATCATTTCATTATTCAATGAATATGATACAGTTAATCCCAAGGTCATCCAAAATTCATTTAAAGTGGACGTGCCCCACGATTTTATTTTAGTTTAATCAATGCATATGTTTAAAATTTGTATATTTCAAAATGACATCTTTTGTCATAGGTGTTTACATAAATGTATATTGCATTTTTAGGAATTTATGTGACCATAGATATTTCCAGAAAGTGAGTAGGTTACGAGTTACTTTATTTTGGAAATATAACAATGTATACATATTGGTACCCATGACTGTATCCATGAAATTATTTTTTAGCTTTTAGTAAATTTATCTGCAATATAAAACCGTTTAACTTAAAATTTTTTTTACTTTTTTATTTTTAAGTTTTTAGTTTGTATTTCTCATTCTATTCAATTCGTTGAGTGCCTCATTATTGCAAGGTTTCTTGCCTGTTAGTTTATTGCAGTCAAACTCTTCAATACATTTTATTTTATGCACCGTGGAAGCCCAAGACAATATTAAGGGCAACATTCGTCTTTCAGCCGTCCCGTAATTAAACTTGGCTGGAAACTGTATGGCTTTCGGGTGTATAAGATGTACGCCGTCTCTTGCAAAGTCGATTCGAACCGAAGGTACGTCTGTTGCGTACATCTGAGTTCGACGAAATAGGGACCAAACGATTTCGTTGATATATCCTATAGCGCCATTAACTAATCCCATTGAAACGTCAATATTGGACCGCAACATGACTTTTGCTCCCACAAATATTTCTAATTCTGCTGGTAAGCCCCCAGTCTTATTGATATCAGCTGGTATTAGTGTTTCTGTTTTTTTTTTTGTGTGTTTTGTATTTTTTTCTGCTTTTTTTGTGTTTTTATTTTTTGTAGAATTTGTTGTTACCATTTTGTTCCCACGAGGACTGGACATTTTTACGGTCGACCCCCCAGAGGTCCAATAGAGGGGCAAGGCTATGTACAACAAGATGTGCCTGAATCTTGAGGGGAAAACGCTAACGACATATCATTTTTATCCACCCTAATGCCATACAGTTCTCGGCGCGCTTTTACCTTTTACCTTAACTTGGGTGGTGTTCCCCTAGCGAGGTATCATTTTTAGCCACCCTAACGCCACACAGTCCTCGACAGGATACTAGATCTTCACTTGGGTGGGAGATTCATATTGTAATTTTGTATAGTATACTGTATTATCCTTACCAAGCCCTTTATTTTGATACCCATATTGATGGGATTGAAAACTACATTATCCGCCATTTTGTAGCAGTGGCCATCTTTGATTTTGTATAGTGCACTGAATTCTACTTGACAAGCCCTTTCATTTGATATCCATATTGATGGGATTGAAAACAACTAAGTTGTCCGCCATCTTGTAGCGGCAGCCATCTTGGATTCACAATAATATTGAATATGGATAATTGTATTGTCACCAGAATCAAAGGCGTATACCAAATTTCAGATCAATCGGTTAACGGGAAGAGGGTTAAATTTCAATTACTAAATTTGACCCAAACAAACAAACGGGGTGAGCTAAATAAAACCGTTTAAAAACAAGCTGACCCGCCGAACTTCGTACCGTTTAACAGTCGACATATTGACATTAATATTTATATGATACTAACGTCATTCAAATGTTTTGCCTTCCCGGAAACCCTCCACTAACACTTAAACTTTACGGTATGGAATTAAAGTTCAAATTGACTTTTAAGTATTATTACGAATCTTTTGTATGGGAATATAGAAAAGTGTTCAGACTTTTTCAGGCAATTTTTTTAATTTTTATCTCCGTGACAACCATACTCGTACTTCAAGGAATATTACAAAAAAAAGAATTAACGAGATCGGTTCAACTGCTCTCGAGATTTGAGCTTAGAAAAATATTCAGCGATTTATTTTTATATTATAGATACAAAAATTAATAAAGAAAACCCCGCGAGTTAAACTGTATATGAAGTGAAAGACCATAGGCGACTATGTACCAAGACGAGCGTTTTGTAAGATGACCTTCATAATTTCGCAGCCATGGTAGATTGGGCCACGTTTGAGCAACGCACTGGTTCTTTCGCCTGTCATCTCTAGTGCGCAATCTGTTTGGACATGCATTGGCGCCAGGTGAACCCTGGTTATAGCATTTTTTATACGGCAGAGCGACCACACTGTACGTGGTAGTAAAAGGGGATCCAATAGAATAATGATTGACGAGTGATGGTTAGCCCTCGAACGATACAATTTGCCGGCCTGTTGGAACCGGATATACACAGGCTGATCCCGGAACGCGACACAATAACGAGGGCCCCGATGGCGGATTTTACCATCTTGTGTGCAGTGGTAGCTATCCGGGTGGTTATAAAATATATCCTACCACTGTATAACGTAGTGACGTAAGAAAATTGAATCTCTCCGAGGCGAATTTTGGCCACGGCGGCCAGTCTGAACGTACATCAGCCAAATACGCAAGAGGTAGTATAGTGCACAAGTGTGTACGCAATACACAGGTGCACTCTCTGTTCGCTCACTCTTATAGTCTGGTGAGACGGCAATCCGACATGACCGGAGAAAGATCAGGCGCAGGACCAAGGTGCTTTCGGAGGCACGGGGGTATCACACTGCCAACTTCCCGACTCCGAGCTGCGACTCAGTAATTTTTGTTAAAATAGAATAACCCAATCACAATAAAGGTTGCGCATCTTCAAAATATTGAGAGAAAATTATGATATAAAAAACAGCGGTAAAATCCGAAAAGTTGTTTTATTTCAACATAGATGTCGTTGTATTTATTCCATAAAATTCGCTGTTAATGAGAGACACAATCAAAAAGCAAACTCGAGTCCTGCCAGGCTAAGATGCGCGCCACTACAAAATTTTGTCGACACTTTTTCTCGTGTTTATATCGTTTATCTCTATCAGTCTTATAAACTTGTTTTAGCGTTAATAGCTTAAGAATTGCTTAAATAGCGGTCAAAAACATCACCGATTTCCTAGTTTAAACCTTATTAAGAGGCAAGATGGCGGGTTTTGACTTACAGCTGATCGAGTAAATTTGTCTTTTAACTAAGCATAGCTTTGCGAATTTTTTATAAGTAAGACTGTGTATGTCTACCGACACTAACATGTGTGCTCATTTTCTCGACTTATTCTGTATAAAATAGGGAAAACAGTAAATGTTATTTATCTGCGGCATTTTTTGTCTACAAACCCAAAGAGAGTAGTGGCACATACTATCAAATCTGTCTGTAAAAACCTAGCCCAATAATCCGTATACCGGTTTGGCACGAGGCACCACTTTAACTCACATTACACAATGCAAACAAACAGCTCCTTGACCTTCTGTTGAAATGTTCTCGTGGGAAGTTACCACGGCTACTGTTTTAGGAAATTTCCAGGTTTTTTAGGTCACGCATAAATTATTACGCTTTTACGCTGATGGTTATTTATTTATTAATATTTAATTTATTTAAAAATATGCAAGAAAGCTTATATTGTATAAAAATATTCATTAATCTATTTGTACCACAGCAGGGCAAAGGCTACCGTACCGATCTTTCAACTCGGTGTTTAAAGCTCTCCGCTGCTAAAAATTAAAGTTCACATAAAATATAATAATCTAATATTTCTATCTCGCTCGCACATCACATCGAAATACAGGTGACGTCCTTCATAAATCATGCATCTCTATTAACACTTACGCATTTCACCGAATTTCAAACACCTAAGATTTCTGAATGGATAATAATAATTCTTAATTCAATTTCGGATAACTTACTATTCATAATAGACCCAAGTTATGCTAGCTTATATCTTTACTTTATGTTATATCGCTAACAATAACACAAATCCTAGATAAACAACTAAACGTTTCGAATACTAATGTGTAGCGAGAAAAAGAGCATTAATACAATAATGTTTGGAACGAGGCTACACGAAGACGATCCCTACATACTGATCAACCATGATTCACTACATTATTACAGGAAAATATATGTTACATACTGGAAACTTATAGCTCTAGGAAATCATAAAGAATGATGTGCGGAATGCAACACCTAGTCTGGTGAATTATTATTTATGAAATACTTAACATAAATCTTTGAACTGCAATCATGATTAGTAAACGACATGCTAATTGCCCGTGTTTACAAAGTTGGATAAACGCAAATAATAATAGCAGCCCTGTATATGTATACTGTCAAAATGCTGAGCACGGGTCTTATCTACCACTGAGAGGGATTAGGTCTACCACGCTGGCCTAGTGCAGTTTGATAGACTTCACATACTCTCAAAATTCCTATAGAGAATTTCTCAGGTATGCAGGTTTTCTCACAATGTTTTCTTTCACTGTTAAAGCAAGCGATAATTCACAACGAGTACATACATCATTTTAGGAAAGTCAGAGGTGTGCGCCCTTGGGTTTTGAAACTGCGGACATTCGTCTCGACAGTCCGTTCCACAACCAACTAGGCTATCACCGTTTAAAAAAAAAAACACCCACATATTACATAAAAAAGAGTTTACAAACTACAGGGCAATACAATTTAATGGCATATGAAAATAAATAAATTATCTAGAAAAAAATTCCTGGCTTTCTCCCTTTCTCCCGTCTTAAGAGGGTTCCTTTTCCTTCCCCCAGATATCCTCTCCCAAATTTTCTCCAGGACCCTGCTGTCGTTAAACCGGGAAATTCCAGCACCTCATTCGCAAGTTTTCTCCAGGGTTGACTGCGGGGTCCGATACTAAAAAACCCTTAACTCTCGATTTTACTTACCGTCAGTCAATTCTAAAGTAAACGAGTTTAAAAATTAACCGTAGATGTAGTCCGCACGGAGAACATTACGTGGTCTTGCGTGATCCGTTATGTCATGTACACAGTGTAGCATAGCTTAGCTTTAATTACTGGTTTGTATCCAATATTGTACTGGATACGTGTATATTTGCGGTCGATTTCCATTTATTTTTATACTAGCACGGTGAAGTCACTCCACTGCACCTGAAGGTAAATGGAGTGGGGCCTCATTCTTCTTAGTAGAAAAGGAATTATGCCTTAGTCCACCACGCTAGCGTAGTGCGGATTCGTAGACTTCAAACACTCTCAAAACTCCTATAGATAACGGCCCAGGTATACAGGTTTCCTTCACCATTAAAACAAGCGCTATCACAAAGAATATACACGTAACTTTAGAAACGTCAGACGTGTGCCTTTAGGTTTTGGACATTCGTCTCATCTCGACAATTAAGCTAAAATTTCATTAACGAGACCTAAATAGGAAGTGAACCAAAATATTTTCTTATTGTTTTAGCGGAAGATTTCACACGGTGTCGACAGAAAGATGCCAAACTGAATGATTGTTTAAAGTCAGCTGTTCCCGACGCTCTTCGGAGGATGAAAGAAGGTAAACTTTATACCATATGTGCTCTTGATAATGTCTGTGTGGAATTTCAATTACACTGTGTGTCGATTACCCAGGCATTAGGTATTTTTGGCTGTCACATTCCTTCTTCTCACTTTCATATTCCTCACTTTGAATATCTAGCGACTGATGGTTGGTTGCACTTGGTGGGGCGAGCTTTACCATCAGGGGGTCATTCATTTTTTATATTACTTTTAAGATATGTATAAATATGTAAAAACTATTTTATATAGTGGAAATGATATTGTAACCAGTTGTTATTCATATGGTACTGCATCGGTAACCCAAATATTTCAGAAGTCCCTCGTATTCCTAAACTCACGACAATATACCACGGAGTGTATAGTGTAGAAGGTTTTTCATTCACATTTCAATGATTCCAGGTATATCATCGCTGTCGGTGCCGCAGATGGAGCCGCTCCACGTGTCCGGGATCAACATAGAATCCGGTGCCGGCCCAGTGGTCATCACGCAGAACTACAAGAATATCAAACTGCACGGCCTCACAGACTCCATACTTACTACTTACAAGTAAATCATTATTAAGTTCATTTTTAGAAAGAAGGTTAGCATGGTGGAGTAAGGCCTTAACCCTGCAAGTAAAGACCATGCCCTGTGGGACAGTATGTTTTGGAATTCTTTCTGCGAAATACTTGAAAAGGCATGTTGTCTCCATAGTGGAATGGATTAAGGGTAGGAGGAAGAAAAAGAAAAAAAAATCAACCTTATATAACTGTTCTAATGTTGGTAACAGTCTTTACTATTAAAAGGATTTAGGCCTTAGTTCACCACGCTGGCCTAGTGTAACTCAGCAGATTACATATACCGTCAAAATTCTTATGTAGGTTTCCTCGTGATCTTACTCTTTACCGTCACAACCACCAATAATTATCAATGCACGCGTAATTTAGAAAATGAAAAGTAAGTTAAGGGTTTTGAATCGACGTTCGTCTCACCAGTCTCTTCCACTTCTGATTAAGTCAATGCCAATATTAACTTTTGTTTTAAAATAAAAATAAAAGTAAAATACTTTATTTATCACGTAGGCCAACAAAGTTGTGCTTATGATACATCAAAACAATGTATAAAAATAATAATTATTATTTCTAAACAACTATTAAAATTACATACTTATATGACTATGCACATTTTAAATTAGGGATAAAAATTATAATGAAAACATGGTACAAACCGAAGTAATCAGCTCGGCCTGACAGGTAGGGGTTTTACCATTCCTAATAGCTTTATTTATTGTTTTCAGAGCGGATCTCAAAAACTACCGGTTAAGGACAGACTCTCTCACGCCTAAAATGGAGTTCATCGCCGACTATGTTATGAAAGGGAGGATTCTTGTTCTACCCATTCAAGGGAAGGGTATTGCCAATATAACAATGGGTGAGCTCTATGAAGTGAAGGATTCCTTTTTGATATGTACTTAAAACATAATATGGTTCAGAAGTCCTAAATTTAAAATCTTTAAAGAGTAAAGAATATTATGAAGAGATAGTTTTACAAATAAGTGAGAGACTTAAATAATACTACCTATGTTTATAAACAGGACAGTCAGAAATATCATAAATATTGTCCAAGCCATCTATTGGCGAATAGAAGTGCTAAAATCAAAGCTATTCTTTTAGTTTCCTTTTCTTAGAAGTCGAGTCAATCGGATTGCTAAAACACATTTTAATTTGAATAATGAATATTTCTTATTATTCTCAATTAAATATTATTTTCTTTCAGTGAATCTGGTGGTTAAACACGATTTGATAGGCGAGCCAGTCCAGCGCGACGGTCAGACGTATATGCACATGAAGGACTACAAGGTCAAATTCATACCGGAGAAGGTTGTGTTACATTTCTCCAATCTATTCAATGGCGATAAAAGGCTTGGAGAAAACATGAACGCGTGAGTAGTTCTATAAAAGTGACATCTAGTGAGAAGAAACAAAATTTATGATGAAATTATTTTGTTTTGAGTAAATTACACAATAGTTCAATAAATATTAGCAAACATGTAAAAAAAATATGTTTTCTCGAAATATACAACCAATTTAAACTTGGTAAGACTTACTTTTATCTAATTTTAAAGAAGAACAACTGAAATGGAAATTAATTGACATCGCGATCTCAAATAAGGACTTTAAGCGATGGTAATGACCTCTATTAGCAAATAGACTAAACAATTGCATTTTCTTGCAGATTTTTGAACGAGAACTCTGACTTGGTATTCAATGAACTAAAGGAATCTTACGAGAAAGCTCTTAGCTCCGTGTTCCAAGATGTCACAAACAAAATATTTGACAAAGTGCCAATGAACAAAATCTTCCCTGAAGAATAAATAGTTTAAAAAAACAGATAGTCGGTAATAGGTTTTTACATTAGTAGGAATAAGATTAAGGAAGAAAGTTGTATTTATTAAAGCTGCTTTAATTAGATTCTTTAATAAGATTAAGTAAACAATTTGATAAAAACATTTTTCGTTTTATTCCAATGCTTGTATTTTTAACTTACTTCCAGTATTGGGCTTTCGAATTTCGAACAATTTATCACTTATTAAAATAGATTTAGATTCTCTATTGTATCTTTTGAAAAATACTATGAACATTTTTATAAGTACTAGTAATGGCATCACGTGACGCTTAGTAGAAACTAATATCTTGTTCTATGCACCTGTGGCATGTCGCCCCTCGAGTGGTTTTGTTTCGGTTGTTTGGTTATTGTTTTCTTCGGTCGTCTTTCATTTATTTCGACATCGGGTGGACCCTGGTTATTTATTCTTCGTGCGTTGTTAATACAAGCAGTTTTGCAGAACGCTTCATTTATAACAATCACTGCAAGTAAACTTTAGTTTTTATATTTATCGCTAGGTGGCGCTGTTACATAATTTAATCAAGCTATTTAATTTGGATGATAATTATTGAAAATACTCACGTATTCCAACCAGAAGGAAATACAAAACAAGTCCTAATAATATAGCATCCAACTCCATAACGAGACGTACCTTAAAACAATATCATATTAATAAATAAAATATTAAATAAGCAAAGCTTAAACGAATTAAAATCTTACCTACAGTGTACCGCTAAGACTGCTCCTTACTACTTAATAAGTTATCTGTGGCCGTACTAATCTTAACGTATAAGACGTGTACTTCGCGTAGGTCAAAGTTTATCACAAATTCCACTGAACTGATACCACACAAATTAATTTATATTGAATATCCTTGACTGTGTTATTATCAAAAACAGAGAAAATACCTCAAAATAAATACGTACTATGGAAACACTTGTGTAAATGTAAATTTTAAATATTCATACATGTTAATGTTATAAAAAATACGTGACTAAGGTCAATAATACAATGCAATACACACACACTCATATTGTGACCTGGCACTACAAATATAATACGCTAAAACCCCAAACATTCATAATATTCAGGTAAAATAAAACGTAAACGAAATCTACTTGTGTCATTATCAGATCTCATAAGAAAATAATAATATTACCACATAACTTTAGAAAAGTCAAAGGTCTTTATCCTTGGAATGTGTACCTGCGGACAGTCGTCTCGGCAGTCCGTTTTTATTTTATTTTATTTTAATAAAATTAAGACGCAAAACAGATTACAATCAAAATTAAAGCTAATTATAAAATATACAAGCATAAAAACTAGACTGTATTCCTAAACATTGCGCCCTTATACTAGTTAATTACTTAAAGTGCGGACTAAAATAAATTAGTTTTACTCCTAACTAGGCTATCGTCCTTTTGTTTAATAAAAAATATCTATATTATGTGTCTTTTTGAAAATTTTAAACTCGTAATACATATTACCTATCATCTCCCAATGGTTCTGGCTATGTTTTATGTGGATACTGATGCTGCCGTCTCCCAAATATCAGGACCCAGAGATGGAAAGCGTCGTGCAGGGAGTCAGGCTGGAAGCATTCATCCTTCGAATACGGACAATATTTTTATCGGATTCTTCTGCACATTTTCTTGAAATTGACACTGACAATATAATGCATATTCTGAATCTGTTATCTCTTTGATTCGATTTTGCTTAAGGAGTATTAATTAGTTATACCTTTGTGTTATCAAAATAAGTCCTGTATGTGAAAGAGAAAATAAACCTTAAGTCACCTTCATGCAATGCAGGGATCTAGCCGCGTAGCAAAATTTTAAAACTTTTAATATTGACCTCTAATGAGGTACAAAAAAAAATGTTTAGCATATTTATGTATCGCCTTTTGTAAGTTAGGACGCGCGAGGAAAGTCTCACTTCGTGCCCATTCCTACAAAGTTGGCAGTACAAATTATTCGCTACGTCACCGTTCTGAGGTCCTGGGTTCGAATCCCAGATTTTAGAGTAGATTTTTCTACTCCATAACCGACGTTCTGGAATTTGTGCCCGATATAGCAATAGACTCACCCCCTATCACATCATAGGACGAAACACAGGTGCAAAGTGGGTGCACCGGTTGCAATTCTGCATATCCCTTCAGAAATAAAGGCGTGACGTGTGGGTACAAATAATTTCCAGTTTTCATGACCGGTGATGTAAATTGATGACATAGTACCACGTGACCTTGTTATAAATAATAAAATATTCTCAGTAAAAGTAATATTATAATAGAAACGTTTGAGGTGAAATCATTGCGAAATATTTGCAAATCGCCGATAATTGGTCGCACGCACGCACTTTCTTTTCACTTTCAGATGCAAAGAAAGTACTCGATAGAACATAGTAAAATTCCATCAGATAACTTTTATTATAATAAAAGATATTTGGATAAAGATGAGACCAAATATTATTTCATTATTCTTTTAATAAATTTACCAAGTAATTGTAGAAAGAACATTATAGAACAATGTGTAACATTTTGTAACTCTTTACTTGCTTTTGGTGTGAGTAAACTTGGTTAGCACAATGTTTTTCAATGGGCATCATTATCGATCCTGTTTGATGGAAGTTGTAGTGTCAGTTTTATTAATAAAGGACTAGATAATCTTTATCAAACATAAGTAAATGTTTACCATATAATTAAGAGTGGTACTTATCTTCAGATGCCTAAAAAAAGAACAATAAAAAATAGAAAAAGTCTACGTGTATTTTATCGTTTATTCAGTGAAAGATAACAATGTTCTATGGCATAATCACTGGTAACCTTACGTCGTACCTTATAACAAGTCACTTAGCCTCTACATTAGACATGCTTTACATCACACGTACAGCACTATCGTTAAAACATTTTGAAAAATTTTAGAACATTTTTTTTTCGGAACATGTAATGTAAACCATGCCTTATAAAATCTAGCTTTACTGGATAGTAAAATAGCGAAATTAAAATAATCGTGTTTGTTAAATCGCTTTGCCATGTGATATTTTATATTACGGCTGAACGATACATGTATACACTGCCTTTACATGTGATAATTATAAAGCGTGTGATACATGAATTAAAATATCACATTTAAAGAAATATTTTTTTACAATATTTAGCGGGCAGAGCGTTATAATCTAAAAAGTAGGTTTTAATTCTATTGATTTTTTAAGTAGGTATTTTTTTATTTTTTATATTTGACACAAAAAGCACAGATAAATTATTGGCTAGATAAAATTTGGTGATTTTAAGAATATGATTATAATTAATTATAATAACACTTTACTTCAATCATTAATTTAATTAACATTAAATTATTTATGCAAAATGAATGAAGAAAGCTGTATCCCCAAATTTACCTGAAAAATGTTCTACAATGTTCTACTTGAAAATGTGTTAGGATAAGAAAGTGATTTTCTAAAATTTCGTCATTACCTTTTGGACGGTCTAACATTATTTTAAGTGAATGAAAAAATATGTCATCTCTTATTTTACACATGAGGTACAAAATGGATGATGTTACCTACTTATTTGTATTCTAAGTGCTTTAAGAAGTAAAAAAAACTCTACGATTATGTTATAAGCTCTACTCCATCACAACCTACACAAAATGAGATTACGTTTCAAAAATTTTAAAATAAAAATTGCCAAAACTCCCGGCTACTTGGAATGGTTTTTTCTGATGCGTTCGTTTACAAAAACCGGGTAAATGTAAAAAAATCGAAATGCAGTTTTTATATTTGTGCTAGACACTAGATCGTTGTGGGGGATTCACGGTTTCGAGCTGATTGTTCCAAAAAACTGTTCTTAAATGTTCTAAAATATTTTTTATCTTTCAGACAACCAACTCAAAACCATCTTAAATCAACATTAAAGTAATTGTGAATCTTCAAATTACATTTAAAATAACATTATTGTACTTAAAACAATTTAATATTTAACTTAGCACCTTTAAACTTAAATCGTTAGCAAATAATAATCTTTAGCTTAACAAAAAAGTAAAAAAATCTGGTTAAATCAAATTATAAAAAAATGCCCAACATTAAATGTAATTTTATCAGAGATTCTTTAAAATGTGTACTATTACCTACATTTGGGCAGTTTTGTAAAAAAATAAAACAGATATCTTTAGATATCTCGATCGTAAAATTTAATAGTCAAGAGTTAGTACTTTTTCTAATTTAAATAAAATAAGAGTTAGTACTAAAACTATTTAAGATGAAATTCCGGTTTCAGAACGAACCTCGCCCATCTTTAATTAGGCGTTTGGAAAATCGCCATTTTTTTTTTTTTTTCTTGGGGTTCATTCTTTAAAATCAACCACGAGAAGTATGTTTATTGTACATGGTGGTCATACAAACATGTTATACGTGGTCATAGCTAAACAATACATTGTCTTTTTTACCTATTACGCCACAAGTTAGTCTCATACATACAACGAAAGAAAAACTAAGAAATGCTTAAAATTTTTCCCATGGTAAAAGCTACGTATGAAACTAAAACTTGTCTACCTTTAAATATGTAGCAAAATTGCAAAAATATCTCCGTATAGATATGAATTTGATATATTTTTCATAAGTCATGTCAACGTGTATCACCATTCGAGAACGTTTTAACGCCATCTATCCGAACTAGCTCGCACTAATACTATACAGCGTCTCACTCACGTTATAAAACGCAAACCACACGCAATGTTCTAAGTCCGCAGCTTTTCGATTGATGCAGACTTAAGCCTCAGCGGACTCAAGGCTCGGACTCTTTATCCACACTCTCCGCAGAGCTCTGTCATTGGAACTGCGACGTTGATGTCGACCTCCGGCATCCTATGGAGACAGGAGCTGGTATCCTCGATGGACCGTTTCTCTGGTCTTTCCTAGGTGAAGCCAGCTGCCTGGTACTCATAGACCTTTCCAATTTTCCATCTGACATGACCCAGGCTGAGGTGAAGTCAGCGTAATCTGAATCTTTTGAACTGGTTCTGGATAACGAGTCGTCTCCTTTAGAGTAAGTCCTAATGATCTCTTTCATTTTTTCGAGAACAGTGGCATCATCTTTCGCCGTCTCAGCCGACCTCAAGATTTGTTCTAGCAGTGGGCTAAGCTGTTTTTGATTCGGTGGGGACCTGAGGGTAGCACTGCTTGCCCTAAGAGGAGAATTCCTTTTGAAAGCATCGTTCTGAGCGGCTTTAGGAGCGGCTTTGGGCGACTTGTTCGGGTTCTCGAAGGTATCAGCTCCCAACGCTGGCCTTGACTTAGCCTTAGCTTGGGTAGGACCCGTTCTACCAGCCCAGGTATTCCTCGCTGTGGGTGGCAGCTTCGGCGTCAATTTCGGTGAGGTCTGAGCTGGGTTCGGAGTATGCTTAGGACTAGGGGTATTGCCGCGGCTGGGCGTGCGATTCCTGACCGGCGAATGAGGAATCCTGCTGGCTTGGCGGCTCCTGATCGTCTTGGTGGGAGACTCAGAGGGTTCTCTGCTTGGTCTCAAGCTCTTGCTAGGGGAGTCGTTGCTCTCCTGCACGACCACTCGGTCAGGACTGCCTCGATTGGACTTCCCGTCGATGGAGCCAGGCTTGCGGCCGCCGTAGAACGTGTCGGAGAAGTCGGTCTTGCGGAGCCCCGTGCTGAGGCTCACGTAGTCGTCTCGCTCGTTTTTGTCCATGTGACAACCGTCGTCTTGGTCGAGACGCTCTGGAATAGAGAAATGACTTCATTAAAGCATTTGATGAGAGTAATAGAAAGACCATAAAAATTGTAATAAATCCTAGATTGTGATGTAGCAGTAGAATGGACTCTAAATATAGAAAAGGATCTCCATAAATCGGCGAAATCGGCGGTGATTAGATATCCAAAACTAGTTCTACATTGAAGAACCACCATGACAATTTGAACTTAATGATATGAACAGAATAATCGCTTCATGTATAAACAGTAACACCACTTAGAATCTAATCTATCTGGGAGGAAATAATTATAAGGATAATAGAGAAATTTCATGATTCCTGAGAGGGTTGTGCAGTCATATAAAAATTTAAATTAATTTATTCCTTATTTCACGAGCCTATAAATGAACTCCTCTAAACTTTTTTTTTTTTCTCTTTTCACTTTATCATGTACTGTAGTCTTTACCCTAAACTGATTGAAAAGAGCAACACCAGAGTTTCTTGCCCGTTCTTCTCTGGTGAAAACTGCTTTCCGAACTGGTGGTAGAGTTAATATTGACGGAATCTAAATAATGTATAACATTTTACAGATTCAAATAAATCATTTCATTTCATCTTACTAATTTTATAAAAGGGGAGGTTTGCTATATAAATATATGAATACCGCAAAAACCGTTAAACAGTTTTACCACCGGCATATACATAGACTATATCCCGGATTAACACATACTACTCTGATGATAGGAGACTTGTATCCGCACGAATAGTGACCACCGAACACAAAGTTAAAACCTATAGTGGCCCAAAAATGTGTCGCGTTTCGATCTGATTTAAATCAGGCCGTCATAATTCTGACGACTTGCGACGGATAACCGTCTCTCGCCTCTATTTAGACCCCAATTCCTTCCAAGTGACGTGCCCATATACAAATAGACCTTAACCACAAATGTTACTGCTCTCATTCTGGTAAAGGTCACGAAGGACCTAAGTATCAACACTTTAAGCTATAAATGACTGCACCACTAGTCATTAAAGTCTGTCCTAGATAATCGACATACCATCATAAAAATACAACATCCGCATAGAAGCATGATACTCAGCTCTTTATGGAGTTTACTCGATGCCTATCATTTTAATGCCTTAAAAGTTCATGCCTTGCCGCTTCCTGTTCCTTGAGCCGAGTATGGCGCCTACACGATGCTTGATTATGGTCAACATTGATTCTATAATAATAACTGACATGTAACACTCATATGCTGTCAGTTTGTGATATATATATTTAATTGAAAAGTATTACCGGTTTAACAATGATAAAATATCTCTTTGATACCATAGTTCGATCAAGATAAGAAATTTGTTTATTATTAAATACCTCACTAATGAGAATAAAATCGACTCAAAGTTAATGTTGTTTTACTTTAATAAATTCTTAGGAAATACCGCACATCTTAAACTACTGATATTAGCTAATTTTAAGCATGCAATTTTCACGAGTTTTAAAAGTAACTCAGTATTAAGAAAGGTATTTTTAGCCAACCCCTTATTATTTATTACCGATAGGGAATACCTTCAAGTCATGCTATTAATAAAAGCAAACCACATTCTTCAAGTTCTGCATTAGAAATTATTTTTGTTACAAATTCATCATTAACCTTTGAACACGTGCGGTATTCGAACCACATTCTTCACATAAAAGGCAATGGGATTTATTGCTAAGGCACGAACAAGTCCGCTGCCACCTACATTACAAAGCTATATTGGTAGATTAAGGATTTTAAATATAGATGGCGTTGTACACTAATGATTGTAAGGGTAATACGAATTAGCTTTAAATCGGCGCTATGTCGGCCGGAATGAGATATAAAGTAACCTATAATTTAATTCAAAACGTAGCCTAAACGTATATCAAAGATCAATAATATTTAGGAATTTACATACTCGTAATTACGTAACAAACATCAAAACACCAGTTTCATATTTGGGCTCATAAACATTAACATTTTTCATGACGTATGTCCCCTAAAAGTCTATCCTGATTCAACTGTGACGTCTAGAAAGTTCTTGATGCATATCTGTGACGTCACTCGTGCGCAAACACATCTGTTTTGGTCGCAAGGATCCCATTGTTTAAGTCGACGACCTGACTTATTGTTTTAGTCCTGTAATTGGAATGTCCGTTTGGAGTCCGAATTTTTATAGCTGTTGGTAAGCAAACTGGTTGGAAGATGTCAGAAATGTTAAAGCTACATTGAAAAGCGAATAAATGTGATGAAAAATTCGTCATTAGCTTGGGACTTGCTAGCGATCATACGTAGGTAATATTGTAAAGAAATCCATCAAAATAGCTTTTTGTAAAGTGGTAAAACACACCATAATGGCACACGTAAGTGTGTCGCGTTCCAGGATCAGTCAGTATAATCCGGTTCCAAGATGCCGGCATAATCGTATCAACTGCCGAGGGGTAATCATCTCTAATCAGTCGACATTCTATTCGACCCCATTCCACTACCATCAGGTGATTTGGGTCACTTTACTGTGTACCTATAAATAAATCTTGAGCCAAATTCTCGGTTAAAACAAAGAAGCCCAGAATTAACTCGCATTAAAATCCATTTCGTGGATTAAAATAGCCTATAGCATTGCCATTCACTAATAATATAGCTTCCAAAAAGATTTTTGTAAATCATCAAAATTTCATACATGAAACTTTACCTCTTTATACTATACAAGCCCGGAGATTCTTTCTGCCTTTCTTCTTCGGGTAGCCATCACTTAAGTAGCTAGTGAATGGCTGGTAGGTTAGTTAGGTTAGGGCTGATGACATCACCTGTGAGGATCGCGACGGGTTAGCCTTATATTTCCCCCTACCTGCCACCCCGAGCTGGTTAGTTCGTTTTATCTTATGCCTTGTATTCGATAAGAATTTTATCCCTAATTTAAAATGTCTGTAGTTATATAAGTGATCTTCTGTTATTCAGAAACAATAATTATTCTTATAAATTGTTTTGACGTATCATAAGTGCAATTTTGTTCGCCTACAAGATAAATAAAGTATTTTATTTTATTTATTTTATCAACATCACTTACTCCTGTATGTTAGTTATATAAAGCAGGTCAGGATTAAGTTATGTAGTCACGCATCCTTAGTACAAGATAATCCGCTGATAAGCCCCAGATAACCGCGTTATTGTTTGTTAGGCTTTCCTATCATTTATCACATAGATTTATGTCATTAGTTAAACAGCATGGGCCCTTATTCTGTATGATAGTGTAAACGCGTAACGCGGCCGTGTCATGTTATCTTCGAGAAATGTGTGTGGAATGGTATTCTGTAAGCCAAATTTCTATAGTCCTAAACATGATGCGTTGTGTTACGTGCTTGTTACACACTGTCAAAATAAAGTGCGTGACAGAGAATAAGGCCCCTGGAATGGTAGTCCCTACAAAACTCAATGATGGTGAAGTTATGCATGCAATAAATAGTAGACTTTCAATTCGATCCAAATTTGGATTTTTATTTCGATATCTAAACCTTCCGTCCCTGATTGGCGGCCTGTAAAACGAGATATCTGTTCCTGGTTTCCAATGCCAGGCCTTAAATTACTTGGTTTTTAAAAGAAATGACTCAGGAATAGTATTCTTTAAGTTGCCAGGCGGTCGTAAAAACTAGCATATTTTATGCAACTTAAACATTATTTTTTTGTTTTATTTTATTTAGGTACTTTTATCCAAAGGTATCTCAGTCGTTTCCTAATCAATTTAAAGCTAACAAAATAATATTATTAATGAAAAATACAACTGACTCACTGATCCATAAATATATTAAATAACGCGCTAGCTTCTTCTCCAAAATGTATGTCAACCTCGCTTTAGAGTAAGAATAATTGGAAAAAGTAACACTAAATATTACTTTTCGTTCCCACAGCTAATTAAATCGAACTTATGAAAGGTATTTGTCCTTGGTCTATCAGAACAATATCAATAGACCCGCACACGCCTTCGTAGAAAGTTACTCAACGTTTTGTCTCACATGCCGAAGCATCTCGTCACGTACGGTTGTACAGCTAAACATCTGTCCATTATTCAGAGGTATGCTATTTTCATTACCTCACTGGTGTAGCATGTGTAAGCTGACCGAGTAAGCGAAGAGTTCGATTCCTTGACAGAGAATTACCCGCTTAAATTGGGATTGGAATTTGATTTAAGATATTCGTTCTTAATTTTTTTCAGTAATATTAATCCGGAGTCTGGAGTCTTGTGCCCGATATGGCGATAGGCTTGCCCCCTATCACATCATGCGACGCAACGTACTTGGCAAAAAGTGGGTGCCATGATTGCGCCTCTACATACTCCTTCGGGGATTAATGTGGGATGTGTTTGTGCAAAATAACAAAGGACTGATTTTTTTTTAATTAAAGCAAGGTACTTAAGTTTTTAGGATATAGAACGAATAATTGAAATTAACAGATCCATAAACACCATCAATACCACCGACGGTAGTTTAGATGTCTACAATCGTTAACGCTAACGTTATGTATGAGACTGACTTATCGATTAATATCATCTCAATACATTTTATCTGTTTTCTACTGGTGTTAACGATTTTAGAAAGGTATCTTGGCTACGGTCCCTGAAGAACTATAGACACTAATAATTCTTAAAATATTGATTGCGAGACAGTATTGCCGAAAATAACAAGGATCAGCAGGAGTTTGGAATTCAGAAACTTCAAACCAATACAACAGACACTTTACCTAACATTATTTGGACATTGCCATTTACACTGAACAGTTTAACGTCCTCTCAACACATTGTATAATTAATTACAACACAGTTGTCCAAACAGTGAGTAATGCAACGTTTAACAACACTTGTCGTCCACTCAACGACATAGCGCTGTTGTTGAAACCTGGACTAACATAGTTCAAATGAGCGTCAATTTATGAACGAACAGCGATGTCCTTTAACATATTGTTAAGCATTTTTGTTTACCTGCTTGCTATCATACAATGTTATATCTTACACTCTATTAACTTAAATACAAATTGCAATAAAACAATTTTAGGAATTTAATCGCGTTTTTTCTTTTTATAATTTTCTCCCGAAGTGTCAAAGACTTTGTAGCCTTCATGATCATAGAGGGTTTTAATTTCAATGTCTAATATTCGCATAAATATAAAAAATCATTAGTTACATATGTTTTCTTCATCAAGTAATTACCAAGGCCGTTCTGGTGTTATTTCGTGCCAATTAGTTAGGGTTGCCCTTTGAGCAATAGTCCCTTCATGCTAACAAATCTTTTTCGTCACAATTTCCTAATTCCTGACTTATACTTAGTGCAATACTTCTTCCACTTGTCCTTATGTAGGTAATTCAATGTTAGGTTGACCCAACAAACTTTAGTTTCATACTTCTACATAATTATTTAGCTTCCTTAGTCCTCTATTTGTATTTATCTATTTATTTTATTCTTCTAAAACAATCCGTAAGTTACTATCCACTAGGTGAAGGTTGCAATTAAAAACCAGCACTAAGCACACCATGGCTAGCATTTTGTGCTGAACTGGAACCTTTAGGCAGTACCATGGTATGCACGATGCCTACACCCTTTAATTATTACTTATTCCTTTCTATACCTTATTATACATACTTTTGTGTGTATCCTATATTGAGCGAATTAAAGTCTCTTTCTTTCTTAGTGGTTACAAGCTGTCTCTCTTGCCTTAATCAACTTGGGAGATCATGTCATATTAAAATAATCCACGCAAGGCCGTAGTAACGAAACCATATAACCCGATTCTGGCTTCCCTTTTGCAATATAAAACCTAATTTACATCGGAACGATTTGTAGAATGTATTTATGCACATTAGTAGCACCTATTTGTTGTTACCTTTCGGAAAATGTCACCCTTTGCCACTGCAAGGTAGCTCATTATACGATACAACTAAAACAAAGAAGCTACCTAACCTACAGTCTAGACGTAATTCTATGTATAATCACGCCTAGCTCTCATAACTCGCGGCGCCACTCAGCAAATATTTTCGCAATGATGCATCAGGCGACATGGCTCGTACCGTTAAATTGCCACCAACAATGAATGGACTAACTACGTGTGTTGCTTTGTCTGTACACTGCTGAGTACCGTGACTTGTGGCAGAATAGTGTAAACCTAATTTTGTATTATCATATGTATAAACTGTGTGTTTCTTGCTACTTATATCATCATTTTGATTATGTTTCACAGTGTGGAAGTATGGTATCGGCCTGCTAATTTAAATAGTACTTACTCATTTAATTACCGAATTAGTGACTTTTATATTTCGTTGTCTTATAAATAATTAGTTGCTGAATTAGACTTCTTGAGACAGGCGCTTCATGTCATAAATCAATTGCAAAAAAAGTTTAACTCACCATTGAATTCAGCGTCATCCATTGAGTTCTGGCTGTGTATCGAATATCTGTTCAAAGTCTTCATCGATGGAGAGCCCTGGGTGGACCCAGCCACCACGCCCAAGCTCCTGTACCCTTCATCAGACACTTCAGAGCCGTTGTCAGAAGCGCTTTCCGTAGCAGGCGCGGGAGAAACCGGCCGAGGACTTTTATTCCTCAACCCATGAGGAGTTGGCACCAGGTGGTTCGTGTGGACGATCTTAGTTCTCCTATCAGGAGATGATGACTTCCTTCCAGGGCTAATGGATCTCGGAGCGAGATGCTTCCGACTCGGAGAATGGGATCTGTCTGATTCTCCAAGGTATGGGAGGCTGGTCGGCTCGGTGAGACGGTTGGACTGGTACTGTCCCTCATAAGGCAGGGAAGTGGGTTCATATCCCTTGGGCTCTGTCTTGGTGTAAGGGAGCGAGGTCGGGCCAGGGTCTGGACGTTCGTAGGTGACCGTGGCGCCCACCAGGTCGTGTTTGGGACGAGCGAGGCGCGCGGAGAGAGAAGTCCGGTGCTGAGCGCGGCAGCGGCAGGGGTCGTGTTTATCCAGATAGTGGGCGAGGGTGTCCCATCCGCCGCCAACGCGGACCATCACGTGGGAACGCAGGATCTGTAACAAAGAAATTGGGTTAATTAATACCGTCATATAGAAAAGTATGTGTTGGATGCAGCTCCGGTTAAGTGCAAGACCTTTTCTGGTATAAAAGTCCTTATCTGCGTTCTACAGTTGTCGCGGTTTGGAAATGGAGTATGTTTTAAGTACTTTGTGTTTTTTCTCTACTTTGATGTGTATCATGTAAACCGCGACAATTAATTATAAGTGCTTTCTTACTGCTTTGATAAAAAATAAGTCTGTGTGTAACCGGGATACAATCTACCCATGTGCCAAATTCCACCAAAATCCGTTCAGCGGTTTCTACGTTTTCTTCTAAAATCTACAAAAACATTTTTATAAACATTATTAGTCAAATTAGTGACTGACTCCATGATGCAGCTGAATTGCGTACGTCTTATCCAACGCTTAAATCTTAGGTTCTAATCGTGGGTCGGGAAATGATATTCAGTTTTTATGCTCATAAATTCGTCACCAACACGGCGATAGGCTCGCCCCCATCAAATCATGACACAAAACACACAGGCGACGATAGCCTAGGTTGCACCTAGTCTACCCTTTCGTGAAAAAGGCGTGATGTATGTTAATTGAATTATGTAATATTAGTAAGATGCAGGTGTAAATTATCTAAACTTCTTTGTAAGCATACGTCTAACAGTCTCATTTAGGGAAGTACGCCGTAACAATCCCCGTTAGTTTTGTAAAACATGCCTGTTAGTACACTCAAGATAATCAACCTAAATGTGGTAATGGGTCTGTTTTGGTTTTGCAGTTTGCTATTACAAGAAACAAGTTTAGTGTTTGTTTGTTGACATTTAATTATAAGTTTTGTTTTGAAGAATGTCAAGTGAACGCCTCGTTGGCTTGTTATATTTAGTCTCTATCAATTGCGAAGGGTTCATATTCGATTCCTATCGGCTTCCCTTTAGTAATCGAGGTAAAACAAATTGGTTTCTAAACCTCATTTATGCATATTATTAGTACGTATATGTTATGTCGGGTTCTCTTTCGACAAATTTTAACCTTCCCACTACTCACTATAAGTGCTGGTTGTCTGAATTTTTTAAGACTGTCATTAAGACTGTCTATTGTTGGACTTTTTTACATTATAATCGAATTCATATGCTGTACGTAGTGTATAATAAAATGTTCATTTATTTAACAAGTTATTTTGCTGCTTAGAGAGATAATGATGAAAGTCCAAGGTTTGATTCAAGCTTTTATTGAAAATGTTTTTGATTTTATTATTTATCAATAAAAATGTCGCGGGTAATTCCTTGGTTGTGCTTTCAAAGTATTTCCTCATGTAGTTATTATTATAAAACGGGGAGGTGGACAAAAACTCTAATTAAAGTAAGTAACAAAATTAACAACAAAAATAGAACAATAAATTTGGGATATTCGGTGAAATTTTTTGTTATTCATGAATGATTTTTGACACAATATTATCAGAGGTAAAAGAGTATGAGGTTTCATTTGTTGAGGCAATGTTGAAATGACCCTGTTAATTATAACGACTTAAGAAATATCGGGCTTACGTTACCTACTCCAAAAGTTTTTTTTGGTAAGAAACGGTATCTCCATCTTTATTATAGGTACCCATTACAACCGTTATAGAAAATATTAAACAACCATAAAATAATAATAACATCTGCCAAATATAACAAAACTTCGCAAAACCCATACTTAAAAAACTCGGCCTTGTTTTTCATACATTTGTACAACCTTACTTCCCATAATAGGAAGGACTACTAGCATGACCTGCACTTAAATAGTTCTTGTACAAAATTAGAGATCTTTTCAAATTGGATACGATTGTCCACTATAAATAGACCTGCATCCATATACATCGCGTAAAGGACGGGAGTTCTTTGTATTTTTGTCATGAAAAGGTCGCCTCTAAGATTTCCTTTGCAATATCAATACGATTTGACCGTAGATGGATAGGCAGGTATGATTCATCGAACGGACCCTTATAGAGCGGAATCGATGTGATTCCTTAGAGGGCGACTGTGGTTCTAAATTAAGTAGCTGTTTCAAATGGCGCAGTGGGCGAGGCGCCTGAGAAACGAAAGGTCGTGAGTTCGACGGCCGCATGACATCCAGTTATAAATACGAAAGTTTATGTTTGTGACATAACGCAAAAACTAAACGGATTTTGATGAATTTTAACATACGGATAGAACAAGATTAGGTTTATTGTATAAGCTTTTAGCCCGGAAAAGTTTTACCGAGAAAATCCACGCGAGCAGATTCACGGGTATCTCCTATTATATTTGGTCACAACAAACGGAAAGCAAATTATATATTGCACTTAACAGAAGGTTATAAAAGGCGGTTAAACAAAAACCGTTACTAATTACCTAATTACAGCGGACCTTGACACCTGAGTGTTTATTTTAAACCCGATGCAACGAGATTTAATAAAAATACGAATTTTAATGTGACAATAACTCATCTTTATTCTTTAATTCGTATTTTATTGTTTTCTTGAATTAAAGTTTGAAATAATATTACTGAAACGACAAGTTCTAGAATTTTTATCATCAAAACAATGCAAGTATAATTGATTGCCATTTTTATCTTTGTTGAATTTAATAGTTATATCTTGATTGTTTATAAATATTTAATTATTTTCGAGCACATATTAAAATGATTTACCGAAAAAAACATTACTTGATTCCAATCTCTAAATTGGAGTACCTATTATTTCATCACAACATTTATTTTGCTAGTGGTAGGAATATTTTAATATCTGCTCGGATAGCGACCCCCGTACACAAGGTGTTAAAACCAACCATAGTAGCCCACGTAAGTGTCGCGTTTCGGGATAAGCTTGTAAATACGGTTCCAACAGGCCGGCATAATTCTGTCGACTGTCGAGGTGTAATCAACTCTCGTCAGTCGAATTTCTATGGACCCCACTCTACATACCATCAGATGCAGTACATAAAGCAAAAATCTCGTAATAATACGTATTTTAAAATTCTTAGCTTCGTCATTTACAAAACACTATAGGACAGTAATGGCGCTTACAACCAGGCGAGCAACTCGCCTGTCACTATAAATAGGAACAGTGATTTACTAACCCGATCTATCATGCCCGAGTAATATCACTCGTAAGGTGAACAGGAAACTACGTTTTGCATAATCATAATACTTTGCAACGTTTGTATATAATTAAACATGGCTTTTGTATTCAAACGTATTATTTACGATGTTATTGATTATGTAATGTTATTAACACCTTATCTGTTGGTCAAAGATTAGATATTTCAAGCCAGATATACCCAATTTAATAGATCTAAATGATATCTTAAATTTAAGTCCTCAAGGCAATGATACCTTAATCAATTGATTATGAAACATTTCATGAGGTTAATATTTTTTACCACGAACACAAGATAATGAGCCAAAAGTGACTTACCCTAACAAAAATCAGCATCCTGGTATCACCAATCCTGTACTTTCCTTCAGACACCCTGACCATGGGGAACTGGGTGGGACAAGAGCACCTTTCAACCAGATCCCGAACTCTCTCGTCCAAACTCCTCAAATCGTTTGTCACTAACTGGGGCTGAGGACCTGAAGGCACAAGACCTAGCGTCGGATGATCAGGTCTTATTTCCTCACCAGCTAACTCCCGTTCAATCTGTTTCTCCATTTGCACCAACAAGGGAGCAGGCATGCCGAGCACCGCGCCCTTTCTAGCTACTTCAAGAAGGCATAGAACTACGTGCTTCTCGTTCTTTCGAAGACACAAGTCATCAGTTTCGAAGAGCAGACACTCCAAAATTCCCAGAGCTCTACGACACCATTCTATGAAGTTGGAGAGGTTGTCTCTGGCGAAGAATGTGCCGGCTTTGGCTGCTGGGAGCATGTTGACTGGAGGCCTGGAGCGTAGAGCCTTGGCTAGGGACAGGGCGTCTTCGGATTCAGGGTGCGGCGTGTCCAGGATCAGGCGCGCTGATTCGCGGACTGCGTTGGCGTGCTGCAACAAAAAAATATTTGGCTATCGATATGTATGTGATGTTATACGGGAAAATGTCAGATATCGGATAGTTATTTTCTATAACACTTGATGAGGATAAGTTAGAAAAGTTTAGTATTTAAATTTATAATATTTACGAAGAATTATGTTAAGCTCCACAATACAATACAGGAAATTTGAAATAAATTTTGAGCGGAAGTGAAATGTATGTAATGATTATTAGGCAACTGTAGGTTGCTAACGATATCTATTTAAAACACCAGATGTAAAAATTACAATATGTTTCCTGAAAGCAAATTACCGAAATAAAGATTACCCTTTATTTTAATCTAAGACCTGGTCTTCCCATGTGCCAAATTCCACCCAAATCGATGCATTTGTTTCTGCATTTATTTCTTACAGACATCCAAACATTTAACAAATTTTCGCATTTGTAATATTTGTAAGATAGTTATAAAACTTTATACCTTATGCAAAAACTATCTTTAATCTTTAAAAGCCTAACATGCAAGAAGCCTAGGAGCCTAATACCTGTATCATCTATTATAAAATGCACATAAAGTCCATCGGACACACCACGCATCCGCCCATAAACCTTCATCGCCTGTTATGGAGTTACGAGCTGTTAAATACAATATAAAGATTAACAGTTACTTGATTACTATTAAGGCGTATGTGACAGGGACAGGGCAGAGGCGGGCCAGTGACGGGACAGTGCATCAAGAAATAACTGGTGTTATGAACTTTATATGTCATTGTGGTGGATGAAATCAGTTATATTTTAATGCGTATTAGTGTGATAAAATTGCAGGCTAAAACGTATGAAATAGACTTTGTATTAATTATTTTTAAGTTATAAATAGAAATAAACTTTAAAACAAAAAAAATATAACAGTCTTTTACAATATAATTTTATAATACCAATGTTTCCGACATAAATGTATTAATGATAATGTACAATACAATTTTATTGGTATTCTATATTAAGCTCTACTTCAAAGTTCGTTTCAACTTTGACAAAGGCACTGTGCGTTGCAACAACCACTGTCCGGCTACTCAACCGCGTGAACAAACCTTTATGCACCGTCGTTTGAATCATTATGTTATTATGCAAATAGGCATTATATATTCAATGTCCTTATATGGATGCACTGCGTGAAAATGGATCGTGAGTTGAATCACACATGGTCCTCTTTTCTATGGTGGGGTGTTTCCACAGTTTTTACAGCATTTTTAAAGCATTTATTTTCACTTATAAACTTGTATAAGTCCCTACACTTTGTTACACATAAGTAATAATAAACTTGTAAATTAAGCTCATAAGTTTAGTAAAATCGCCTACCGAGTGCATTTGAAAATTAATGAAGGCATTATAATTATTTCTTTTTAGATACATACTGGCACACAATAATAAACCTTGATACGGAAAAGTATTGTTTTTCTTCTAAGAATTAGCCCGGAGTCTGAATATGCTTACATGGCGAAAAGTGAGTGCCCTGCACCTCTGTCCACCCTTCCCAAGATAAAGGCATCTTGTGTATGTCACCATTTAGGTACATTTACTAACTATTCTGTGGAACCGCTTCTGTATTGTTTTTAGAAATAGTTTCAACACCAACTCCTCAACAGATGGCGCTAATCAGTATTCAGCGACAGTAAGCAGAATTATGTAAAACTCAAGTATTTCTTAACAAAACTTAACCTCAAAGGAATTTACGTACTTTCAAGGCGTTGAATATTTAACATTATACAAATGCATGAGGATTTGCAATGCGTTGGAATTGTATCGAGGTGAACTGAATACGATAAGGATGTACATACAAGCTTATTATTGTGAGGATATAAGTAATAAGTATATGCAAGCTTATCATCATAGGGCAGGCATTTTTTTTAAGAGTACGACTAATTGACTCCACTGCGCCTGATGGTAAATGTAATGGGCCCATAGAATGTCGCGTGACAAGAGATGATTACTCCTCGGCAGTCGACACAATTATACCGACCTGTTGGATTTACACAGGCTGATCCTGGAACGCGACACACGTGGGCCACTATGGCAGGTTTCACCTTGTGTACGGTTGCCGCTATCCGGGCGGATATGAAATGTATCCTACTAGCAAGTGTGTCTGGCGAGAGGAACCTCCTCTCGTTAATAGATAATCAATTTAAACCTTAAGGCAAGAAGAAACAAGAACACTTCGCTGTGCCCATATAAAAGGATTGCTGAAATCTGTCCACTATTAAAGCTGGTTAATCGCAATGGAATCACACTCCAAACCAGAGCAACAAGTGTATTTAAATCAAAAACAGAGTAAATTTTGTAATAAACCACGAAACGACAAATCATTAAAAAGTCGTGCAAGACTCCCTATTTCTTCTTAATTAGATTAACTAGATATCAACATTAGAATGATTAAAACCACAGCAACACATTCCGGCTAACTAGTTCTTCGTTCAACCAACGTAGATCCCATCAAAAGACCGGCACAATGCCTGACACTTGCCTACCAATTTTCAGTAAATTTATATCTTTGTTATGATACAAGAACTTAATTTCCGTACTCTATGTAAAGCGGAACGTACCAAGTCACCTTTAACTCAAAAACAATTGAATGTTTGCATTTAATAATACCTTAATATGGACGCACGCGTGTTATTAACTAAATGCCAAGCGCTCGTTTCCTCTTGCGGCGTAAATGATTTGTTGCCGAATAAAATATATAAATAATTTGTACGCCACCAAACTAGGTGATAGAGTATTGTGTAGTCCATCGTAGATACATTGTCTATTTATGTCACCAAGCAATGTGTAGTCATTGTTGATTTGAAGCAGATGACAGTCTGATTAAATCGTAGAGATACTAATTTCTAAGATTACTAATTTGCTTATGTCAATTATAATAGAATGCTACATCTCTTAATAATATTTACTTTTACCCCGGCATTTGACTTATATCCAGGCGAACAAACCTTATATTACGTAAAAACAAAGCTCAGTTAGAAACAGAACATACACACACTGCTTTTATCACCGAAAGGGTAAGCAGAAGTGCAACTGGTGAACCCACTTTTCGCAGTGTTTATTATCTCAGCACTGCAGTACATAATACAACTACGCCATCAAAACAGTGAAAAACAGAACGTACTAAACACAATAAAGCAGTAAACTCAAAGGTCTGCGCACCCGCAATCATGTCGTAAATCGCAGTTCCTATTCAGTTATTACCAGCTCTTACCATCCGGGGCAGCCACATTACCATAATGGGCATGTCGACAAATTGCCTTTATTATGTAAGGTCAATTGTAGTTTAAATTAAATCGAGTACCTTTTGGTTTTTAAAACAGGCTATTACTGTTTAGGGTTGGGAGTAAGTGACCTTTGGGTTTTACGTATAGTCAGGGGCCCTTTTCCGTCTAGGGGCGGTTTATCCGCCTTCTTGCAATTAAAGGCGGACTTACCGAAAGATTGCTTTAATAGCCATATAGTTACTAGGGAATTTTTTACTCTATTGGCTACATGAGCATCAAAGCTATCGTTCGGTAAGATTATCCGTGATTCCAAAAAGACGCGAATGGCCCCGTAGATGGAATAAGGCACCACTGATTGTACTACTAGATTTTGTTCCGGCCCTCGTATGACTTAATTCATTTTAGTTATATAAGTAGGATACTTTGGGCTAACAAAGTGAGATGTAGGATTTTTATCGTATGAAATATGATTTGTGATTTCACCAAAATATATTTTCAGCACTCTAACCTTGAACTCTCAGAGCCAAATGTCCATTAGTCATACAAACAAAAAGATGGCAATAGTAAAAATTGCGCCACGCCACACCCACGGACTTATCTTAAATCGATACTGACAAATCGATTCTTTTAAATCGATTGCGAATGCCGAATTTGATTAATTAGACCAAGGTCGACGCCCAACAGCCTACATTAATAAAACGAAAGATAGGCACGGTTTAAAAACTAATTTAAGGTTTTGCTCCGCGAAATTAGGAGTGTAGGCATCGACTTTTAAGTTAAATGACAAGGCGAATATTTTTTGGTAATTATACAAAGTCTAGAGCAATAGTAACAGCTGTAATAATTAGAAATACAACACTACAGCTTTCTGCTCAACATACTCATAAGTCAAATATAAACATGAATCGTAAATATAGCATCACCCCTCTTTCCCCTGTCAGAGATAGACAGACGTGTAAGACATCTACATTTCCATGTAATATAGGGATATATTACCTGTAATAATTCTAGACCCTGGCCAGAGAACCCCAACATAAAATATAACCAAGTCAAAACCATATTAGTTGTTGGTGGTTAACCATATTAGCATGGTAGTTGTAATATCCAGTAATTATGCTGTCATGATTTAATCAGCACCCACATCTGAAATCTTTCTTCACGTAAACACAAACAGGCTTTCGAAAGTGAAACACGAGGTGGGCGTCGCGGCCTTGAACCGCGCGGAAACGCCTTCCGGCTGCACCGATCGGACTCGTCAAGTGCATGTCCATGTATGGCGCTTTCGTGTCAGCCTTATCTATCCACATCATTATGGAGGAAATCACGAAACTGAGAGGGCTGTTGAAAGCATTAAAGATTACGTGTTTAAATATTGAGGGTCAGCATTCCGGTCAAAACAAAAGGTTCGTTCCCTAAAGTTTTATACAATCAGCGACATCGTAGCACAAACGTTTAGCAGTCTCTATAATTCTTTTTCTTCCCTGAATTCAAGGGAATTGTAACAGCCTACAGTGATCTTTATTAGTTAATAGATAATTAGTCTAGTCTTTAATTTTCCTCCTGAACAAAGGCTTTTACTAATTATTTGGACCCTAATCTATTACGCTGGTCCAACGCTTTTTCAATCTAAATCCTTTCCTACCTTCTTTACCCGACAGTCACTTCTGGAAGTCGCTAATTAAAATGCCAAAGATCTTAAAGAATCCAATACCTTATAATGATCTATAGTGGACAGAATCTGCAATCTTTCATCTTGATATATCTAATTCATTTGCCCTTCATCTTAACGGACTCGAGTAAGCCATTGACTGTACACCCACAATATATCACAGATTGATGATAAAGATTGGTATTCCATTGTTCGGAGGCATTAAATGTGCAGATCTTATTTCAATCTTGACAAATTGTCTTGATCGGTTTGAGATATATTTATTTGGACTATATTAAAATGTTTTCTTACTATGCTACCCTTTCTTTTGATCTGGTATTAATCTATTTTTATAGAGGCCTTGGCAAAGTGGCTTTACTGCACCTAGTATTAAGTGAAGTACAACCCAAGGAAAATATTAACGGGCAAGAAACTTAAGCATCCCTTGACAATCGACAGAATGCCGGCTCGATAATTGCTTCTTCACAAAACACTAGCACGATTCTACAAAAAAGCATAGTTTAAATTCTAATATAATGCAATAGTTTTGCTTATCAGCTACGAGCGATTTTACAACATCCAGACGCGAAGCAAATATTTGCAGATAAAACATATCTGTCTCGATACAGAGACTGTCAATATTCTTTAGAGAATATAGGTTTCAACCATTTGGTAATACAACAATATTTCGCAGTCTTGAAATAAACCTACGATTCCAGCAAGTATCACTTACCCTCTGACGATCTCTTCACACAATTGTACAAAAATATTGCAAGATATAAAAACAAAATGCCAATGACATGCCTTAGAGCCAATTACCATATTTTATTTAACTAAACATACTTTATTACTAGACTTTGCAAAAGCTAACTTAGACCATGAGTTAGAATAGATCACGACGCATCCAAGGCAAATAGATCCGCGTTCGTCTAGCGCTGACGAGGCCAAAACAGAGATACAATCCAATGTCAAATATTAAACTATTTGATCTCATTTAGATTTCGATCATACCATTATTTTTGAATTTGAAAAAAAAATGTCTAGATAGTAAATTAATAATTCTATTAATTTCCAGAACGTAAATTTGAGATGCTTTTGGATAGATCTAGTAAAGTTAGAAGATTACCGAATCGAAGATAATTTTATTCATCTTTTTTTATCCTAGCGAAGTAAACACAACTCACGAACTGAATATGTTCCAGTCCCAATAAGATGGAAACCAGGATTTTTTTTATATTCCAATGACTATTACCAAAATTCAACCCACATACATGATCAGTTTGCAAAAATTTCTTCCCGAAAACTGTATGACATTTACTTTCCACCGCGCTCTAAAGACAAATCGATTTTGTATAAATTACATAAGTGTGTTATGCTCTTGGTTACCTACGCCTACCTTCGAATATTATTTCAATAACTATAGGACTTACTTCATTTAATTCCTTTCCTTGTTTATCTAAAACATCTATTACTGATTTGCAAGAAGTTTACTAAATGAGAAGACATTGCTAGTTGGAAATTAACTTTCACAAACTGTACTAATGCCAAATTTTCAATTAAAGAACTACGAGTATTCATAGGGTTATCAAAACAAAGCAATTTAAAATTTCATCCTTGACTCTCAGAAATCAACGCCCTCAATAAAAAACCTATTGACATGATGAATCTGCCAAAAACTACGCCCATGTCATGTCCAGAAAAAGTTCAATGTTCACATTAACTATTTCTTCATTGACCATGACAGTACAAAGTTACTGTCCAGTGTCATCAACCAAGTGGCTTGCTTGTCACATTACTGAGTATAAAAAAACTTTCTAGATAATTTTTAAATATGTTAGCTACCTTACTGCAATCGTGGTAGCCTTGCTCGATAGTCGATACACTGTAGGAATGTTGCTTAAGGTGTTTAAGTCACGTATTAGGGAAACCGCAAGGGTACGTTTAATATAGACCTGTAGACACTTTATGTTTAGTTGAATATAGATTTGGAAATTGTATTTGTTAAAAAAAATCTTAAAAATCCCAGTAAAATTAATCCTTCATAACATTACGGTATGCTTTTTATCAAGCATTTTAAAGGATTTCTCATTTTACGTGCGTTCTACCTTTTTAAAAAGACTTATTGATATAAATATAAAATAAAATTATCACAATAAAATTCTTTCCGCCGTGATTTAATTATTTCTAAATAATTATAACCCGTTAGGTACTGTTGTACTTTTTACGTCTACTCGCATTTCCGTGCCTAATTACCTTCCGGATAGTACAAGCTTTAATAATTAAAATAATTACAAACGAAACGGAAGTGCGTAAACTTGTATGCTATAAATAAATAAATATTTATTATATTTTTTTCTATAGTTCCTATTATTCAATTATCAGGAAATATTTTATTCATGAAATTACTATTCCAAATTATTTTTGGACTTTTCTAATAACATGTTAAATGTATTTTAATAATAAATTGAAGATGAGCTTCTAAACAAAGCAAAATTCTAAGAAAACCTACTTTTCATTTTACTAACCAGGAAAATAAAACGCCAGCTTTAGGGAAGCCAATTTGTCTTTAACATTGTCAATACTAGAAATAAGTTCCATATTTGAACACCACTATAGTGATTTTTAGTGTCAGAGTATACCTACTATATTTATTAAAAAATCCACAATAACAGATCTTCTTTCTTTCTTGCTACAATTGAAATCTAAATAGTGTTTGAGCCCGTCTCGGACACAAAGAGGGCGTTCCCTCCAATTTAGAGAATTGTTCCAACATCTGTTGTAATTATTTGATTCAGGTTGATGACCCGGAGCGAAACAACTTGTTTTTAATTGAAATTTTCACGGATTTACATAATAAACTCTGGCCTAGATGCTGTGAGAGATTCACAATGCAATTTGGAATTGTTGAGAATTTTTTACGAAATTTTATTATGTGATTTCTTTTTATTTTTGCATAATTATTAAAAACTCCATCGTAGAAATGGAATTAAAAATAAAAATACAAAAAGTGTGCGATGGCCGGGAATCGAACCCGGATCAACTGCTTGGAAGGCAACTATGCTGACCATTACACCACCATCGCATCTGTTTGATGTGTTGAAATTATGAGTCAGTTAATAAACAATAAAATCTTATCGAATACATAAAAGAATATTGATAAGCATAAAGCATTCATTAATTTAAATTATAATAGTAAAAAAAAAACATTATCATTATTCTAAATATTGTATTCGCGAAACCCAATATTTCATACTTTCTCCCTCTCGCAAAGAAAAGATCGACATTATTTTATGTTATAAATGGCTTTTGACACATCATCATAATTATTTCAAATCATCATTAACTTTAATACCCCAATAATTAACAATAATAAATTCTGAAAGTACGGTCACCCACATAAGTTACTCTACAAATAAAAAACACCAAATCACCTCTATAATATTGTTTTTTCTTTCTTCTTAAAAATAAAAGAGATAATCTTTACTTTACACAAAAACAATTGTATTATTTTTATTTAATTTATGTTTAGGCGATTTCAAGATTTGAAAATTGTTGTTCACTTTGCAGACCGTAGTTTTGAAAATGTAGAGCCACGCTGTTGAAATAATGTTGCTATTGGGCCATATTAGGGTACCATTTCCTGCTGTACCGTTTATTGGGCCAAATAAAGCCCACCCTCTAATCTATATTCGTTTCCTGCAGTATCATCCACATTTAGGACAATAAATATCATATAGATGACCCATCTGTTAGCCGGCTTATGTAATAAAAAAAGTCGCGTTGTTTATGCTCGCTCAATACCTACCGTGTCTAAAACATTATGGCTCAGCAATTTATCTACCCAGTTCAAACTGGTTTGACTACTTCATTTTGCGCTCAGTGGAGCTACGTCGAACGTTAGAACGAAGTAAACAATCGAATTTAAAAAATTATTATCACATAAAATATTAGAGGAATAAATGAGATTTTGAAATTAGAATTAAATTATGATTCATGATTCTAATTTTAAAACAGATGTATTAAGTACTTATTTTAGTTTAATAATTTTATTTTGTTTTTTTTTAATTTATGTTCATTTTCGTAATTTTGCATCTAATGTCATTACGTCCTTTAATATATTACAGTGTTTTAAATAGAAAAAAACATAAATTCTAGATTAGAAAACCTTTTATACCCCCTGTCTATTTTTTTATATTTTTAAGTCAAATTTTCGTGGATGGCTTAAGTACCTACCTTAGGTGCTAACTACCTAAGTGCTTGTTTACAGAAATTTTCCATAAAGACTTATATAAATGAATAGGAATATCCTACGTAATGGGTATTTTTCCTGTACCCTGAAACAGTTAAATTATAACATGAACTCAGACCGATAAAGGTGAATACATGACATCACGCCTCTATATCACATGGGTGAGCAGACAATATTTAAATAATGCTTGGCTGATCTGTTTTTACTGCATTTTCTTTGTTTTTACCTTTCACAAGTTATTTGTCCCCTTCCATGCATTTGCTAAGCTAATATCCATTATCTAAAGTTAATAAGTCACAATTAACGTTTAATATAATCATATACAAACAGTTATTGCAGAAGTATAAATTATGTTGTCTAGAAGGTAATAAAATAATGTGCATAATTATATGTGCGAGCGAGACGGCGATACAAACAGTGCGCGCGTGCGCAACGTGTCGTGTCAGATGCTTTGTAGATCGCCGCGCGATCGTGATCTATCACGCGGGTGACCATGTGTTAATGATCTATCGGATCTAATAATTAAAAGGAATTTAAATGGAGTAATTAGTGATTATTATATCAAATGATCAACAAATTATGTAAATGCCTAGCCGTTTAATTTTAATAATAAAAATAATAGTAGTAATATTCTACTCAACTATCCTAAAGGGAACAAAAAATAGTATTTAAAAAAAATGTAATGGCTGTAAATAAATATTTATTTTTATTGAATGTTAAAAACTAAATAATTTGAAATGACGGTAACAATTTCTGCGACTTTTCTTTTAGATACAATGGATAAAGGATCTTTTTATAATAAACCTAAGAATCAAACTGCCTTGCAACTAATTATTCATAACTACTAAATAGTTTAACTAAAACACCATTATCAGGACAATGTCCCACAGTTATTTATAACTTTGTAACGCAACGCCAAAATGTCGACATTATGCGTAGGAGCCAGAACTAGGGTATTTACGAATAGGTCTAGGAATCTAGTTCATAAATAGGCCTGCATTGCGACTATTACTAAATGTATTTTAATAGAAATGACAATAAATTGTCGATATGAAGTTTCCTTAAAGGCATACAATTCGGAATGTGTATTTCTGTCAACAGGATTAGGCAAACATTTAGTTTGATAGACTGTTATACAACCATGCTTTTATCCACAAAGGGATAATACGAAAATGGAAACAACTTAACGCCATGTGAGTTCCGTTCCATGATGTGATAGGGGTCGAACCTGTCACCATAATAATAATAATAATATCAGCCCTGTATTATATACTTGCCTACTGCTGAGCACGGGCCTCCTCTACTACTGAGAGGGATTAGGCCTTAGTCCACCACGCTGGCCAAGTGCGGATTGGTAGACTTCACACACCTTCGAAATTCCTACAGGGAACTTCTCAGATGTGCAGGTTTCCTCACGATGTTTTCCTTCACCGTTAAAGCGAATGATAAATTCACAAAGAATACACACATGATTTTAGAAAAGTCAGAGGTGTGTGCCCTTGGGATTTGAACCTGCGGACATTCGTCTCGGCAGTCCGTTCCACACCCAACTAGGCTATCGCCCGTCACCATATTGGGCACAAATTATAGACCAGGGCTAATGCTGACCAGAAAAACCTAATATCAGCCGATCCTGGATTCGAACCTAAAACCTTAGAGCAGCGGTCGTACCGCGCACATAATACATTTCCGCTCTATGATGTACATAACAGTGGCAAGCCTATAGCTATATTAGGCACAAATTCCAGACTTCAGGCTGATACTGAGCTGAGATATCATTGCCCGATCCAGGATTTGAACCCTAGACCTCAGAGCAGTGATCTTCCCGCGCATGCATACAACTACACATCGATAATTGTTGTAAAGATTTCTATGCAATGTCATGCAGGGCTTCATACTTCAAACCTTTAGATATATTGTTTTTTAAAAAAAGTTTCAAAGTATCCAGTTGTATAAAAATCAAATATTTACAACTCGTTGTTGTCATTTTGGTTTCTACGTGATGCAAGTCTGCGCGGTGCTTTAACAAAACCATTGCTACCCTACAAAAACTTCATTGTAATTCTTCACCAGCTCCTTAACTTACAAAAAACACATGAAGACGTGTTTAATCTACTGAGATATATGTTTATGATAATATATTATCATAATAATTGAGTCAAGAGATGAAGTAACTGTTCAATTAATGTTATATCACCTGCCACATCATATTTATTCCCATTTTGAGCTAACCTGCAGAATCTGTTAGATATTAATTCAATACGTAATGGCCGATGGACGTGACTGCTTAATATGAGACCAATTGTTAATTCATTCTCATGTTCTCTGTAAATGGCGATATGTTTGATCAAACAATGTCCAGAATCTTGAAATTAAAAGGCATTATAAGATGGCAAGCAAAGGACTTATTCTTAGTTCGCTAGACGACGTGAAAAAGCTATAGTATGTATCAAAATGTCAAGCACAGTTCTGTGCTAAACAAAAAAAAAATATAACCTGACGAAGAAAATAAAATACTGGCTTTAGAGACACCACTTTTACTATTTCGTTTTAAACTTAACATTGTCAGGACAAGAAAAGATTTCAAATTTTATCAAAACATGATCGGGCTATAAAGTTCTAGATGTCGTACTTTACGGATAATTGCGACGAGCAACCCACTCGTCTCGTTATTCTATACGACGAACCTTCGTCAATCATTCGATAAAAATCCCTAGCATTGAAAGGGGTTTGAGTTTAAAGAGTTTAAACTTAGTGCTTTCGCAAACACCCCGCATGAATAAAACATTCGAGCAATGCCTGGACTAGATTCTAAACCAGATAGCACAAATATGCACCAGACGAGACTTGCGCAAGTCTCTAAATACAATGTGCGTGGGTAAACGTGGGCTCTTAGAAAATTATAACGCACATATTGCTTGACATTCTTTTAGAGTCGCATGGTGCACACTTATTCCTAGTTCCTACAGATTTCCTTTATGGATCATCTGATGACTATGGAGACCCACCATTCTAAGAATTGGCATGAATGTCCTACTGTCCTTACATAATTAAATATGATCAGAAAAGGGAGAAAAGGGGAAACAGTTTTCAGCCCACGGAAACTTCACTGATTGTATTAAACTCATAAAAATGTCAATTAATGAAGATTGCATTGATTTGCGAATTGCTATTTTTCGGGTAAAATCGAAATCCGCAGTAATTTTGCAACTAAAACATATAAACATATTTATATCTAATTAGTAGTATCGCCCTTTGACATAGTCATAACCCACTTAGATTGTGAACTGTAAAAACATCTCCTGATACGAAGTTGAGATGCTAAACGTCTCAAAAATATATGCAAGGGAATTAGCCTTAATAATATGAGGAGACAGATATCAGCTCAACCAACTACAAACCTGCATCTAGTGACAGGTTTCTTGGGGTAGCCCTTAGAAGATGAAGAGATAAGTAGAAAAATCTATAGAATAGCGTGTGGTATCCACCAAACCATCTTCCTTTTGAAATTCACTAATGCACCGTACCTAGAACCCGTCATTTACAAGTTGACATAAATAGCTGCCGGCCGCTGGCCTACATTTGGGCAGACAATCAGAGGAAGTGTCTGTAGTCTTATTGTCGTTCGCTGGATATTGCGACAGAATGGACTTTTGTAATAGTGGGACTGATTAATGTACTCCGAACTGCATTGCGGATTGCATGCGTCAAATTCTGACTGCAGAATCTTGAATCGCTTGGATTTTAAATTTAAGATATTATTACTTTTTTATTGTTGTAAATGAAGAGATGAGCTTGCCGTTCGCCTGATGGTAAGATACGACCGTTCATAAACAGTAGAAACACCATCCAACAACTTGAATTACAAAGTATTGTTTCGTATTCCACTGCGCTCTCCATCCTGAGACATAAGATGTTAAGTCTATGTCCAGTAGTTACACTTTCTACAATATCCTTCAAACATGACTGTTGTGATGATGTGTGATTACACACTGCTGCTTGGCGGCAGAATTACGGTGGTACCTACTTAGGCGGACTCTCACATATGAAAAACCTACCACCACATCTCTTTGTTCGTGTCCAAAACTAGTGCACATGGCTGTCTTATGATTTATAAATATTAGACGACGTTCTTCAGCTGCATGGTTTACTAACCATCGTATTATTAATACTTACAACATTGAACAATTTTTCAAATCTATAGACCATATATTTTCGGTGGGCCAGCCTAGTCGTTAAAGCTCGCATCCTCTCCGAAGACGAGGCTCATACGCAGCTGCATACATAAACTGAAGCCTCCTACTACTAGCTACTAAACGGCGCCACTTCAATCCAACATTTAAATCCAGTTTTTAGTATAAACAATGATTCAGCCGTCGCCAACGTCTACGAGTCTTTTATGGTCATAATTGATAGCGTTGTGACGGCCTTAAACATCGCTAATGGAGCGCAAACATTACGTTAGCACGTGCTAGAGACGTAAAATTATAAAACTTCAAGATTAACTGATACTAACGTTTTATAGAATTTATTTTAAATAGTTGTTTTATACTTGATATTTTGCAAAAATATATAAAAATCAATCTGTCTTGTCTACTATAAAAAACTGTCTTTGTAACCCTATGCTAATGAGCACTTTATCGTTGGCATTGATTCGCAAGAAGCTATATAACCTACATTAAAACTTTAATCTATTTGTATTAGAACTCAACGTACAAATTACACTTCATATTCAAAACTTAAGTAAATTGTGTTATGATGAAAATAAGACGTCAGCTTGTTTCCATTTTAAATTGGATTACTAATAAAAACCAATTCTGAAATGTCAAATGGTATTAGTATTTTTGAAATAATTACTATGATAAAAGTTCAATAGCGTAACCATTGCGAACCATGCATTTGTGTTAGAAAATATTTGTTTCTGATCCGAATCACGTAGTACCTCACGTCGGCAATACTAGCGTTTGTGTTTATTTATTTCTATCTAACTTAGTAATTGCAATTTCTTTGACTGGGACAACGTAACTTTGTACACGGACACGGCATAGCACTACACCTGATAAGTTGAGAAGGATCCAAATAGTGACGAATGGCGATAGATGATTATCACTCCCCAACACAATTATTCCGGACCGTTTGAAACTTCTATACAACTGGCTAATGAAATAAAGTACGCTTCATCCGTCTCTATTGCATTTAAATTCTTCTGGGGGGGTCAAAAAGGAGTGCAGTATTAGACTGTGCAACTCAAATTCAAAAGTATTGATGAAGTAATGCCAAACCATACTTCACCGCATAATTCTAACAACGCAATTACTTTAAAATATTTGATTATTACACAAAACGATTAAAATTATGAAACGTAATCGATTGTTGATAACCAATGGTTATCGATTAAAAATTAACAAATCGATCGGAGTGAAAGTTCGGCACATAGTTCGAGGACTTAGTCTAATAAAGGTCGAATTTGTTTTCATTAACATTATTGCTATCGCGCCTAAACTATAATTAATAAGTGCAATACTTAATATTTATGATGTTGTTGTGATACTGAAACGAGTTACGTTGTATATAAAATATAACAAAAAATACTACTAAAATAAAACTATATAGATTAAAGCGATACCATCAATTAACACTACGCTAAATCAATTTTTGGCTTTTAATTACCTTTAGAATGCAAAATTATTGTTTCTTTTTCTTTTAAAAGCTTACATAACCTCTCTTTTTGGCTATAAAATGAAGAAATCTTGAATTACACTAAACGATTATTAAGAAAGCTCTAATAATATAAAATTTATCTTATTTTTCACTTTAAGCGTCTCTCCTGTAAAATTGATATTTTCAAATTAGCGTAGTGTAAATTGCAGCTGTTTAAATATAAAACATCCCCCAGTTACCGTTTGGTTACGTTTTTTTCACTTACGAACGCCCAATTTAGTCACTGATGACTTACCTGCAAAAAAGAAAGCTATAATTAGAATTTATCATTTTAAACAACACGTACATAAACTGGTATAAACATATAAACTGGTATATATAATAGTATTAGATTATATATATCAAAAATCTGTTTACAAATTCCACTTTAACCTTGCACGGAGTCATGACAAACGGTCAACGCAGAACTCAGATCGATATCTCGATAATTGAATCGATTCATCAGTTAATCGATTTGAGGTCAAATTAGTCAGTGGACAGACTGTTTACAAAGGGGCTTGTACCGTGGCGCCAGCTTGATAACTGTCATTATATAAAATGATTACATTGATCTATAAATATCTTATTGTCGTGGATTACAGTATTCTAGAAGGTATGGGCATTTACTGCCTACTGTAAAGGTTTTTATATGTTGCCACATATTTTTATACGTGCAAGGCATTTACCCCACTACATCTGATGGTAAGTGGAGTAAGGTCCAATAGATTGTCGACTAACGACACAATTATGCCGGCCTGTTGGAACCGAAAATACATAGGCTGATCTCGGAACGCGACACACTTACGTAGGACACTACGGCGGGTTTTAACACCCTTTTTTTTTTGTTTTTTTTTTGTTTTCGCGGAGAAAGTGCCTTATTACTACCGCCCAGCCTTCGTGGGGGGCGACTGAGCGGTTATGCTGGGGTAACCGTGCCTTACGGCCCGGCGTTGAGCCGCCCGGATTTGATGACGACCTTCGGGCGACCGCCGGGCCGAGTCCCTAACCCTATATACAACTTAACCTATGCACGGCCTACCAGCTAAAACTCCGCGGTGACCCTCTTCGGCTTCCTCTGACGTTGAAGTGTCTAGTCTGCGACAGCCGCCCCTGCGCGGTGCCGCCTTGCGGCCCGTCTCCTATGGGGGGGGGGGGGGGGGGGGGAGTTAACACCCTGTGTACCGTGGTTGCTATCCGGGCGGATATAAAATATATCTTACCACCAACATTGGCCTAATGAAGATTATTGGACCTAACTCTAAGGATTTGTCAGGGAGGTAAATGTATGTTGGCTTATATGTAGGTTGGCTTCCCTATTTACATATTAGAAGGTACTTGAACTAAAAGCTGTACATTCTAATTCTGGTTCGTGGTTTAAGACTCTAGTATAAAAGCCAGCATTATTATATAGAGTTGAAAAAAAAAGGGTTTGGAAGATTCCAGTAAATTAGATATAATTATGGCAATCATCGAGAGTTGGGGCATTATTGCTTCACATTAAATTTACTTTGCATTTATCCGGTATATGATAGACCATGGGTAACAAATGCCCTTTACGTTGCTTCAGTAACTTCAGCAACTATCAGCTATAATAGTGTAGTGTTTTTCGGTCACACAGCGTCTGCGCGGCGTCTTACTTACACCACAAACAAGTTCAAAGTTTATTTGTATTTATTATATTCATTGGTTACAACTGAAACATGTTTTCCGACTTTATCAGTGACGAAGCGACTTGATTCATCGGCTGCAAATGTTTCATGACTCGTTCAGTTCAACATGAATTTCAAAATTTGAATCCATTGTATTTTTTCTTGGAACTTATAATAATATCAGCCCTGTATTATACGCAGCGATAAACTAAAGCGGTGATAGCCTAGTTGGTTGTAAAACGGAATGCTGAGACGAATGACCGTAGGTTCAAATCCCAAGGACACACACCTCTGACTTTTCTAAAATTATGTTTATTCTTTGTGAATTATCGCTCACTTTAACGGTGAAGGAAAACATCGTGAGGAAACCTGCATACCTGAGAAGTTCTCTATAGAAATTTTGAAGGTGTGTGAAGTCTATCAATCCGCACTAGGCCAGCGTGGTGGACTAAGGCCTAATCCCTCAGTAGTAGAGGAGGCCCGTGCAGCAGTGAGACAGTATATAATACACGGCTGTTATATTACTATCAGTACCAGTACGGTAACCTCACCAGAAATACCTTAATTAGGTAACTAAGATCTAGCTAAGGCTCAGTCCACACGGTTTAAATTCGTCTAGCCGCGCGAAGGTCGCCCAGTCTGTGGGCGACGGGTCATGCGAGCGTGGGCGAGCGTTTTGTAACGTACTCGCTACCTGTCCCAACGTTCTGGTGACATTTCTGACCCACGGTTTTGGGTGTGTTACCAATGCTAACCGGCCTGTGTTGAAGATATGTCTAAAGACAAGGGAGACATTAACGTAAGTATTTTGGATATGTTACCAATGCTAAAAACCGGCCTGTGTAGACATGTCTAAGGAAAGGGAAGACAATAAGGTATTTTATAATGACCAGACCTTTTCTTTATACTTTGTTGAACACATGTCTGAAGAAAGGGGACATATTAAGGTAAGTATTTTGGGTGTGTTACCAATAGTAACCGGCCTGTGTTGAAGACTAAGGAACGGGGAGGCAATTAAGTATTTTATAATGACCAGACCTTTTCTTTATACTGTGTTGAACACATGTCTGAAGAAAGGGGACATATTTAGGTAGGTATTTTTAGTGTGTTACCAATACTAACCGGCCTGTGTTGAAGACTAAGGAAAGGGGAGCCACTAAGGTATTTTTTTAATGCCCAGATGTTTTTTATACGTTTGTGAGACTGGTAAGGACCGGCTTATACAAACACCGAACTTTTAGGTCACTAATTAGGCGCTGGCAACCTTTGAAACTTAAGCGACTGTGAGGACAACCCATTTATGGGGTACGAACCTCGGCTCAGGACGATCACTGGACATGAAACATCAACGACTATGGAAAATAGGCCAACACTCTTCTGATTGTAAACGGTCTCCCATAAACAGTAAAAACACCATACAAAACTGAATTACGAAGTACTACGTATTATTGTGCTTGTCACTCTAACACGATATGCCATAATACACAATATAACCTCTAACATTAAGGTGCAAAACAATAAAGGCCCTTAGATCGTGATTGGTCCGCGACACGACCGCTAGAGGGCGCCATTACGGTCGTGCGCGCGCATCACAAGCCCATAATAGACAGCTGGCCGTGTGAAATTGTTCGGGTCACTCCTTATTATAAGGGAGAGGTTGCTACATGTATTTTACGTCATATTGAGCTTATTTCTTCAAGTCTTCCTTAGTTAATGTAGACAGTATTTATTTGATAACTATTTATTTGGCAGGATAGACAAGAGTGTCTTTGTATTTTTTCGGCATACATCATATTTGAGGAGTGGCAGTTACTTAGATTTGTGAAACTGGCACTTAGACATAGATAATGATCAGAACTAAAGATGCGTGTGTTGTTATTATAAATGACACCAAAAACTTTTAAAATACCCTTATAGCATTAAGCAGCCTTCATGCCGCAAACTCTTCGAAAAGTCGGGAGAAAACTACTTATAACATAAAATACCGTAATAAAATCTAAAAATAGTTTTATTTCGCTTAAACATAAAAAATCATTTATACCCTTATAATTTTGGGATCTTCACCGCAAGCTTTCTACCAAACAATATGGCTTAAAGTTGCATGACAATATTAAACTAACTATAATTCATTCATAACTAACTCAATGAAATAACTCATTGACAAAGTTCGTGTTGCCATAAATAATTTATAGGCCCTTAGAAACCGGATAAAGTATTAAATATCAGTAAAGTGATTAACTAGGCGCCGTGAGGACTTAAGGCCACGCTATTTGCCTACGACAACAATCTTATAGGACGGAAATAAGGTCGAATCATGGGGTCATTAGCTGCAAAACCAGCTTTTACGTTCAAAAGACGTGTCACAAGCAATACCAATGGGTTTTATCCAGAATTGTCTGCGACTGCCTTAAAAGAAGCCGAAAACGTAACAAAGAAAGATCTTATACATAAAATTACGAAGGACTTTAAGGGACATAGCCTTCAATAATGAAGAACACGATAAAGAAGAAGAAATCCATAAATTCATTGTTAATATTAAGCCTTTTCGGGCAGAATGTCATAACCGATATCTCGGACTTTTCACTAGAGCAGCGATTTTCTTTATCTCAAAAATGCGACGTTCGTCCCAACTATAAGTCAAACAGTATGCATGCACTATTATATTAGGTTTTGTGAGATTTTGGGTGTCGCGATTATGTCAACTACGCCCTCCAAAACTTACAAAAAAGCCTTATTAAACGCGTTTTGAAATCAAGAGCATGCATGTTAAATAATCACAATACTGTTACATTAACACATCGAATTGCGAACTCCCATTGAACTGATCACACGAAATCCGACATTAACGAACAATACTCAATACTTCGTGACCATACGCACAATGGCTTTCGAAAACTGCGCCCGAATTGATGCGACACTCGCTAAACGACAGCACATTTGTCTCTCGAATTAGATTTAGGCAGTGCCTTTCTCTTTCTAACCTTTATGGGTTAAATTACGAACTCACTAACCGCCGCACTGAGCGAATTGACAGTTTATATTTACTAAATAAAACAAAGTAAAAGGTGGCTTTTGAAAAAAAAAAATGTACTTTGTATTGCAGTAAGAACAAAACAGAAATTGAAATATGCAAAGAATTTTAATAAAGAATATAGAATAAAAACAAAAAAGGTGTAATGTAGCACGCGTAAACTAGAGCTGGTACAGTCATAGCTAGTAATAGTAACAATATTCAGTATAGAAGAAACTAGAAAGGTCTGAAGAACGGTAGACTGAAATTAAATTCTATAACTTTATGGAAAAATAATGGAATCCTAAAAAAAATCTAATCGCAGTTTTTTATATTTCAATTTTCTCCCGACGTTTCGATAACTACAGCCCTTATGGTCACGGGACGGAATGAAGTATAACAGCTGTAAATTTCTACCACTAAGCAACAGTATCTATATGTGCAAAATTTTGAAGAATAGCCAGTATAATACTGGGCATTATGTATGAGACTTAACTCTAATGTCTCAGTGTGACGAGTGTAGTATTAATGCTTTGTAAATCAAAGGTCGGGTGTCGCTGCTATTTATGTGCTTTCGTGACATCAGACGAGAGGCTCGCTCGTCTCGTCACTCCCTTCAATAAAAATGATAATTACTTTTTTTGCCAACAGGTTGTCAAAGTATAATAAATTATACAGAGTTAATACTTGTAACTCATAAGGAAATTGGCCTGACAAATTAATTACAAAACAAAAGTGAATTGATGATTGATCGATACGACTGTAATCACCGTTGAATCGACAAATGAATACATTCCAATTAATATATAAAAATAACTTACATTTGCTGCTGACTTCGCTCACATATCCGACTTTCTATTTGATTCTTTTCGAATAAACAGAAAAAAGTACTTATAGTTTTGGCTTACAGGAGTTATGAAGATCTTAAATGGGCCTCTTCACTGCCTGACTAACGCTACTTAAGGAATAGTCCTCATCACTATTCGATAGGATTCAGAATGTAAATAAAATAAGCTTTTATTCTACTACATATAAATAAATATAGATAATGTTTTATATTATTTTTATTTATGTTTTTATTCTTCTTTAGGTACTATTTATGGAAGTCGCCTATTCGGCATAAGCTTCCCCCTGATCTCCTCCATTTCCCTCTACTTCTTGACCATGTCATCCATACCCTACATCTATGTCTAAAAATGTCAACCCAACGAACCTTAGGCCTGCCTCTTTTTCTATTTTTAGTTCTTTCAGGGTGTAGGTGTTTTGTATTTCTTTCTTTTGCCTCTTGCAATTATTCGTTACGTTTGTGATTCGGAACAACATTTTAGAAACGTTTCAGAAAAGGATGAGTTTAAAACAACTCTAAAGATATTTTCACTTGATCCATGTTAAAATAGCATTGCATTTATATAATTTAATTGCGACACAGACAAACATTCTCTACAATGTTATAATATAAGTGATGTCGTTTTCAAACGATGCCGGCGGCGCGAAACTTTCATGGCCATTGTGGCAATAAATATCGATAATTATCTATTAAGATGTGTATCGAATCGATGAGTTTTTATCGACAGATCGGCGGTTACATGTCGACACTTTCGCCGCACTCGTAATCTTGTGTAAATGCCTTCCTGTCGTTTTGCTTAAATATTGCAAAAAAATTGCGGTATTTCTTATAAGTAGTTTGTATTGGGGCTATTTTGATTCATAAGTTCACATCAATAATGTTTATTTTTGTTTATATTAGTGTCCGTTTATATGTAATTTATAACACGCGATAATTCTTTAAAGGTACGGGTCCCTTTCTTTACTACACAGAATTTATGATGAAAATCTTTAGAACTTCATTATACAACCTAGAAGTGTTAGACTTCGGCGCATATGCAATGTTTTCAAAATATTCTATTCTAAGATATACATACTCGTACTAGTTTCACTTCAGTCTATGCTCGATGTCATAAAGCACGTCTTAAACGAGGATACTTTGAAAAGCGCCAACACAATAATAGACCGATGTCTACACAGCAAAGAAATTGAAGAAACTAATGTAGAGGGTCTTCAACTCTAATAAAGGAGTAATAGAGGCCAAAAATCAGTTTATAGATTCTTGTCTGTCTGTATGTTTGTACATACATCACGTAAAAACTACTGCATGAAATTGAATGCTGTTTTCACCAATGTATTACTGAAGGTCTAATTCAAAGTATAAATACCACTGTATCCCAAGGAAATATAAATCTGGACTTTTATACCGAAAAAACTTTCATGCCGACATAGCCGAGGGTAAAAGCTAGTAACTAAATAAAATAATTAACTAGGACTAACTAGGTGGTTAGTCATTGTGTTATGTTAGTGCAGGTAAGCATCTAAACCAATTATATTCCCCTATGTCGAGAAACAAACATCTATATCCGGTATAAATATATTTTTAACTTATTACCAATAGAAAGTACGCCCTGGAGGCAAGAATACCGATTAATTTCTATCAAATTATCATACAATTTAAAATCGATATTATGTAATCGATTAAGACGAAATGATCGAATACTTTCATAAATTTTTTCCCATGATTTTTTATAACTAAGCTTTGCTTGCGACTCCGTCCGTAATCCTTGCTTGAACATTTCTACTGTGCTTCTACTTTTCTCAAATAAATAGTAGTGTATGTTAATAATTGCTCTTAGCTTAAGTTGTGTAAAAAATCTTTCCTACAAAAGTCTCTAAAAGACTGATTTTATAATTCCATGTATGCAAATTATCGGGATAAAAAGTGTACATATATATCCAAGACATGATCTACCGGTGTGCTAAAATCCAAATCTGTTGTTACTACGATTACTTCTAACAAACATACAATCATTTCACGAACTATCGTATTTATAAGAAGTAAGATTATATCCAAGTATGAATCTTTGTGTGGCTGATTACCAAAACAATATTAGGTACTTAGCGGCAGAAATACAAATCTATGATATTATCTAGAGTATAATGGAGAGCTACCTAATAAAGTAAAGATAGGTTATATTGAATCCAAGTCGAGTATTTTTTCCATAAACCTCGCTTCCCTTTATCGTTAAATCTGCCATTTCTCAAGCGATCTGTGATGCGTATTATGGAGAGTTAAATGATTTATCAGGCCGCTGAGAATTGGTAATTTCATTTTTATTATGTTTGCTCGTACAGTCAAAATAACATGTGTGTGATATTTGCACACGCGTAAAATTCTTTAAGTCTTAGTCCACTGGCTGTAGGTTGGCACACTTCACATACCTTTAGGTATCTCTAGAATTCTTAGGGCGTAAAACTTATTACAAACCACAGAACTTATTTCTAACCCATTAAATTGACCTTCATCCCAAACATCCAGGTCATGAATGATCCCAAATCATTTACGCCTGTTTCGAATAAACTTCTTACTTCACACTAATCCCTTGAATCCGATAAATTGAAAAACAATAGACCACAAATTGGCAAAACATCTAAATTTTGTTAAAACCTGGTAATTTCCATGCATCCACCTGGCGGCTCGGTCAAGGCCGGTCACGGATTCATCTCGCTCCACCGACCGTGTCATCGGCAGGGCAATTACGAGTCATGTATTACGTGATTTTGCTCTCAGGCACTTTAACCTGCCATAGTGGTTCAGGTTAGTGTCGTGTTCCGGGATCAGCCTGTGTATATCCTGTTCCAACAGGCCGGCATAATTGTGTTAACTGTTGCGGGATAATCATGCTTCGTCAGTCGACATTCTATTGGACCCCACTCCACTTACCATCAGGTGTAGTGGGATAACATTAGCGTGCCCGTTTAAAAAAAAACTTAGTCTAGACTCTAGGCCAGGGGTGGCCAACTTGGTAAGACCCAAGATCTACTTTTCATTGATGATAATCTGTACGATCTACCTAGGCTACATACATCTTGAAAACTGAAATGAAACAACATAGTTCAGTTCATAATTTATTATTATTTTGATTAAAAAATGATACAAGACGATGCGTGCAGCAGTTAGTGATTATGTTGCGCGGTCTGTTCTACGTATTTATATTTTTGCCTTGCCACGATCGACCGGTTGGCCACCCCTGCTTTAGGCCATATCTACCGCTAGTGGTATGAAAGTGAGAAGGACAGCTTGTGTTCAATTTTATATGAAGTTTTATAATTATAATCCAACGACTTACTTTTTAATTTATAGTTTATTTGCTTGCCCAACCCATTTACCGACAGTTTCAGACACTAACTGATATTAAGCATGCCAATACTGCCCTGGTAATCAATACGGCAATAAATCAGAAAAGGAGGTTCTGCTCTATTACATAGCTAACTAGATTATCTTATCGTTCCTACTGTTGTTAATCAAACAAGAAAATAAATTTCTAATATACGTAGATGTATGAAACCTTGATGCACACTGTGGTCGACGAAGCGAAGTGTTGGAAAGACTTGGAACGAAATCAAGCAGGCAACTCAAGACCGTGTGGGATGGAGAGTCACTGTGGATGCCCTCTGCCCTATCTAGGGGACATAGGACCTGAATGATGAATGAATTAATGATTTCTTATATTTACGCGAATGTTAGACATTGAAATTAAACTAATTTTCGAATTCTATCGCGGTTAGTATTTTATTTTTCTCCCGACGTTTCAAAGACTTTGCAGCCTTCAAGGTCACGGGGGGGACTGAGGTGTTGTTCATCCGTAAACTCAAAGTTACAATATCTACCTACATTTTACAATTATACAACTTTTTTAAAAATGAATGAATTCTAAAACCTAGATAGGAAGAAAGTACATTCCAAATCAGTAATAAAAAAATTTACTGCCGTTGACTCAACTCTCAATTACCGCGGCAGAATAACACTAAATATATCTATAGATTACGTAATATATAGACGCATAAGGATGAGCGCATCGACTGCCCGATGATTTAATCAATATTGATGATCCAACATTGTACCTATCATTTTTAGAACTCGATATGATTGGACAAAAAATTTATTGTTCCAACTATACAAAAACCAGTGAATTGATGTGATTCATAAATCTTAGCGCCAATATCAATTATCTATAAATGAAGCCATAGAATATTACCGAATTGTTAGCTGAAGAAGCAGACGGAGACAGAGGAAGGCAGGACGGAGGGGGGGGGGGTGCTGATAAAAATGTTATACTTACAACCTTCTAGAATCAGCGTGTCCCCAAAAAAGAAACGACAAATAAAGGCCTATGTATATGTATCTATATAAAAAGGATAATAATCTATATACTTTTGTTTTATTATTCTACACCTGCCTCCGCCTATCTCCGCACCGCCCTAAAGTTGCCCCAGAGAATGCCTTTAGCATTAAGTCCTGAATACCATCTGTAAAGTGTTTTAGCAAATGAATACGACTACGATATATCCCGACCACCGTACGTGTACAACTCGCCATAGTGACTCAGGTATGTGTGGCGTTCCGAGATCAACCTGAGTATATTCTTCAAACACCGACATAATTGTCGACTGGCGAGGGTGATATCTCGTCAGGCGACTCTATCACTTCAATCCAGTTACCATTAACTGCAGTAGGATCATTTTGGCGTGCCCGAGTAGTAATTATCCAGGACTTTTTATGACTGCAAATTTTATATCAAAAGTCATTCAGCTGTTTCTGCTATACTTCTAAAACTTAAACGTCAAAGTATCTTCAAAATTTTCGCATTAATAACACGAGCAGGATAGGCAAAACTAAGATGTTGATCTTTAAACAAATATAATAAAACTTTTAGGTCAAACTAAGCCTTGTACCTCCATACTTAAATACCCATAAAAATGCGCCAAATAATACTCAAAAGAATTTGAAACAAGGCCTACAGAAGGTCGTTATTTGCTAATTTAGTCATGTGGTTTTGTCTGTAGTTTCCCAGAACGACAAGGCAGTATCGTTCATCTATTTGTTACGTAGATCTTTGTTTCTAAGATAGGCCTATCGAGACTAGCTGTCATGAAAAACCTTAATGACGGATACAAAGGTTAGAACATCTATAATTTCAAATTTTCCCATAGCTACTAAAAATAGTGTGGACTGTATTTATTATATTAAAATATATCTAAATCAAATACTTTTACTACCGTTTTTTGTTAGCCTTACAAATCTTTTTTATAAAACAAACACGCCTACAAACTATTCACGAAATTACGTTCCAAATAAGACTTGACCTCCGGAATATTTGCATTTCTCGTAATTTTTTGTTGAGTCCTAAAACGGTCACGTTTAATGAATCAGGTATTTACAGCCATAAACGCATAATATTAAAAGACCAGCAGCCTATATTTTAATGAATTGTAAAAAAACAATAGCTCAAATAATAACTTTATGAGTTACTGCAACAATCATGGCTAAAATAAACGTTGGTGGTAGGATATATTTTATATCCGCCCGGATAGCGACCACCGTACGCGAGGTGTTAACACCCGCCACAGTGGCCCAAGTGTGTCGCGTTCCTGGATCAGCCTGTATATATCCGGTTCCAACAGACCGGCATTATTATGTCGACTATCAAGGGGTAATCATCTCTCGTCAGTCGACATTTTGTTAGACCTCACTCCACTTACCATCAAGTGTACCACTTTGCCCGTATAAAAAATAAAAAACATGCCATAAGAATTGTCACAACACAAACATCATAATGCCAAAGTAAATTAGATTGTTGTCAAACCAGAATTGCCCGCTAACATCCAAAAACTAAAACGAAAAGAAGTTTGTAGCAGAGCATCAACGCTTTTGATAGAGGGGAACCGAACAAATGTGTCACCAGTCAATAACATCTACAATATTAGAGAAATAATCAATGCATTAACAACCTTTGAGGTACAAATATTACTCAAAAGTAAACAAATTCTAATTAGCAACTATCGGATTCATAATAGTGTAGTCTTTAGGAAACAATTCACAGCGCATGCGCTACACCTAAATTCAACTAAAGATTTTATCAAATGCAACAGTATGTTAAGCAATTTTCAAACGAAGGTTGCAGTTTCCCAAGTCATTATAATTAAACATTTCGCCATTAGTAATTCAGTTCACGAAACATCTTTTACAATTGATGTATATGGGAACGGGAGACAATGGTCTGCCGACGTGTAATTTGTAATTATAACCAAATTTTTTATTGTTTACGCAACGTTCTCAAGGTATGCAACTGACTCATTTGTTGTTCTTCCGGTATATAAATTACTTCATACATTAACTCTTACTAATTCTGCAAGGCGGGAGACACAGTAAGCTCAGGTCCTCACCTGCCTGAGGTAACTACCAAAGGAAGGTCTGGAACTCAAGCAATCCGCAATAAACGAGAGAAAATAATAATATAAAAAACCGCGATAAAATCCGTTTAAATAGTTTTTAGTTTTTATTTCAATCCGCAATAAAGTTTTGAATTAATGTGCCAATCTTTTTAATCATAACATTTGCTACTAACTGGATTAATCAATAACTTCATTCGATATCTTCTTGTTATCAAACAGTACAGTTCATCGTAAGTATATTGCAATGAAATGTAATAAAATCTAGGGCTATATAATATAAATGGTCGATTTAATTAGCCTCAAAGTATAATATTTGTAATAACAATCCATAACGTGGCCACCGGAGTCCCAAAGCGCATGGATGCCATTTCACTCGTGGTGCGTGCGAATACAACACGGAAACGAGCGGAGACCTCGCAGACGGAATAATAATCAGCTTCCTTTGCCGCTGTTATATCAGACGACGGTTTGGGGGCTCGAAAATTGACTGTGGTACTTGAAAATTCACAAGAAGTTAGATTTAGATTTGTTATGTATCTTCTAAGATTGTTTGATTTAGATTTGTTTTAGCACTGAATGATCAGAGGATTTAGTGGTAACTAGTAGGTCATGTTTGTCTAATATATGTGGTTAGACTCACGACTCTTAGAAAGCACTAAATTTCCATACTACGCTAAACACATTGCGACAAAGTTAGTTATATCTAGTTATACCGTCTATAGAAACCTTTAAAATACACCACATTCATGTTTACACTACTGCAAAAATATACAAACTATGATACCTACCTCATAAATAAACTACATTCAAGAACTCTTCGCACTTTCTACCAATACAGAAACATTTTTACACGGCAACCCTAACCGTTAATCACCAAAACGCACTTCCGTACAAACAAAGAAAGTGATTAAGGCGGGGGTCCGATATGGCGCGGCCCGAGGCTTAAATAGAAGTGGTTATCTACGCAGGTTACGGCTTATTGTCTCTGAAACAATGAAGCTAACGAAGGATTTTGACAGTTAGCATACATACAAATAAGGCGTTGCTCGTGAGATGCGGGGATTTATTGAGATTTGATAGTTCTAAATAGGTGTAACTTTCTTCTTTTTATGTAGGTTAATATGTTGTGTGTTGTGTATACTACGAGATTCTAGGTTCGGGAAGATAACTATTTGTAAGTATTTGTTTCAATACATCTAATTTGTATGGGATTATCCCGAAATATTCTGAAATAGATGCTATAGAAATTAGTAATACACTTGATAAATCGCTATTCGCTTGTGGCTAAAAGGCGGAAAAAAATATAATATTAATAATGGCAGAGTTCAAATGTTATTGTTAATTAAAATCTGTTAACATTATTTTAACAACTTAAGGATAGATATTAAAGCTTATTGTTTATCTAATGTAATGCAATTAGCAGAATTATTAATTTAATTGAAATATACCAGTTATCGATATTAAATAACATAAAACAAAAATAAAGAGCAAATCGTAATTGACGATGGAATTATTTATTTTAATGACTAGTATAATGTAAATCGATCTCGTTTGTTTGTGTTTAATGGATATATGTAAAAATCCAAGTAAACTTTTATGGAAAAGGCAGTAACGAGGCGCCATGTTCAATTTACCGTTCAGGGTTGCCATATAAGAGCCTTTATTACTACCATTTTCAAATATATTTGAAACAAGTTTTTTAATGGTCACGTAATTGGTCGTACCGAGTACGCAAACTAAATTTAAACTCATATTATACGGTGTTTTGAAAGTGAATTCTCCTTAGTTAGTCAAAGTTGCCTAAAAATTTTATATTTAATTAACAGTTTGACAGATTTTAGGCGATAACAAGCCATTTTAGGTTTCAAAATAAACCTAGACGTTTGTAGAATACAAAAATAAATGAAGATATATTGATTAGTATATCTACACTTACTGCAGTATGCCAGATAAATATAAAAATATAATTACTTCCGTAATTACAAGATAATTATCAAAGATTTGACGTCATGTCTGTTATTACATTGTTTCCATAAAAATAAATTATTTAATACCTAATATACAGACACACATTCACGCCTTTTATACCAGAAGGGGTAGGCAGAGGCGTAAGTGGTGCACCTTCCTACTGCCGTGTGTATTCCATGCTATGTTGTGATAGAGGGCGAGCCTATCGCCATATCGGGTACAAATTCCAGACCCCGGGTTAGGGCTAATACTGAGCGGAAACATCCAAATATCATTTTACCCGACCCGGGATTCGAACCCAGGACCTCATAGCGCTGCCATATCACATAGGCAATTCAAACATCAATTTAATTTAATTAAAAATCGCACATATAAAACCTTAAAATTATACAAAAATAAATAAAATTGCAGGAATTTTACTTTATTGCCTACCCCTTCGAGGATAAAAGACAAGAAGAATGTATTCTATACATAACAGCTTAATAAAACATTATTTTCAATACTACAGCCCTATAGTTTATAATAGACGCCAATCGATCAATTTCTGAATTTCCCGTTCGTGAAAACTGACAGGTGACAGTAATTGGCACCTCAGCAGCTTTGTGCAATAACAATAAACTAGTAATTTGTGACTATTTTCGGTTAATTTATAGCTCTTCGATTAATGAATATTACTATGCGCCTTGATTCTGAATCATTACCGCTTTATTGATTGGTTGAGTACTTATTTAAGATGTCAATTCGATATCCAAGCATAACAACAGAATTTTTCATATAAATGAAACACTGATCAAAGAGTCTATTTAACTCATTGTATCTTCTCTGACAGTATAGTTGAATGTTATTAAATTACTAAATTACTTATTATATTTTAATAATTTAGGATTCAAATATAACAATGCGAAATCCTTCACAGATATATTAGTATGTTTCTTTATTAGTTCATGGCAGGTAGGGAATTTTAATAGGACTAGTGGTCCTCATGGTTGAAATTCAACTGTCGTAATTAATATATAACACATATTATACATCAAAATTTATCTTTCTGTAGTCTATATGAACTTTACTCATGCCAAATTTCACACTCATCCGACCAAAAGGGTTACAAAATGTTTTCTTAAATTATGCATGTATAGATTAACAAAACTGGACAATAACAGTTGGTTTAAGAAGACCTACGCTGTTTCTTGAGTCATATAGACGCTTATGAGATAACAATAAGTATATTAGATTAACCTCTTAACTTCTTAAGCTAGTTTACCTTAGCTCCTTACAGTTAGCCAGTGTAACTACTGGACATAATAAGACTTAACATCTCATGTCTCAAGATGGCGAGCGCAGTGGAATACCTAACAATACTTTGTAATTCAAGGTGATGGTGTTTCTACTGTTTATGAGCGGTTGTATCGCTTACCATCAGGCAAACAGCAAGCTCGTTTCGTCATTCAGAGCAATAAAAAAAAACATGAATAATTGACCATACATAATCATACAGCAGCTTATGCTTGCTGCTTTATCTGCTTTCTAAAAACCAATATGTTCGAAGACAAAATAAGTCCATTTGAAATGATTACTAGAGCCTACTCAAGATTTTTTTTTCTCGGATTGATGGGAACCGTCGTACTTACGTCAAAGATTCATCCTAAAATCGCGTTCTAGTAATTTGGTTCATAATCAAGGCAATTTAGCGACCATCAGAGGAAGCACCTCTCATTAGTAATCATATTATTCGGATTGCACTGATCCGTGACATCATATCTCTCTCCTTTATCCAGATCTTTTCCATTATTCCTAAAATATTCATAAGTAATCAGCCCAATCATATGGAAGCTCATATGATCAACAAGGATCATAATACTGATCCCAAATGGCCTGATGACGCTATAATACGTCAAACAATAAAAATCATCCCTACGTAGCAGATTTATCGCTTGTAAACAATTGTACTTCGATATGGTCACAGGCCATACTTGACCGCATCACGTCAGAGGTCATGGAACATGCTAGTGCTGACTTTGAGCCTGGCTTGGTTTCTAAGCGTGACGAGCTGAATTATTTGCATTCTTTAACTGGTCAGAAAATATTTACTGGTAACTTTAGCGGTTACAAGAGGTACTACAAATGTCTCTTTACCATTATCATTTGTTTCTTTAAAGATACTTGTTTCCCTAGGCATTGGCGCTATTGGTAAATTACTGTCAAGCTCACCCGTACAACGGCCAGCTGATTTAGAACAGAGTTTAAAAATCGTAACTATATATGCATAATGTGCTATGAAATTCATTGAACTAACAGATATTGCATAAGTGTTAAAGAAGAGGCATAAAATATCAATAAAATTAGCTAATCCTTATAAACATACATTTATAGATTCAGAACGCGTACGGAGCGCGCATCCTGTTAGCACATGCGCATAACTGTCCAGCATAAACTGACCTACAAATCCGACGGCACTGCACCAGTCGAGGTTCTTTCTAAACTGGATGTATTTAGGCAGGATACCATAGCTGTATTACTGTAAAATATTATAATAACAATCGTCAATTGAAACCTTATGACTCAGTGGTAAAGTTTAATATTCAACGGACGAATGATTCCATTGATTTGCATAGATTAAGATTTTGGCAGTTACTAAAGATGGCGACGCTTGTGCTGATTTGAATGAGATAGGAATTACGTTTGTATGACATGTTTAAAGATAAGCCATTGAATTATTAGATACAAATTGTTATTGGAATTTAAGGAGCCATTTGAAGTATGGATTACAAGATTAAAAAGATAAAGGAGTCAACAAAGTTCAAGTAACTAATGGTCGGCCTCTTTCAACCAAAAAAAATAGATAAGCCTACATCATTTCTAAGAATTTTTATACTCGAAAACATACAAGTTTTAATTAATATGTATTTGAATTAGGAAATATATTAAATATGCCTATATGTGTGTATTCTTTGTGAATTATCGCTTGCTTTAACGGTGAAGGAAAACATCGTGAGGAAACCTGCATACCTGAGAAATTCTCTATAGGAATTTTCGAGGGTTTGTGAAGTCTACCAATCCGCACTCTCAGTAGTAGAGAAGGCCCATGCCCAACAGTGGGACAGTATTAATACAGGGCTGATATTATTATATTATTATTCAATATGCCTCCCCCTTTTCTCCTTACTACTTTTCTAATGACAGAAAATCTTTAGCACTAAGCTCGCCTAGCGCGGGTCGTAGACCAAGAACTGCATTACATTATTTTTTCATACTTGTCTACAAAGGCGAGTTACTATGTGTAATTTTCTTAACTATAAGTGGTAATTAAACCAACTTATCTTTATTTTAGGTTTGCAACCCACATTTAACAGGTTAATAAGTACATTTTCGTACATAAATGACACCACTAGATCTAAAATTTTAAACCCATAGCTGCGTCGTTCAGAGGGTGGATCCATAAACTATCTGTCCGATAACTTATTGGGTCTGCTACGGGTATGCGACCCCGAACTACTCTAGCTACTAGTGTCACAAACCTTATCTTCCGTGACAGTAGTATCCTTGTCCCTTCCATTTCCCTCTTCCTTTCTAATTATCCCTCCTTATATAAATTCCTTTCCTTTCTCCAACCGGCTAAAGGCGGTATAACCTAGCTCAACTAGGCACAGCCAGCCCCCCAGACCGTTGACAGGCAGCAGTATTAACGGTGCGAAGAACTGTGCCTCTGCGATCGCCAACCCGTTTGCCCAGCGTGGCGATTATGGGCATAAACCCTCCAATGATACAGAATCATAGGAAATGGCCCCCAGTTCCCGGTCGCCCTGTTATTCCTGGCCAAGGCGGCGGTCACGGTAACGGCAGGGCAGGGGTGCGAAGAATCCCCGGGCTACGATAGGCCGCCCATCTCAACTGACCCTGGCAACCTACAACGGCAGAAGTCTTCGGCTTGATGAACATCTCGCACAGTTGGAGACGGAGCTAGAGAACATAAGGTGGCATGTCCTAGGGTTGTGTGAAGTCCGTAGAGAGGGAGAGGACTCTATCACCTTAGACTCGGGCCACCTTATATACTACCGCGAAGGCGATAGGATATCCCAGGGTGGCGTAGGCTTTCTCGTCAATAGAGCCCTCACTAACAACGTTGAAGAAATTTCCAGTGTGTCGACCAGGGTAGCTTATATGGTTCTTCGGTTATCTAAACGATATACCATGAAGATCATACAGGTCTACGCACCGACTTCGACACATTCGGACGACGACGTGGAGGATATGTACGAGGACATATCAAAAGCCTTGCACAATACCACAAAGGCCCATTTCAACGTTGTTATGGGGGACTTCAACGCTAAAGTGGGAACCCAAAGTCACGGCGAATCCAGAGTGGGACCACATGGTTATGGATGTCGGAATCACAGAGGACAAATGCTCGTAAACTTTCTTGAGAACGAGGGGCTCTTTTTGATGAATTCATTCTTCAAAAGGGACCCCAGAGGAAGTGGACGTGGCGAAGTCCGGATACTGTGACAAAGAACGAGATCGACTTCATCATGACGGACAAAAAAGCACATATTCAGAGATGTCTCAGTGATCAATAGGTTTAATACCGGATCCGATCACCGACTTGTACGAGGCTCTCTGAATATCGATATTAAGCTTGAAAGAAGCCGTCTCATGAAGTCCACGCTCCGACCTAATCCACTCCAAATCATGGCGGGTTCCGAAAAGTTCCAGAGAATGCTCGGAAATAGATTCGCTGCATTGGCACCCTCTGAAGATATTGACGAGATCCTACACAATCTGGTTGATGCGCTTAAGGGAGAGGGCATCAAAATCTGTAAAATGCAGCGTAGAGGCAGAAAGTCCAAACTCTCGGATGAGACTCTACGGCTTATGGCAAATAGACGCGAAAGCACCCAAGTTACTTCGTCAGAGAGGTCAGACCTTAACAGGCGCATAGCAAAAATGATACGCCGAGACCTTCGGAGCTTCAATACACGCCTCATTGAAGAAGCGATAGAGCGAAACCGAGGGTCTAAGGTATTTGCTCAGCAGCTTAGAAGGAGCCACCTGACGAAGTTAACGACACAAAAGGGCAAAACCGTTTCGTCACAGTCGGAGATTTTTGCCGAGATTGAGGACTTTTATGGTCGATTATACGCTGCACATGCTCCTTATCCACGGCATGTCGACCATGATCCCAGAGCCACCCTGACGCGCCACTACAGCGACGATCTGCCAGAAATCGACCAAGGCGAGATCGTGTTGGCTCTGAGACAACTTAAAAATGGAAAAGCCCCCGGTGAGGACGGAGTTACTTCGGAGCTCCTGCAGGCAGGTGGCCTTCCTGTCATACAGGAGCTACAAAAGCTGTTTAACACCGTTCTACACTGTGGGAGAACTCCAAATGCGTGGAGTAGGAGTCTGGTGGTTCTTTTTTTTTAAGAGGGGGGATAAAACCCTTCTAAAGAATTATAGGCCCATCTCACTCCTGAGCCACGTCTATAAGTTGTTCTCCAGGGTTATCACGAATCGCCTCGCTAGGAGACTCGACGAGTTTCAGCCCCCGGAGCAGGCTGGGTTTCGCGGAGGATACAGTACCATAGACCACATACACACAGTGAGGCAGATTATACAGAAATCCGAGGAGTATAATCGGCCCCTGTGTTTGGCATTTGTGGACTATGAGAAGGCCTTCGACTCTGTCGAAACCTGGGCTGTCCTGGAATCCTTACAGCGTTGTCAAGTAGATTATCGCTATGTCGAAGTGCTGATATGTCTATATAAATCTGCCACTATGTGTGTCCAAGTACAGAACCAGCAGTCGGGACCCATTCAGCTGCGCAGAGGGGTGAGACAGGGGGGATGTTATTTCCCCAAAACTGTTCACAAGCGCACTGGAGGATTTGTTCAAGACTCTGGACTGGAAAGGTATGGGCATTAACATAAATGGTGAGTACATCTCGCATTTGCGTTTCGCAGACGACATAGTGATAATGGCAGAAACACTGGAGGAACTACAACAGATGCTAAACAGCCTAGCTTCGGCCTCACAGCGAATAGGTCTAACAATGAATCTGGATAAGACAAAACTTATGATCAATGACCACCTAGATCCAAGACCTATCGTTGTCAATGGCCACCTTCTCGAAGTTGTTTCGGAATACACCTACCTTGGGCAGATTCTGCAATTAGGAAGAAACAGCCTTGAGAGGGAGGTTAAAAGAGAATCCAGCTGGGCTGGGCCGCATTTGGCAAACTGCGTCGGGTTTTCTCGTCACTTCTACCACAATGTCTGAAAACGAAGGTTTTCAACCAGTGCGTCCTACCTGTCATGACCTACGGTGCCGAGACGTGGACGCTCACAGTACGGCTGGTCCACCAGCTCAAAGTCGCTCAGCGAGCTATGGAACGTGCTATGCTCGGAGTTTCTCTGAAGGATAAACTTCGTAACGAGGTCATTCGTCAGAGAACCAATGTCATCGACATAGCACACAGGATTAGCAAACTGAAGTGGCAGTGGGCAGGGCATATCTGTCGAAGAACCGATAACCGATGGGGTAAACGAGTTCTTGAGTGGAGACCACGGCTCGGCAAACGTAGTGTAGGACGCCCTCCAGCTAGGTGGAGTGACGATCTGCGAAAGGTCGCTGGTAAGAACTGGATGCGACAGGCCGAAGACAGGGTAAAATGGCGTATATTGGAGGAGGCCTATGTCCAGCAGTGGACAAAGATATAGGCTGATGATGATGATGATGATGATGATGAGCTGCGTCCAATCCAATCCAATTTATTTTGTTTGACAAAGCTGTATCTAAAATCCCAAAAGTCTAAGAATTACAGCGACTTGTAAAAAGTTATTAAAGTGACACTCCACTTAAAATATCAATCAAATTATACATGTATACAATCCATAGACACTCGAACACAATATGCCAAAGACAAGGCCACGATGTAATGAGCATTGCGGTGATAAAATTAAAAAGCCCGCGCCTTACATGTCGCGCACAATTATTTCCAAATAAAACACATTCAATTGAAACACCATCAGTCACATTAACTAGGGTTGCCAGGGAATTAAGATCGTAAGTACTTTTACTTTAGATAATTACTTTAATCTTTAGAATATTCTTGAAAATCTTTCAATTAATTTTGAAAATGTTCAAATTGCGCCTCAATTATCACTCGTTCATAAATTCCGTTAAAATATTTGAAAATCTTATCTCTTAGTTTAGACAAAAAAATATATAATAAAATCATATAATAATCATGCACATGGTAAAGTATTTTGCGGCATTAATGGCAACCCCAACGTCCTTGTATCAAAAGCTCTGAAACGTTTACCGCCATAATTACAATAACCAACCCTAATGACTACGCTATAAGGTAATAATTACACCTTTAAACATTTTATTATTGCTCTAATTGTTTATATTGTTCGAGTAAGGGCATCATCACCTCGCGACATTTTCGGCAACTTTATGTGTTGCCAGCCTTGGGTTTTAAAAGGGCTGCAATCAGCGAATTTTTGGCAAAATGTACTTTTTAATAAGGTATTTATTGCCCTTTTTTCATAATATGCTTTTTGGAGCGATCGTAATTTTTTTATTATTTTAATTATTACAGTTATCTAAATATGGCATAAGTTTGTATTGCTTGACAAAGGCCAACTGTATAAATATAAAACTATCAATCTGACATTTATATCTTAAATTTATTTACCAATTCGAATATGAAATAACAAATATCTCAATTTATACCAAATTTAAAGAACTTTATAATTTTTATATTTAACCTTCCGTCATAGGAAATCAATGTCACATAAAATAATTCACCGTCCATTTCGATAATTGGCAACACAGCATGACTCACGTCATTTTTATGACACTTGCTGCGCCGTGTGATTTACAGCCGATCATTAATTCATTATTATAAACATACGGATTTTATTTACAAAAAATAACATCGTACGGTTGTCATTTTTAATTTATCACGATTTTTGTAGTCGTGCTCATATTATTATTTTACATTAATTCATTAAAAATTCTATGCAGTTTTTATACGTAAAACGAAACACCAGTAGCAGGCAATAATAACTGTATTGGGAAGAGAGTAAATGAAGAAAATTTTACACGCTTATTAAATCGTTAGTATGTCTTCTGAATAATTAGTGTTTACTACATAATTTTGATTTGATGTAGGCATGCTAATTTTTATATGAAGTTCAAAGTTCGATACAAGTTTGAGCAATCTAATTTTAAGTGATTTGTCGTTTGGACACTTCGGGTTAACTTAACTTATACTTTCATAACATAAAGTCGTATCGTGACGCTAGACAGAAAACGGTCCTGTTCAATTAGTATCGAACAGGACCATTCTAGACTAGTGTCTAGGAAATCAAATTTCGAGTGAATTTTCGTTGCACGCGACATCCGAGATTACAATTTGCGCCTCATATGACGGTAGTTTTAACACCAATCAGGCAACGGGATGGAAATCAATGAACCACGGAACTACTGATTACATCTCTGCTTACTCTTACGAGAATTACAACTAAGTTTATGATTTTATTAGTAACTGCCTTTTGCTCGCGACTTCACCTACGTGTAGGAGTTTATCGGGATAAAAGTCCCGCTATATATTTTTTCTGGGATAAAAAAGACTAAGCCTTTCCTTAAACTATCTCCATACCAAATTTCGTAAAAATCCGTTCAGTAGATTTTGAGAAAATCGATAACATTCAGACAGGCAAAAAAGGGGACTTTGTTTTATATGTATAGATAAATATATGTATAGGCAGTTTTGAGCTACAAACTATAAAAAGAATGCAACTAAAAACTTTATGAGTGTCGTAAAAGTCCGGTCCCATTATTGATTTAGATGTGAACTTGGTATTGAATACTAATGTCTGTTTATATTGCAATAAAAACATTTATCCAAATAAAACAGTCGAACAGGGGCGAATTGACCGTCAAAGCATTTAATGGTCAGTAACTTTAGCTCTTTATTATATAAAAATTTGATACATAACATCACGCATTTTATCCCCGAAGGGGTATGCAGAGGCGCAACTAGGGCACCCACTTTTCGCCAAGTATGTTCCGTCTCATGATGTGATAGGGGGCGAGCCTATCGCCATATCGGGCACAAATTCCAGACTCCGGGCTGATACTGAGCAGAAAAACCCAAATATCACTTTGCCCGACCCGGGATTCGAACCCAGGACCTCAGAGCGCTATTGTACCGGGCATGCAATACAACTACGCCACCGAGGCAGTCAAATTTGATAGTTATAATAAATATTGTACTGTAACTACGCTATATCCTCATCGTGAGACAATAGCTGTTAAGCTTTGTCTACCTCTCCAGATTCTTGTAAACGAAATGAAGTATCTCTTAAAATTGGCATGGACAGAAAAGACAGCATTTCCTAACCTAACGCATCGTCAATTCCCTATTAATGTTTATAGACAGCTGGCAAATCAATGAAAGGATTCTCGTAATCCAAATCTTTATAGACAGCATTGATCATGTACCTCAAGATGACCAAGACTCTTAAGAAAGACAATTTCCCGCGCTAGCCCCCTCAGGCCAAACTTAGAAAGTTCGCCTCTGGCCAAAAGTCACCAAATCATTCGCAACATTTCGTAATTTACATGCACAATTTCTCACGACATATTTAAATGCTAACCGGTGCCAGATTCACACGAGATCCTAATGTTATATTCAACTCACAGAGTAGTATATAAATTCACATCGACAAAACACAAACGCGACTTAAATATATAACGAGGAGCAAATATTTCAACCGCGAGGTTGCTGAATAACAAAAGGTTAAGAGAAACTCGACCGATACATCATGAGCCTACAAAACATTATAAAATATTGTAATTATTTTTATACGGCTTAATGACGAGTTCGTTTGAAAAGGTAACAATAACCCTGTATTCTACTGAGAGGGTCTAGGCCTTAGTCCACCACGCTGGTCTAGTGCCGAGGGAATTCCTATTCGAAATTCTTATGTTAAACCTTTTGATCATGAGGTTTCTTCACGTTTTCCTTCACCGTTAAAGCAGAATGAATCACTTACTGATTAATTATAATTCCTTCACGAGAATAATGACTTACCTGGAAAAGAAACGAAAACATTAAACAATATCTTTTAAGGGTTAAACAATGACATTGGTTTCATTATGCGGTGGACCTTGAATATCAATTGCCTATCAAACTACCATCCACTGATACTTTCACTATTATATTATTTAAAGCAGGTCCAGAAATTGGAATTAGCTCTAAATTGATATCCGATATTGATGAACATTTATCTATGAACGGTGCACGCCGTAGTCGCGTAGATAGATGGCGAGATGAGTTTATCCCAAATCTCGTCAGATATTTGACAACCCTATATGAAAAATCAGAGGTGTTGGTGTATAAGGATGCGATTCCACCATAGTTGTATGCAAAACATTCGTTTACAAACATTTTGTCCATAGATCCAGCAGTGCACGTACCAAACACTTAACGCCTTTTAATTTTAATTTGTTACTGTTTTCTTGAGTAAGTCGACTGAAGCAAACGTCAGCAGCACACGTTGTGCCTGCACAGTTCCGAACACTGGTAGAATGACATAATTTGGTTTGGAACTTGCGGACCTTAGTCTCAACAATCAGTTCGACAGCTACCCTGTCGACTATAAAGCGAGCAATATGCGATTTAGAAGTCAATAATACCAATAAATTGTCATTCTTCACTGTACCTTCCAAACAATTTCATAAAAATGCACATAAACGGAATTCCAAGACTCGCGGATTCTCATCACGTAGGTACTGGCAGGCGTGGTGCATACCCACTTGAATTGATCTGTCTTGGCACGGGCTTCCCAAACTCACTTTATGGCCATAAATATTCAATAGATTGTTTTGGACACCTGTCCATTCTCACGTAGAATTTATTAATGAGTGAATTAAAGTTTAAAACCCTTCAGTAGGTGGGCTACAATGGCGAAGAGTGAAAATGTTCGAAAGGGAAACCAACACGACCATAATATACTTAGGCACTAATATGTATGAATGCGACCTGCAAATTGTTCTAATGATAATTGGGTTATACATAAATTACGAAAAGGAAGCCAAAAGGAATCGAGTTATATGGCCCCTTCGGCACTTGAGGGCTATGCCCAACAGTGGGCCAATATTTAATACAGACCTGGTATGATAATTTAATTATTATTACGCTTGCATAATGTTTGACGGCAGAAATAGAAACACTTGTAAATCTAACTCTTTCATACAAAACTCCTACTGCCTTATTTGTATCCGTTCACCGGCAAACATTCATTAGTTAAATTAATAACTAAACGCAAATCCTGACATTAATTATGGCCGCTCCTAGCTGAGTCATGCCGTTTAGCAAAAAACACATGTTGTATTCTGTATTGCGATTCCTCGCGAAGTTACAAGTTTTACGTACAAGTAAGACATGTATTAATGTCACCGAACAGTTTATAAGCATTTTGGTGAGTATTGAAGAATATTATAGCCCGTATTTAATAGGATATTTGACTCATTTTTGTTATTTATTTTTATCAAATATTTTTGATATATTATAAATTCTAAAAGACAAATTGATTAAAATCTACTGGAAGTCATTCGTAGCGCTAGCCATTAGGCAAACGAATATATCAACATAAAAATATAATACAATTATAATCACGTAATAAATCAGTAACTGTAATTACCAAATCTACGTCATATGATATATCATACCTAGAATTATAACAACACCTTACCAATTCCATTCCAATCCACGCGGAATTCAACCAACCACGTCCTGACTAGGCAAGCGAGTTGATATGCCGCGGTAAAATGAAATTAGCAAGTCAAGATGGTAGATAGCGGGTTCCCACGACACACCGTTATACCAGACCTACCATCCGAAATGGGTCACCGTTGATTTGAATTGGCATGTGTCACGTAGATGTCCTGATAAAAACGGTATAATTTTTTTAAACGGGATTCCACGTTTTTAGTGCGTTATAATAGTTTACTATATTTCATAATAATTAAGCCAATCTCTTGGATGACTTCTAATGTTTCCGCGAATGTTAGACATCGAAATGAAACTATTGTTCGGATGTTTTTGCAATGATTTTTCCCGACGTTCCGAAGACTTTGCAGTCTTCGTGGCACGGGCGGACTGAGGTGTCAGTCGAAAAGTCAAAGTTACAATATCTACCTACATTATACAATTATACTTTCTTTTAATTTTAGCTGTTGACGTTCCTATCTACGCAGAATGAACTTAGTGTCTTGAAATCTGGCAGCCGGTCTTTTGGGTTCATAACACAATAACCGCGAAAAAGTCCGAAAAATAGTTTTATTTTCATGTTAATTCTTAGAGGTCAAAGAAAGCATGGCCATTATCTTTCTACTAAAGAATGACATGCCAGGGAAGGCCCTAAATAATCTGAGACTTTAAAGCAGCAGATATTTACGATGCTTTTTTACCTGATTAGCGTAGAAATGTAATATTCTGAAAATCTAACAAATGCGAAACTTTGAGCAGGTGCGCCAGAAAGCGTCTTTAAACTTTAGGATTACTAATCCGCCTTTTTATTTATCTGATACAATCCAAGCTTATTTCCTTTATTTACTTCTTTAAACATCTTCAAAAACTTGAGCATTTACTGTTTTACGTCGACATTCGTCTCACCACAAATCTTAACAATTACAGTAATTGTACGTCGCCGCTCTCCGTCGCAACGCCATGGGCGGTTTGGCGCCGCATAATTACAGAGCCTACTAATGTCACGGGGAAGGTCGCAGCATTTGCGACGTACTAATGAGCTCCCAGAACTTAGGCTGAAGATGTTTCACAGACTTAACAAAAAAACACTATATTTAAGATAAAATACAACTAAACTACAAATACATTTAAACGTAGTTGATGTTATTAATAGTTTGGACAAAGATTTATTGTAATCATTCGTGATATTAAATGTTGACAATATTTACGTTAGTACCGAAACTTAGCAACCTAATATTAAGTTTAGAAAGATTGGTTAGGTTACTTATGCGAAAAGAATTGAGAAAAACGTTTCTTTCGAAGCTATAGAAAGGTAATTCAATTATTAATTTGTAATTTTCTAATAACCGTGATAAAGTACTTATTAGCAACATATACAGGTTTCTATTTAAAAAGTGATCTGTAATATCATTGAAAGTGAATTTCATTTTGTCATTAAATTTATTAGAAAGGTTGAATAACTACTTACACTAACGATATACCATAAACATACATGTTTTACTTAACACAAGTGTTGGTAGCATTTGGTCATACTTTAAGAACATTCTGCCTAAAATGTCTATCTAGAAAAACACAATTTAGCCAGAAATATAATGATAACTGTTTAGCTAATGAGGGCAAATAATCACTATTTTATGAATTTTAGATAAATGCTAATCGTCATATATTTGCATGTATCTCTATGAATAATAGTTTCGAAAAGTCAAAATCGGAATGAAAGAAAAAAGTATATATCTTTTTTTTCATAAATACTTGCAATCTGCATTGATTGTTCTACCTATCATTTAAGAGATGTTAGCGTGAACTTAGGTACATATTTTGGTAAGACTTATTACACACCACGGTAAACAAAAGACTGCTGGCTTCAAGTATTTGTTAAATAAAAGACATTCAAATTGCACGTCTCGAACGCAGAGTGAATTTTTATGAGCCAAAAACTTTATGCGATTAGGGTTGGCTGAATGTAACAGGTTCTTGAGTCTAAAATTAGAAAATGGCCGGTTATTTACTTAAATACAAAATCATTTGAGGTGATTGACCTTAGATTTAAGGACAAAAGAACATTACATAAATAAAATATGATGTAAACAAGCAGAAAAATATGTTAATTATTGTGAGAAATTAATTAATAATAAATATTACCATCCCTGTGTTATATACTGTACTTCTGCTCGACACGGGCCTCCTTTACTACCGATAGAATTTAAATCTTAGTCCACCACGCTGACCTACTACGGATTGGTCTTCATATACTTACCTTCGAAATTCTAATATTGGTGTATGTTGGTTTTTCACGATGTTTTCCTTCACCATCAAAGAGAAAATCAATTGACATTTAATTAATTTGAATGAACTTCTAACTGAATTTCGGCCACGGCGGTCGACCTTAAAGATCAGCCGGGTACGCAGGATATATTATACTGCACAAATGTGAGCGCAGTACACAGGTGCTCCCTGTTCCTTTACTCTCATAATTCGGTGAGACGGCAATCCGACATGAGCAGAGAGAAATCAGACGCAGGACCAACGGCTTCCAAAATTTCTGACTCACGGGGTAATCACAACGCCAAATTCCTGACTCCGAGTGCAAATGAGTAATTTTTAAGATACAGAAACCAAGTCACAATTATTTTGGCCCGAGATTTGTAACTAAAACCTCAGCGCTAGTCGTACCGCATACACACAACAACTACGCCACTAATGCAGTCAAATATTTTTTTAATTAATTTATTGCAAATTTAAATATCAAAGGCAGGAAATATGATTATAGTTTGCCAATAGGGATTACCAGATATTAGCATGACATCGTCAGAACAATATGGCTTAGGATGACATGTTTACTGTATCGGAAAATGATTTGTAATTCAATGTTCGGGTTGTGTTGCTACTGCTTATGGTCTGTGGTCTTTACCATCAAGTGAATGATTCAGATTTATACAGAAATGTTGCCCTAGTTCCATATACTACAATCCCAAAATAATGTAGAGAGTCATCGTTAGTGTTACTAATATAATACAGACTAACAAACTAGTTTTTCCGGGATAAAACTCCTGTTATACATTTCCGCGGGATAAAAAGTATCCTATGTCCTTCCCAGGGTCTCAAATTATCTACTTACAAAATTTTATTGAAATAAGTTGGGTTGTTTTGGAGTTCATTGTATTCAAACAGACACGGCGAGGACTTCGTTTGTTAATATGACAAGATTGTTACATCATATTATTTTATTTTACTGCGGTGACTTGGTTGTATTACGGACGTGGTACAACCATCTCAGGTCGCGGGTTCCAAACCCGGGTCGGGCGGTGATATTGGTTTTTTCTGCTAAGTATCAGTCCGGAGTTTAAAATTTGTGCCCGATATGGCGATATGCTCGCTCCTTATTAGCTATCACATATTAGGATGAAACACACATGGCGATAATTGGATGACCTTACTTATACTTCTGCCTCCCTCTTCGAAGATAAAGGCGTGTATTTGTTTTATTTTTATTGTTAAATATCTTAATAATAATGTCAAAAATAGTTCCACAGCCCTAATTTAAAGGGACGATTCCGAAAACCCGTTTAAAATTGCATTAGCTTTGAGCTATAAAAACTAACGAGTTTTGATAAAGCATCCATACATGTGAATGTCAATTAACCGCGAAATTATCTGGAGATTTGATAATATATAGTTACCTACTACCTACTATAGATCCATTGTCCCTCATATCACTTCTAGTAAAGATAAGTTGTTTTTTTTTGTTTGTTTATACATTAAATAAAACTATTTTACGGATTTTATTGCGGTTTTTATATTATACTTTTATCCCGACGTTTCGAAGACTGCAGCCTTCATGGTCACGGGGCGGACTGAGGTGTTGTTCATCCGAAAAATTACAATATGTACCTACATATTACAATTATATATTTTTTTTAATTTTAGCTGTTGGTACTACGCAGAATGAGCTCACAATGTCTGAAACTATTGGTCTCATTTTGAAAATCCTTTCGCGAACTGGAAGCTATATTATCTGTAAATACTATATTAAAGATACGAGCAGACTATTCTACTTTCTATCTTAGGAACAAAGTTTTCGGACGTAAACCGGGACAGACCCTGTAATAACGATTACGATACGACTGTGTCTACTGATTTCACACATTCCGCTGTTCCTTCCTCTGTAGATAAAAATAAAGCGTCAGTCAGTCTGAGTAACGCTACCACGAACTACAGTGGGACTGAATCATTTCAATTTGAAATTATAAATGGATTCGGCCTATATGATATCGTATGTCGTCAGTGTAGTATCTTATTACGTGTATTTTGGCATCAAACAGAAATTAAAGAAAATGATTTTATTTAATATACAGCATGGTCAGTAGGAAAGAAATTGGATGCTGGCAGGATTTATATCCGGCCGGATAGCGACCACCGTACACAAGATGTTAAAACCCGCCATAGTGGCCTTAGTACTGTGTTGCCTCCTGGATCAGCCTGTGTATATCCGGTTCTAACAGGCCGGTATACTTGTGTCGATTGCCGAGGGGCGACTATCTCTCGTTACTTGACATTCTATTGGATCCCACTGCACTGTTTGTTTTCATAGAATCAGAATTACTCAATGCTATTTAACAACACTCCGCACTAGTCTATGTCGTAGAATATATTATGTAGGAGTAACTTAAAGAGAGCAATTTTTCTATTTATTATTTATGCATATATACACCGTAAAAGTTACAGTACTAAAACGATGTAATACAAACAAAATAGGCATTAATTTTAACAATAACAAAGACATTGGAAAGACGCTTTAAATTACAATAGAAAAATTTGCTAAGTTTAACATTTTAAGAAGGATCCGTACAATGAAACGACTACGATATTATGGTCATTTCTTGCCCTCAGCATAATTGCTTAATTTTCAAAGGTTGCGAGCGCCTAAAGCGTTGATCCAAAAGTCCTGTATGCTTGTATAAGCCAGCCCTTGCTAAGGTAACAAACGGAGGCACATGTTATAAAAAAATGACGCTTTCAATCTTCCGTGTATACCTAATAGATAATGGACAGAAACTACCTAGGTATAAGGTTTAGCATTTTTAGTTTCACAAAATATTTTTATAAAGCAAATTGTGATCTCTGATTAATAAACTCCTGTAACTGCGCACTAGTAACGTAAATACTGTTGGACCTTGAGCATCTGTTGAAAGCAGTCATTAGCAGGTCGGTAACAAACGCGCGTTTTGCCGCAACACGCCGACACGCCCGACTGTTTCGCAAAACACATAGACAATGAACGGGCGAATTATATGCATTATTTGACCTCTAGGGATTGTAAATTATGATTATAATGATCATTGTTTGGACAAATGTTTAGTTTTCTTTTTCAAAATTCATTTTTAAATTCTTATATTAACTATTTATTTTTTTGTATGGGACCCCGCAGTCAACACAGGGGGAATCCTGCGAATGGAATGCTCGAATCCCTTAGTTTAGCGACTGCAGGGCCCTGGAGAAATATTGGGAGGGGATATCTGACGAAGGGAAGTACGAGGGAAGGAAAAGGAACCTTCTTAGGACCGCAACAATGTACCCCCGTGCATGGACGGGTAATCGGTGTGGAGAACGAGCTATCAAAAATTGCCTCTTTGGGTATATTAAATAGTTTTTGACATGAGTACACCGGGCATTTTATAACGAACGAACTAAGGTCTATAACAAACACGAACAAACAAACTTGGTTACAATTAGGACTGGATGCATCTTTACCTACGCCTTCGGGGATAAATATCATCTAAATTATGTAAATTAAAACTAAATTCAACTGAATGATATCAGCTGATTTCAATGACTCAAAGAATTCCCTTAATTATCCTGTTTACATGGTTAATGTGTTAGGGAAACTTCATAGTATGACTATTATTCATTACAATACAATGAACTATACGTTTATTCCTTAATACCTGTAGGGTAGGTAGAGACTCAACCAATGCTTCCACTTCGCTGTTATATCTTCACCATGATAGAAAGCGAACCTATCGCTATATTGGGTACAAATTATAATCTTGGGTAATTAAGGTAATTTTTATTTAAATCGAAAAAATGGTACTTATTTTTTTGTTGTCTGACAATCATTGAACCTAGAACCTCAATTGATAGTCTCAATACGTTACCTAAAAACCAAGCTTTATACGCTCAAAGAAGGTTTGGAATATATAACGCTATGGAACTCTAAAAGTCCTTCCAAATTACACACATGTATAATTAAATAGGTATTACAACATAATGCACATGTACAATAAATTATAATGAATCTTGCGCCACAAGGCACCGGTTAGGGAGCTTAAATTATTTCCTAATACACTTTGTCAAATACCAAACAGTTGCGATATTGATTGAACGTATAAAATATTTATAATTAATTCGATATTATTCGATTGGTGAATGGAATTATTTGTACGAGGAAGTGATCATACAACGTCGAGTAATATACTACATACGTAGAATCAAGCCTTTTCCTTTTTGCTACGATAGGCAGTATTAACACACCTACATTTCGACAACTATAAAATCTATCTAATACGGAGCGAGCATGTTTTCCAACAAATCCTCTTCTTGGATAATGATAGCATATGAATTGTGAGAACACGTAAAGCCGTTGGTACTGCGCCTGATCTCTCTCCTATCATGTCGCATTGCCTCTCCTCGGTCTTGTCAGTTTGCCGTCAATGGTCTATGAGAGTGAAGGAACAGAGTGCACCTGTTTATTGCGCACACACTTGTGCACTATATCTCCTGAGTACCTGGCTGATCTATGGTAAGTTGGCAGACGTGGATGAAATTGGGTTAGGAGGGATGTTATTTATGAATCGTGGACTGGGAAGGTCCTAAACACCAGGTGTAAAACAAATATACCCAAAGATTTCTATATAGGCTGGTAAGGCAAAACTATTTATTATATATACTTTTCGGAATAAGAAGCTATCTATATGTTAATCTTGGATATGGTTTATCTATATGCCAAATTCAATCAAAATCGGATTTGCAATTTTTGCGGCCTGTTAACATTCAAACGTCTTCACAAACATTCAAATTTATAATCAGAATAATATATTAAGATATGCAGACACCTATCATCAATATAGACTTGCCTGAAATCTAAATGACATTTAGACAAGTCTAGTAATAAAATAGGTGTTATTGATACCGTATTGAAATTAAACAACGTTATCGAAATGAGGCCAGCAAATTATTATCGCGGATAAACACTTGACAATTGATAGCGCATTCGCTTTAGTTTATCGAATAATTATTACCACTTCAGTGTTTATCTATTTTTGTAGAGTTCTATTTTATGACATTTGTAAGAAAATGCAAATAAACAACTCTTTTTATGAAGTCCTGAGACAAATATAATAATAAATTGATTATTTCTGTTTTACTTCCCTCTCTTTCTCTATAAACAATTTTCTCATTGCTCTTGCTTTCTTTCTTCCTTTTTTTCTCCATTTTAAACAATAGTATTACTAACTCGATTAACTGTGATCACGAAGTATAACTCATAAATAAAAAACCTTATGTTTTCTGCTACTTGCAACCCATTGCATAACTGATATATTGACTTTACATTGACTACTTTAAGACCATCTGATGGTCGAACAACCGACACCTTGACATATGTTATGTTGCTAATCCTCAAATCATCACCTTCTATGAAATAATCATGATCAAAAGCCATTACAACATTAAAAAAGTTCCTTAAAGAAAATTTCAACTTACCCTGCATAAAGCGACGCCAGTGTCCAATCTGTCCAGGAAGTTATCAGCATTGATGCGGAGTTCAGGGTAAAGGACCGTCAGCCATTCTGCCAGATCCTCCTTCATAGCATACAGGTATTCCTCAGAGGACTTGAAGGGCCGGAACGGCCTCGCCTCCAAGAGGACTGCGCCAGCGGTCGCCATCTTGTTTTTAGCGTGACTTTATGCGGACATTACTGGGTCTGCAAAGAAAATTTTGAAGTTATATTCTGATTATAATATTAAAAGTTAAATCATCGTATTACAGTTAAACATCAATAATTAATGTTAAATAATGGCCGGCAAACAACTTGAGCACATTACGTGTAGCTAAGGTACAAAAAAAACACCCATCACGGCGCAATGCGATTGCAGGCTATTATAATTTATGGAAAATATATTTCCAACTCCTCCCTATCCTTCCATTTGAATAATTTCGTTGCGGGTAAGATTAGTGATCTCAGAGACTCGCCGATCTTCACTGCTCGTGTCATAAAATGCGTGCCACTGCCGATCGTGGCTTACAAGAAGTCTCGTTACTTATATATTTTTTTTTAAGAGATATATAGTATAATATTGAAGCACATCAACGATAACTCAAATTGGAATGGCTGGTTGTATTCAGGTTGCCTCCAAAATAGTTTGAAAAACATATATTTTAAAAATAACATATTCTATCAATTTTTCATAAATTAAATTTCGATACCATTGTCAGACGACCTTAAAATCATTTCAAAAGTGTTTAAAACTCTCCACGTGACTAAGTGACTATCTCAAGAACCCTTCAGCGTGTTCCGCTGTGACGCACAAACAGACAAACTATTAGCAACTTAGTCAAGTCGCCAGTAATGGACAGTTCTTAGAAATTATTTGAGTACTAAGTATTCCTTTCTATTTAAATAGAAGGAAGAGTTTTGAAGCTTATCAAATTACGGTCAAAACATTAATATCAAAAACAAAATACTTGCAATAAAGGTTTTACAAAATCGGTCATTTTTATCCGACTGCAAAGAGGCGGAGATTAAAGTTACAATGAGGTTATATATAATTTTATTCTTCGTCTTTTGTTTTAATATATCAATCTGTTCACTTTATTTTGCCTGCTTAAACCAGTCCTAATAAATAAAAAATATATCTTGCTGATATAAACAGACAATGAACATTGTTTTTTTAGATAAATAGATAAATTCCTTTCCTGCAAACTTCTAGATATAAATCAGTTCACAATTAGCATGCTAATGAAACTCAATTGAAGAGCTCAAGGTCCCTCCGGACCTGCCACTCTCAACTAATAGCTAATTTTGACAAATTAAAATGTCCAGACTGATTGCTCTGTTAATGAGTAAATTGATATGTGCTTGAGATGTAATATTGGTTTTAACCCTAGTTGCTAGTCAATGCTCACATTTTAATTATGTTTGGAGTAAGGGATATCTTCGTCCTTTATTACATAGAACTTATAGCTGGCGAAATGTAGGTGTCTTACTCTCCTGCTTACCCATGACATGAGAAAACGTGATGATAAGTTAGTACTATATTACGATCATGCGGTAGTGAAATGTTTGAGTAAGAATAGAAGAGGTTAGAGATGCTTGAGCCCACAAAAAATCTCATTCACAAAACACGACGGAAATTATATTTTGAACTGATTTTCTATGAGACCGCAGGACTGCTATTGATAGACCATTATGGCTACAGCATGACTCTACAACTATCCTTTCAAAATTACGAATGAAACCACAAAACAAGTAGAAGATCCATTCATGGACACTAGGAAGGCAATTCTACCATACTACCAAAGTATTAATCTGTCATCGTCAGATCAAACGGTAATCATGACACGCATGCTCGGCCCGTGCCGCATCATTGCGCGCTTTCCAGGGTTCCACTCCCGCGACGACACTAAATGCCCATTGCGGAATACTTCATGAGGCAATTTGTTGGAAATGATACCGAGAATTACAAGAATTTTTATTGACGGATTAATCGCTTCGTTGGTTTAGTGGCTGCGTTGGCTATGGGCCGGGAGTCTATGGTATCAATGCCCATGTTGGGCAATATTCGGATTTTTAATAATTTGCCTCGGAACGTATCATCGAGAAGGATCATCAATTAGCTAGCTGGTCGTAAAGACAGGATACTTTCTAGATAATTTATCTACCTATAGTCTGTCTTATATTTCTTCTTGGAGTTTATATGGTTACTTCTAATTTATTACTTGTATTATAACAGAGCTACCTTTTGCTCGCGGTCCTCTCATGGAAAAGTTTTAAGTCCTGTCATATATTTTCCCAAGATAAAAGTAGTCTATGTCATACCCACGATCTCAAACTTCTTCGCTACCAAATATCATTGAAATCTGTTTAGTTATTTAGCCGTAAAAGAGTAAACAGACAGAGCTACTTTATCATTTATAATATAAATATACATATGTATGGATTCATGACCATTTTCTTCCATATAGAATATTTGGAATTGCTCATAGCTCCGAAATATACAGAGTTAATAAAATGCGTTAATTAAAAAACAAACGAAAACCAATTAATGTAAGCAAATTTGTTTTAATCGGGTAAAAGTTGAATAAATCTTTGATGGAATGTCGGGTTATCGAACTTTTAATACCCAATATGTTACACGCAATTTGCAATTTGTGTGAGAAAAAGAATAAAAGGTGTTTTTGTTATTTAGTTATACATTTATACAAGGTTAAATAAAACCTTTATAAATCTAATGTCTGCAGGTACAAAACTCAAGGGCTTTTCTTAAGTTATGTCTGTATTCATTATGAATTATCACTTACTTTAATAATAAAGGAAAGCATCGTAAAGAAACCTGTATACCTGAGAAATTCTCTAAGAATTTTGAGAGTATGTGAAGTCTGCCAATCCGCACTAAGCCAGCGTGGTGGACTAAGGCCTAATCCCTTTCGGTAGTAGCGGATGGCCGTGCCCAGCAGTGGAAAAGTATATTATACAGGGCTGATATTATGATTATTATAAATCTATTGTAGTTGTAGTACTTAGTATTAGAATACTTATAATAATTAAGTTCAGGCGGCATGCATGATACCAAAATAGTTTTCCTTCTGCCTCTGCTAATATCTTTCTTATTAACACCGACCGAAAAACAGTTGTGCGAAATTTAAGGTGTGTGTCTGTCTATATATGTTGTCTATAGCATCATAACTGCTAAACAAATAGACCGCTTTTGATGCGGTTTTTATATGATAGAATGTTTGATGGTTCTTCGTTTCACGCAGAATAATAATAAGAGAATGAAATATTTTTTTAAAAAATTGGGACTACTCGCGGCCAAAAATTTTACAACTTTATCATTAAACGCGATCATTCAGCGGCTATTTTTAAAAAAATGGCTCACATAAGCAGTACATCGAACAACATCATTACAATATAGATAGATTAACGCAAATATATTGGAAATTAAAGACTATAAAGCGAAAGTAATATTTCTCGATGAACTAACAAGACCGTAAACCACTGCCTAATACGGCATTTATCTAAATATAAACATATGTTTTTCAGTAGAACGGAGCATAAGTGAATCATTTTTGCGACCTACATATTACACATGTGAGTCATTATAATTAACTAATTCATCTGTTGTTCATCGTAATCTTGTCGGGAGAGAAAAGTGGTTATCAGTATTCGTCATTGCCAAAACTGTTACAAATTTTGACTTTGTAATGCACAGCCAATAAATAAAATGCTTTATTCATCATGTGGGCGAACATAGTTGCACTTATTACCCGCCAAAGTACAAGAGAGTATTTAATTATTACTCAAAGATAGCGCTTATTATAACTACATTTTATATTGGACATAAATAAATGAAAGGGTACAAAGTAAATAACGAAGGCAACTCGGCTGGCAGAAAAAAGGAAGCTACGATATGCAATAATTTCAATGTTAATACAGCTTAGTGGTAGAAATAGGCCCAGCAGTGGTATCTATAATCAAATTTGTAATGAGACTATGACATCTTAACAAATTTTATTACGCTTAAAGCCAGGATCGAATGCTGCAAAACGACAAAATATATATTTTTTTTACTTTAGAATGGAATTAATATTTCGATTAATTTATAACCGATTCAAATTCTTATTTAACCACCAATGTGATGAGAAAAAATATAACCTATTTAAAACTAGGCCTATCAAAAAGCCTAACAAGTGTTCCAAATACTTCGTTCTCAGCCCCATTTCACACGTGGCCCGGTTATGACACGGTACGGTCAGCAGACAATGACGACGTTGCGCCACGACACGCTCCGGCGGCGTCTGTTGTCGCCTCGTACCGTCTGCAGAAACAACTGTTTATTTCTGTTGTGCTAGTAGTAAATTGCAGGCAGATTGGGGGAAAAGAGGTGATATTTCATTTGGAACAATAGGTACTTTTGGGACCGCCAAATTTATTATAAGAACTTAAATTATTAGTTTTCAGCAATGCATTAATTTTTTTAAAGAATTCACAAAGGTTAATCTATTTTGTTTTTATTTTAATGTACATTTTTTGTCTACAATTAATTTAACACAAAACTAATTAAAAAAATCGCTACTAACACTTCAATTCCGTCTCAAAGGACCATCATCCAAACCCAATAAAAAACCATCGACAGTAAAACGAGACTAATAAAATTAACTATTCTGCCTACATTACTAGTGGCCGAACACGTTGTTCTCACCCACATAGTTTATTTTGAGTTACGCATCTTGTTATTGCACTTTTGTTTTAACCGTGGGAGAGTGCGTAAACTAAACAATAATTATAAATAGTTTAAAATAACGCACTGTTTATATTACAATGATACAAAGTTTGGTTTAGGTAAAGAAGTAATTAGACTGGCTGTTTGAAGTATTTTCCACTGTTCACCTAGTTATAAAAATAAAATTATACTCACTTTTTTTCGTAGTTTTAAAAAACTCTATATAAACCTATTTTACCGCGCAAATTTTCAGTGCCAAATAAATTAATCGATAGAATCAGAAAGTTAACACAAATTATAATTATCCATACCTTATCTTAGTATTTTTAATGTCCATACATTAAATCAAGGAACAGATATTCATAGAATTAGCTCGAAGGCTATTTTTCTCAGGTCATGTTTAAGTCCTACGTCGCGTATTTTTAAAATAGTCTACGCACGTACATTTTGATTGGATTAACATCCACTTAATTTACCAATTACCATATATCATCAAAATAATGAGAAAAAAAAGAATACTCTACGCATGTGCAGTTTGATTGGACGCAATAAAACTAATGACCATAGTCATAAAAATAATAACATGGAAAAAAAATAGCACAAATAGGTAATCCTAACATTACGTTAACTAAATGTACAATCTAAACACTCCCGGATACGATAAGAGATATCAACTGCATCTATTAGAAGTGACCTTATGAGCACTTACCTTTTGCGCACTACGTTTATCACAACGTGACATGACTGGCCTTTTTATACGTAAACAGAATACAATCAAACGTCGACAATCCACATCCTGATATCAAGAATTATATGTAACAAAACCAATGAACAATGAAGGAAGGAAGAAAGGAAAGAAGGAAGGAAGGAATCTTCATATCCATATTATAAGACAGTCACTCAACGCGCCTGTCTGTCTAGAGGTTTCCAATATTATTTTTTCTTATAAACCACTAACAAAGTGTCCTGTTCCGGTGGAACAACTGCAGCTAAATTTCTACCATATTCCCCTGAATATGCAAATTTGAGCTTCTAAAAATATTATCTGTGTAGGTAAGTGAATTCAAGCCAACATTTTAGGTCTTTACTATCAAAACCACATACATTTTCGTTGATCCCCGCTCACGAATAATGAACCTACATTTTTTGGTCAGGCCAACTTAGACCCCCGTTGAGTATCCCGTTGACGCCTAGGGGTCCACCTGGACCACTTTGGGAAGCAATAGTCCAATGGTGAGAATAAAATCAAAAACTACCGAACGGATTTCGATGAGAATTAGTATGGAGGTAGTTTGAGCGTTTTTGGCTTTATTTATATCCGTGAAGAATGCTATTTGTGTAAACAATTTGGAGATATAAATCATTAAGTTAAACGTTTCCTCATAACAGTCTTCCTGTATTAACAATAAATGTCACGAAATGCACATTACTGTTTTTACGTCTTATGCGATTCTACTATTCAACTTTGTTAATAAAACAGAAATATACCCTATTGCTTAAGGATTTAGTTAAGAAAAGATTGTAATATGAGCGGGTTCTAAATTATTTATTTGTTTGGACAACCAACAAAAAATATACTATATATTTGTTATGTGAAACAATAAGTAATTGTTGCAGTCCTATTTTACTAACAGGATGTCACCTCCTGAACATATTAAAAAATAAAAGAATTGTTCCACCATCAGAAATGAAAGTTATTCGTTATTCATGGATGATTTTTAATACAACGTCAGCAGAGGAATAGACGAGTATGGGATTTCATTTATTTTGTTTAAATAATTGAATGCAATGTCAAAATGTCCTTATATATGTTTGAATTTCTGAAACTTCTATTCGGATTCTTAAGTCTTTCCATAATATAAATTCTTTAGAAACGCTTAAACACGAAAGAGTTGAAATCAGTCACTTGTTATGCAAAAAAACTTAGAAATAATTAACTATAGACCATGTAAGCCATTATTTCTGCTTAACAAACACAATGAGAGTTTTGATAACATTTCTATGTTATATACGATAAGGTTATCGCTAAAAGGGTATGAAGTATGTGCGTTTTATCAAGAGTAAATACTTTCGCCTATAAATTAACACAATCTATAGTAAATATATCATATTTTTATACAACTAAAAGAGTCATGTGTCATTCTAATTGTAAAGCATTATAACCTATATCCTGGAATACGAAGCTGCACAATGGGCTGCAATCTTTAGTACACCGGGATCACTCAGAGATATCAGCGGGGGAACCAGGAAGATCCTACGCTCCTGGAGGGAGTTGGGCTGGCTAGACCTATAGCTGGCATTCTACGCACAACGGCCCGACCTACTACGGGCTAAGTGCGAAAAAGGAGCCCTTTAACATAGAACATAGAATTATAACCTATAAATACACACACACGACTTCTATCCCTTGTGTGATTGTCAGGCAGGGGTGCAACTAGATCACCTACTTTAAGCTGTGTATTCCGTCCTCTCATATGATGAAGGCAAGCCTATCGCCGTATCGGACTCAAATTCTAGACTCCGGGCTAATACTTAAATAAACAAGAGCACTTTTCTGAACCTAAGAGCCAAACCCAGGGTCACAATGAAAAGCAAAGGGGCAATATTGTCTGAGCGACTAACACTTTTTACTGGTGGTAGGTCTCTCATATGTGAGAGTCCGACTGGATAGGTACCATGGCTAATTTCTATATATACCGCCAAGCAACTGTGTGTACACACTGTTGTCTTCCGATTTGAAGAACAGTGTAGTCAGTGTAATCACTGGACACAATAAAACGTAACATCTCATGTCTCAGGATAGTGAGCGCAGTGGAATACCAAACAATACTTTGTAATTCAAGGTGTTGAATGGTGTTTCTACTGTTTATGGGCGGTCGTATCGCTTACCATCAGGCGAATAGCAAGCTCATCTCGTCATTCAAAGCAATAAAAAAGTTAATTCTGGTATCGTAGTAGTTCCTCGGTCGACCCGACCCATTCCTAACTTTTATAGTCTCTGTTTTGCTTTTTCTGGTTAAAAAATCATTATTTCCAAGAAATCCGTTAACCCATATAGATCTTATCTTTCATTTCCCATAACCTTATCAAGTTCTTATCGGACTATCGTCTGGCCTTTTTGGGTCAACGCTTTTTGATAACATGCACCGCGCTATAGGGAGATAAATATGCGTTTATGGTATATAGTGCGGTGTTATGCTAGTTGTAGACAGCCTCAGTGGCGTAGTTGTATGATACGACTGCAGTGCTGAGGTCTCGGGTTCAAGCCCCGAGCCGAGCATAGCGATATTAGGTTTTTCTGCTCTGGAATCTGGCATTTGTGCTCGATGGCAATAGGCCCCTATCACTGCTCTTGTGTTTCTGCCTACCTCTTCGTGAATAAAAGGTGTGCCAATTGTAAATTTATTTACGATACTTTATATTTTGATTTTAAACTGTTGTGGGTATCGAAGTTTTTTAAAAGATTTAGGGTAAAATTTGCTTTACGTTGGATGTAAAATATTGTTTTGCAACGCAAATTGTTCTAAATATTCTACTATTTTCCCGTAGTCATTGCTTATTACAATAAATCCTGCGCAACGTATAAAACCAGATTTTATTTTAATTGATTGAACGTTTAAAATCCAAATATACCAAGAAATAAAAATTTTAAAAAATATTTCTTTACGAAAATATTTCGCGCATCAATTAGGGAAGTTCGCGTCCTTCGCGCCGGCTATCGATACGGTATAGTCGAGTTCATCGACAACTTCCTCCATATCAATTAACGTTTAATTGTTCGCTAATTTATTGTATCGGTTCTTTCCCATATGAGGAATTTTCGTTCGGTGAAAGGTCTACGTTTTAACAAATATAATGACTATAACATTTATAGTTTCAAATAATAATTTGTCCAAAATAGCATTCAAAGTATGCAATTAAAAGTAACGTATTGTTTACTGATTCCAGCAAAAAACTTTACAAACCTTTTTAAAATTATCAAAAAAATATGTTGATATATAAATATAAATCCGTGCACAAGAAAAATATATATGTATACAATGATTAGTGCGATACGATCTTTAAAAAAATCGCATTTTGTCAACGTCACAATGCGGAAATAATGTTCAATTCATCTATACAACAAAGATACTATATCAACTGTAATTGCGCAAAATATTCTAATAATTAAGTGAACAAAATGTTGTAAAGACAATAAAACACTATCTTATCCAAATTGATTGTCATAATGACGTATTTGAATTATCTTCTGTTCGTATAGGAAATAATACAAGGCCTAATAACAAATATAGTAATGTTAACGCAAAATGAATCATAAACCATTTTGTATACAAATTTTAAAAACATAACATGTATATTTTTAGTTAATCCTCTTCGCCAATAAAATATCTTTAGGAAAACATGATATTAATATGAAATTTATTAATAAAAAAAACATTCACGTCGAATTGATAACCTCCTCCTTTTTTGAAGTCGGTAAAAAATGACAAATAATAAAACCGTGAAAGCTTATTATAAAAACAATATTTTAAAAGAAAGGTACAAATAAACATACTTGGTAAATAAACTACAAAATATACTTTACATGTACGATCAGCAACAAAAGTCGATGAACAAATACTAATTTACAAAATACTTGAACATTGAAACGGACCACAAATCACTTACCAAAGACGAGTACAGATTAAGGTTATCATTTCAATGTTACAAAAGTCGCTAAACATTTTATAACTTGACAATGCATTAGTTGATGAATCTCAATATTGAATCTATACTTCTATACTATCATATAAAGCTGAAAAGTTTGTTTGTTTGTTTGACCGCGTTAATCTCAGGAACTACCGGATTAGACTGCAAAAATATTTTTGTGTTGGATAACCCTTTGTTAGTGGAGTGCTATAGGCTATATATCATTACGCTATGACCAATAGGAGCGGAGCAGTAATGAAACATGTTGCAAAAACGGGCAAAATTTATTAGTTTTGAGAGCTTCTGTTGCGTGCGCTGCTTAAACGGTTAAAGTTATGCAACAATGATGTATGACGGGATTGTTCCTCTTAAAAGTTCTACATAAATATATAATAAAACAAAGTCCCCCGCTGCATCTGTCTGCCTAAACGTGTTAAACTCAAAAACTACCCAACGTATTAAGATGAAATTTGGTATGGGGACAATTTGAGACCCTAGGAAGAACATAGGCTTACGGGAAAATATATAGCGTGACTTTTATAAGGGAAAACTTTAGCCCGAAAAACTTTATATCGCGGGTGGAGCCGCGGGCAAAAGCTCGTACATCATTAAAAATATGAAAAATAAACTGACGTTTACGTTGAAACCTTCGAGGAGAATCTCCTGTCAGAATAATTTTGAATTTACACATTTGTTTTTTAAACCGGCCAGTGCTCTATAAAATAGGATGTTTAAAATGTAATTAACCTATTTCTATTAATGTTATAATATTACTTTCTAATATATTATGATGTTTTGTTCATACTTAAAAATTTATTAACTTCAATATATACTATTATATAAACCTAAAGGGTTTGTTTCTTTGAATGCGCTAAACTCAGGAACTACTTAACTGATTTTGAAAATATTTCACTAAGCTACATTACTCTTAAACCCTACACGCTACTTTCTATCCAGGGTAAATATAAAGCACGACTTTTATCTTTGAAAAACTTTTTCACGCGGGCAGAGTAGCGAGCCAAAGCTAGTATGTTATAAAATAACAATTTAAATAACATCCTGGACTGTTGTATTTATTCGACAATGTTTTGATTGTATTTATTCGACAATGTTTTGATAGTAAAAAACGCGGTGCGCTGCGCTTCGCGATATTGGTGTCTTGAAGCTTGATGGATTCAATTTAACGAATAGAAAAAAAAGCTTGCATATAAAACAAAGAATTTGCTAATTTCAGCCACATTTGTATATATTACAGATCATAAAAATTGTCGCTAGTAATGTTTAGCAGTTAATGGTTTGACAGCGTTCAGCTTCTTTTGTAGTTCAATTATGTCAAGTTGTTTCGTTTTTAAATTAATCAGCAACTTATGGTAAATGATAATGATTAGGAAATATTGGAAACAAATTATGTTCAACGACTTCTGTTGCTGACTGTACCAACAAAAAAACTAAAAAGTGATTTATGTTCAACATATAAAGCAAACATTAAAAAGCAAATGTTGTTTATAATATGGACAAGAATACTCGTAATAATTCTATCAAATTCATTTAATTTTATTATGAAAGAAACCACGCCAGCAATACATATTTTATTATTGTTTTTTATTACAAAAAGAAAGCAAGTTATAGTCGCTTCTAAATGTACATATATTTCTACAAAATGTACGAAAAATTGTGTTTTACTGATATTTCGTTGAAGTAGTTTTTTTTTATTTTATTCTTTATTTAAGAACATTGCTCACAATTTCAGGACCATGTCGGTCCGTACTTCTGCTTTCACCGGTGTTCATTAACTTTTCTCGTTTTCAAAATATCTTTTAATTCCCCTAGCTCCTTCTGATGAAGGGACCGACAACGAACCATTTATAACGAAGAGTGGCGTTAGGACAGGTAAAATATTGGGTAAATTAGGTCGCCTAATTCTATGTAATTGTCGCCTAAGAAAACCCTCAAAACTAGAATTGTAGATGGACGAAGAGAATAGGGCAAGAAGGCAGCTTATTTTTCCTCCATATCTTACTAACAATATATATTTTTTATTATTTGGCATTAACAATAAATTTTGTATAAGTATGATTACATGTATATCCGAGATAATTGCACAACCAACTGCATTATCCACAGCTTATACGACATATACAACAATTATAACAATACGATTAGTAACATCCAAGCTGCTTTACGCCTATTGATTCTTTAGAAAAACTGTACTCAGAACTACCACTCAGACTCTACTATAAGCTTGAATCCTTTCTTTTTATCTCTTGCGCATTACTATCAACTGTCTAATCAGAAAATCTACATAAATCACGCAATCTTACTTATTTTTCACAAACATACACCAACTTGTAAAGCTTCTTTGAACCTTTTCGATAGAAAAAGAACTTGTATGATATTTCACTCGTCAACTTAGATGATAAATAAGTTTTATTCGACTCAATAGCGAAGTTGCAATGCGTACTTGGTACGAGAACGACTACTGGGCTGAGGTTTTGGCTTCGAAACCCGGTTCAAACGAAAAAATAATTGTGACTGGATTTTTTTATATAAGAAATTACTCAGTCGAAGCGTAGAGTCAGGAAGTTGGCGGTATGATACCCCTGTACCTAGGAAAGCACGTAAAGCCGTTGGTCCTGCGCCTGATCTCTCTCCAGTCATGAAGGATTGCAATTTCACCGGACTATGAGAGTAAAGGACCAGAGAGTGTACCTGTGTACACTCTTGTGTGTGTATTGTAATGTGCACTACAATATCTCCCGCGTACCTAACTGATCTTCGTTAAGATTGGCCGTGGTGTAAATACGTTTAGGAGGGATCCAAACTAGTATTTTAGCACATAGTAACAGATTAAAACATTAGTAAAATTACCTACACCACTCCCAAATATGAAATATCATTTGGATTAAGCTAATAACATAATGACGTCAAATTGATTGTAAATGTAGATATGTATGGATAAATGCATGCGTACGTGCACTCGAAGACGGAATATAGATAATAAGTATATGACTTTATTACTTAGCAATACTTATTGCAACTAAAAAGGACTTTGGTCGCGTCTGAGAAATCAGGTAATATCTTTGAATAGTCTACTCAGGCACTCTGTAATAATTCTAACAAATTTTATTTAAATTTATTTTGGTTTTAAGGGTAAATTAAGTTCATGTGATTTACTTTTCATGATTAGCGTATCAATACGTACTTTTGATCCTGGCTCACAGTTGCTGTAGCAGGTTTGGGGTTGGCATACTCTTGTATAAGCAATTACTAAAATAAATTCTGGATACTACAATTCCTTTTTGTTTAATATATTTGAACCACGTATGAGCTACGAATGTAGCAATAAATAGGAAAATTTTATCTTATATAACAAAACAAACTAACCTACATTAAAATTAGCAATAATTCCAATAAAATATCGTCACGATTCCACTTTGAAATTAATTAATATATAAATGACGCATTTATGAATAAAGACCTAAACAATAACGCCATGAATAATTTTATTACAACAGGAAAATGTCACGACAACAACTGCATTATGGAATTTGTTTTATTAAATATATCAGTTAACATACTCGGGTTTGAAAAATGACATAATGTATGAAACCTTCAAGGATATTTTTAACGTTTTCGCAAAACATTTTTTCTTAAACAATTGTTTAAACAAAACCTTCGAATTGCAACTCCGAATGCAACCAACAATGGCAAATTAAATTTTTTATTCAAAAAAAAATAAAACACACAACACTGTTTTTGTGTCGATAAAATCGCGGCGTCTGCGCTGTGCTATCGATGTCGATAGTCGGCGAGCGGATCGCGTGCGCACCACTCGAGCGTCGCGGCGGGACTGACTGCTGTGTGATACCGCCAGGACAAGCCGATGCGCCCGAGTCAGGGCCTTGGGATGCAATTTCGAGATTTATCTTAAATTATTTTCTTTTTGTGTCATTTCGCAATGTCGCCGCAGCCGATTCCAGCCAGTCCTTGGATGTTAGAATGTTTTGTTTAGGCACAATGATACGACCTCTGGACGTAGAGCGCGCACCATTACCGTATAAGGATGAGTATTGTAGAAATGAATCATTGATACAAATTTTATTAGTTACTGACAACCCTAGAGTATAAAATTGTAATAGAAATAAAAGGTAACACATTATTGTAATGTCTTATTAACTAAATTTATAAGGTAAACAATAGAGAATTTTAAACTTCAAGAATAAAAAATAGAGATAGTAAAAAGTTCTTAACAACTCCAAATTTAGACATATAATGAGATGCACTCATAAAGAGGGACCTACCACGTAGATTTTTACACAAGAAAATTTAGTTATAGTTGAGGGCAGAATATACAGCTAACTTTACAATCAGAGTAGCTTGGGAGTTAATTCTTTAAAATTTTTATCGATCAAGAAATATATAATTATTTTTAATATTACAATTAAAGTTAATGCATAGAAGAGTTTTAAATTCGTTCAGCTATTTTTGTTGCTGACTGTACTATAAATTCGATAATTAAAAACATAAGCCGTTACAATATCATACTAATATCCACCAGTAAAGAATATACATATAATTGAACACTAAAAGAACAGATTAAGTGCTTAAACAAGTTAATGTTTTCTCTTTTATTTTCTTTTAATCTGTTGGTATTCTGATATAACTGAGCACAAAAACGCTCGGGTGCATTAAAAACGCAATTTTCCCAACATTTCCACGACGCCGGTAACAATGCTACACTCGATAATGAAGACTTTCCCGACATCGTGGGAGGTAGAGATGCGGTTATACTACCAACGGCGAGCGATAGATACTTCTTTATCAACTTAAAGGCGTCGTTGTATTTATTATTCTGTTTATGTATTAAAACTATTTTTTTTATAAACATGACACAAAGATTTCTATTGCCTTTATTTCGTGGTAACTCTGGTTTCTATTTCGTTTCCTGTAGAGGACTTAGAAATACAAACAAAATCTACAAATTAATGTTAAAGTGATAAATTAAACCCCGATATTAGCACAATATATTTATTTATAAATTACGAAATTTTGGTACATACAATCTCCATCTTGTAACAGCGTATTACAGAAACATAAAACAAATTCCTTTACATTTCGAAATGGTAAAATTACCCGAAAAATATCAATTTCTTTCACTCACATCGCGAACAATCGAAAGGTTGAATCGAAAAATGTAAAACATGATAATTTCGAATTTCATTGTTAACTCGTTCGCTTTATTAAAAGCCGAATCATGTTTTTATTACATTTATGATAGAATTAAGTGAAATAATATCAACTGAACACAATTATGCGTACTTAACTGGAACATAACCTAAATTGCACGCAACATTTGCTTGGTAATAGTTAAGTCACAACCATTGAATATTGTATAATGTTTATTTTGACGGTATATTGTCTTTTAGTGTAATATTTTTTGACCTACATAGCTTACACAAGATCAGTGTTTCAAATAAAAACGAATGACACCGTGGTGTTGCCTTTTAAATATATATATATTTTTTTAATAAAAGTGACTGTGAAGAACTGCTAGTATCACATTTCAGTACCACAGCGTTGTCTATTTTACCACCAAGCAGCAATTACCTACCGCTGATTATATATTAGAAGGACATTGCAACCTTATATGGGTGTTATATTCTGAAAAGACTCAACAATTTGACATAACACGATGAACTCAATACATTGTCACAAAGAGCTTTGTAATTCAAAATTCTTGATAGTACCATTTAAGGGCAGTTATAATACTGACAAATGTTTCACACTATCAGACGTATCCAGGCCTTTTTGTCACTTATTTTTTGGGGGCTTACGCTAATTCTCTAAGTTATAAGTTCATAATTTTGTACCCCCCTCCATTCCTGTACCTTTTAAAGGCATTTTTTTTATACTTCCGCAATTTCCTTTAGAGGCACTGTGTGCCCCGCTAAAAAAGCCCTGGACGTATCAACCTTCTTTTTCTGAGATTTAATTTCCTTTGGAGGCACTGTGTGATTTGAGAAGTCCTGGACGTATCAATCTTCGTTTTCTGAGGTTTTCACATTTGATCTCATAAGAGGTTATAAATCGCTGTACCGCCGTCAGGCTGCCCGCATCCACAACCGGCGACGGAACGTCGAGTGTTTATCGCGTGTATGGGTAACCGCTTTTACCCTTTGTTATCGATTAGAAAACAACCGTGAGACCGAGCACGGGGAAATTAATAACTCTATCATTTTATATACAGCTTTTTGTGATGATGACGTATTAATTGAAGTATTTACAATGAGTTATCTTATTCTCACTAATATTGGCAACGGGAAAGTTTCTGAAAATATTATAAAATTATCAGCCCTGTATACTGTCTTACTGCTGGGCACGGGCCTCTTCTACTGCTGAGAGGGATAAGGCCTTAGTCCATCACGCTGGCCTAGTGCAGATTGGTAGACTTCACTCGGTCAAAATTCCTATAGAGAATTTCTCAAGTATACAGGTTTTCCTTCACCGTTAAAGCAAGCGATAATTCACAAAGAATACACACTTAATTTTTAGAAGTCAGAGGTGTGTGCCTATGGGTTTTGAACCTGCGGACATTCATTTCGGCAGTCCATTCCACAACCACCTAGGCTATGGCTGCTTATATTGTGATATTATTAAATGTAATAACCGCTAAAAGGATTTGGATGAAATTTTGTCCGTGGATCAGTGGCGAAGGATCTATATAACCCGATTTCTGTCGACTTCCCTTTCGTAATTTATGTAAAATTTTATTATCATTATAACGATAAAACCGCATTGATGCATATTAATAGTACTTATATGTTGGCTCATAGATGTATTGAAATCAATTGTTAAGATTAAATCTGTATAAGATCGCATTAGTATCAACTGTTATGGTGTTGTAATATATGTATACATAAATAAATAAATAAATGTTATGTTGGGTTCCCTTCTGAAAAATTTCTACCCTTCGCCACTGTCATAGAAAGAATGAAAATAAATTTAAAGGCTACTTTTCATACCACAAATATACACTGGGCCTTTAATAGGTAAAGCTTTTCACGCAAGGGGAGTCGTAAGCCACCACCTATAACTTACTTCTTATTAATATTATAAATACAAAATTTTGTGCAATTGTTTGTATGTTTGTTAACCGCAGAAACTGAACGGATTTAGATTAAATTTTGTATGGAGATAGTTTGAGACCCTGGGAAGACCACAGACTGTTTTTATCCTGGAAAAACTTACGTAAAAGGAGCCGTGAGCAAACGGTTGTATTCCATATTTATTTTAGAATTATTAGGTTGTATCTTTCCTGCGGGAAATCACGGTCCCTTTGGAAGGCTTGCGTGGGGACAGGGATCCAAAACGAAGAGGCTCCTTTAAGATACATTACTCTAGTTGGGGTTTATACATCTTGCAAGAACTCCCTCTGTCTTTATATTATTATTATTTTATTTATATGTATTTATGAAGGATACAGATCAATGAACATCGGGGTGAACCACTTGTTTGATTGCTGGCATGTTTACTTTTATATTGGGACAGATTTGAGTCTATATTTATATCTATATCTAGATATACTTACTTTAAAAATCTATTTTTATTCGTTATCAAGAAGGTCGAACAAAAGGAAGTCATTAGTAACAAACACTCCTTTTCACGCAAACTTAGATATACTATCGTCCCTGATAAAGCAATGTGTCATTACTGTACACGATAAAATCTACGCAAAACACTATTTTGAAACTTATCATCGTTTGGACTGTTTTGGTTGCCTTCAAATGATGCATATTTATACAGCTGTTTGATGAGAGGTGAGAATCGATTAATGGAAAGCATCGTTTTAGCCTTTGAATTCTTTGGGGGAACAGGAATTGGTGGTAGGTCTCTCATATGTGTGAGTCCGCCTAGATAGATACCACTGCAATGTCTTTTTCTGCCGCCAAGCAGTGTAGTCACTGTTGTATTCCAGTTTGAAGGATATTGTAGCGAGTGTAGCTACTGAAGATAATAAGACTAACATCTCATATCTTATGACGGCGATCGCAGTGGAATACCAAACAATGCTTTGTAATTCAAAGTGTTGGATGGTGTTTCTACTGTTGATGCGATCGTATCGTTTACCATCAGACGAAAGGCAAGCTCGCCTCGTCATTCAAAGCAATAAAAAAGCAACCTCACCGGCGCGTGGTGCATCCTGATGATTAACGGACGAGGCTCTGATTGATTGGCTTGATAACCATCGTAAACATGGCGCAGCTAAATGCCATTGGCTTATGAATAGCAGCATATTCAGCGCGAGAAGCTGCCCTGCGCTCTCACCCGCCGGCCAAGCGTGCCGAGTATTTGCAAACCCCCCCCCCCCCCCCCACACATAAACGGTTTACCGTTGATGAGCAATTAGTCATGATGTTTACATCATGACTAATTGCTCATTGCTGATGGTAGGATGTATTTCATATCGGCCAGAATAGCGACCGCCATACACAAGGTGGTAAAATCCGCCATAGTGGTCTACGTAAGTGTGTCGCGTTCAGGGATCAGTTTGTGTATATCCGGTTTCAACAGGCCGGCATAATTGTATCGACTGTCGAGGGGTAATCATCTCTCGTCAGTCGACATTCTATTGGACCCCACTTCACTTACTGTAATTTTGCTGTGCCCGTACAAAAAAATAATCTTTACCCGAATGTAAGACCATCATCACCATCATCAGCCACATAAAGTCCACTGCTGAACATAGGCTTCCCCCAAAGATCCGGCAAGCGCAGCGTTGGAAGGTGTGTTGCAAGGTTGACGAACGACTTGATAAAGGTCCAAGAACACGTTGGATGCAGGCCGCTTTCGACAGGTCCTTCTGGAAATCTTTAGGGAATGTTAGATATTGAAATAAAATTATTATTCGGATTTCATCGCGGTTGTTTATAATTTTCTCCCGAAGATTCGAAGCCTTCATGGTCACGGGGGGACCAAGGCCGTCCGAAAAGTCAAAGCTATACAAATTAAGGCTATATTTCAAGTAAATATGGCATAAATTCTCAGTTGCAACAAAGAAAGTCATCATAATAATTAAAGTAAGAAGCATAAACAATAACATTACAGATGTAATGGTATTTATACGCTGTAGTCGGCGCCGGCCGGGTCGCTTCCGCGGGCTGTTATTCACTCACGGAGCGTTATTCATGAATGAACTCTTTTTACTCGCACTACAGTTTCAGACTTGCGCAACAGAATGGAATGTGCATTCTTTGTTCTAATATTTATGCTAATTTCTGTGGGTTTAGTCTAAACTTAATGTAAAATTTTGCAAAATAATAAATTAAATTAATCAGTTATACTGTAAACGATTTTTTTTTTGCTGTCAATATTTATATATCTAAGATATAAAACCGCATACTCAAAATTAATATAAAACTCAAAATTCTAATCTTGGAAAATTGGCTTATGGTTTAAAAAAAAATTCAAAGAAATGTTAATAGTTCAAATAAGTAAGGAAAAATGGCTTCGTAATTTAACTAATTCGTCATTAAATCAATTATTCGGTCATGAAAGGAGCTATAAAGAAAAGCTAGTAAATAATGGAGTTAATTACCCAAGGGTTTGGTGGGGAAAACTTAATTGTCCAGTTCACGATAAACCACGATCGATATGTATGGGAAATTCCTATGATGCATAAATAAAACCATTTTGAAAAGGTAGAGCATAACTTTAAATATGAAAAACATGAACAAAGTTCAAATATCAACTTTGCTTTACAAAAAACTGCATAACAACGCACTATGAACTCAAATACATGAGCTGTTAACTCTACTAATATCTCCTGTACAAACTACAATCTATACATATTATAAAACAAAGTCCCCTTTTCTGTCTGTATGTTATCGATTTTCTCAAAAGCTACTGAACGGATTTCTATAAAATTTGATATGAACATAGTTTAAGGCCCTGGGAAGGTTATAGGCTACTTTATATCCCGGGAAGATATATAACAGGAATTTTATCCCGGAATACTCCTTCACGCAGGTGAAACCACGAGCAAAAACTATTAAGTAATAATAATACCAGCACTGAAGTATATACTGTCTACTGTTAAGCACGGGTATGTTCTACTGAGAGAGTTTAGGCCTTACTTCACCACGTTGGCTTAGTGCGGGCAGACTTCACATACCTCCGAATTTCTTATGAATAATTCTTAGGTATGTAGATTTCCTCACGATGTTTTCCTTCGCCGTAAAAGGGAACTACAATTGATAATATACTGCTACAATATCATTTCACAATCCTCCTTGGCGAGAGGAACAAACATTGCAATGCAATCCAGCTGAACTCACGCATATCCTATCACCTATCAAATGCAATAATTAATACTTAACATTCTATTAACTACCATCAAAGTACCAGCGGATGGTATTCAGCCCGCTCCAATTATAAAGGTATTTGGCGAGTTGCCAGTTGCCAACCGCGTCCGGGGTCGACGCCACGCGACATCACGAAATATAACTAGTTCAGGCCAAAATCGTGGGTTTCTAGCCTTTGTATAACTTAGACTTAGTGTTAGTGACTTGGTGCCTGTATATTGCATGCGACTGAACTAAGTATGGGAAATAAGGTTACAGACAAAAACTGAATAAATTATATTTAAATTTTATATTTTCGTCTCTCACTTGAAAGGCTTACGTGACAGTAACCTACAACCATAAACTGCATAAATGACATAGATAAATATTAAACACGAAGGTTTCTAATAAGATAAATATAGAATAATATAGATTAATTATTTGTACTTTAATATTGAAATTTCAACACTAAGGTTTCGGATACGATCGGAGTTGGATAGATTTGTTGTTTTCTGCTATGAGCTTGAAGACTTGAATTGTAACAGATAAGTAGTTATAGGGTCGCATGCTATTATATAGAACAATAGGTGAGAAGGTTTCGATAATATCTGTCTACCCCTTAAAAAAATTAGTGATACTATGGGACGGAAAACTTTTAAAAATGTTACATAATGTCCTAAAGACCAGTTTCTCTGCATAATTTAACAATCGTAAAGTCCTACCAAAAATAAATATTACCTTTACTTTTGGTATACATGGTTATGCGAGATTCAGATTAGCAGAAAAACTTAACTATCACTTTACCTGACCCGGAATTCGAATCCAGCACCTCAGAGCGCTGCCGTATCACACATGCAATATAACTACGCCACTGAGACGAGAACTTGCTAATCTGAACATAACTGTAGGACTTTACGATCGTTAACTGCCCCAGGACCTCGTTTCGCTCCTGCCAGACTGACCTATACCGACCACACCCGAATATCTTTATAGAGGTCACCCAGACCCGTTCGTGACAAATGTTAGATTAACGATAGATCACATCGATCATTGTTAGTTGTAATGGACGCCCGCGGTGTGGACTTTGTATTCGGGTAAGCGCACACTGAACTACGTAGGCATTATATATGTGAGTCCGTCTAGGTCGACGCTTCGAGTTAGGTTAGGTTAGGTTAGCGCACACTATGGGGGTCGTCGGCGGGCAGCAGGGGGCTGTCCGCCCTAGTGCATTTTTGTGCGCTCTTGCACAATTTTCGGTTGACCCCCGGGATGGACGGCAGTGTGCAGTAGGCCTCATGCTGCCGTAGACGCCGAGGGCGTCCTTCGGTGCGCGGGGGCTTCTGAGCCCCCCCCACAATAGGAGACGGGCCGCACTAGGCGGCACCGCGCAGGGGCGGCTGCAGTTGTAGTCTTAGACAAACGTCAGAGGAAGCCTGCAGCCGTCCCTAATGCGCCGAAGAGGGCCACCGCGGAGTTTTAGTTGGTATGCCGTGCGTTGTACATAGGTTAGGGACTCGGCCCGGCGGTCGCCCGAAGGCTGACATCAAATCCGGGCGGCGCAACGCCGGGTCGTAAGGCACGGTGACCCCAACATAACCGCTCAGTCGCCCCCCATGAAGGCTGGGCGGTAGTCATAAGGCACTTTCTCCGCGAAAAAAAAAAAAAAAAAAAAAAAAAAAAAAAGCGCACACTAATAACGAGGTAGGTTAGTATATAGTTCGTCTGTGTGTTATGCCTATTTCTACCACTCAGCAATGGTATTGTGGGCAGTTTTGAAGTACATTGTAGCTAGTGGTATAACTGACCGAGACTTAACATCTAATGTCAGTGAGAAAAGCGTAGTGCTGCGCAGTAATCTGGAAAACCGGGACTTTTTTGAGCTACTATAGCCGATTTACTATGTTTATTGTGTACGCTGACAACTCTATAGTTAAATAAAGCGCGCCATAGTGACAAGTGTTTCACATTCCAGGATAAGCCTGAGTATATGCAGTTCCATACAGGCCGATATATTAGTCAACTGGCAAGGGGTACTCATCTCTCGTCCGTCGACACAATCAAGACCCTACCCTACTTACCATCAGTATTAGAGTCACTTTGCCGTGCAATAAAACAGCGCAAATTATCCCACCCTCTCCCATTCAAATAATGATATCTCTTATATGTACGAGAAATATTTTAATAGTATACAACAGTATCGAATATAACCATTACTCAACAGTCAACAAAAACTCTTTATTTTAATCTGCTATCCAAACATATTACATTAAATATGGTCTGTGACCCACGAACGATACACCATTGACCTGCGCCCATTATATATCGCAATAACTAATGCAATTGCTATCGGCTATCAATTTAAACTGTGAAGTATGTAAATTGTAGGTAATGTATGCAATTGGCTCTTATTCACAGTACTTAAGGTCTTGGATTTAGTATTCTGCTGTTTAGCCTAAAATCGAGGGACTAGGGTATGTGTATCTTTTGTTAAATGATTTTTTAACACAATTCTAAGTTAGGTTGTCAAAGATCAGAATCCGTAACATCTTTTATCAATAAAAAGAAAAAAAAATAGCGGCATTTTTAGCGTATTGAGTATGCTTGATAACATTTGTGTCACACCCTTGCAAATCCCTGAAAAGGCAATTTAACACATAATGTTGTGACTGCCTTTATCTACTCAGTATCAGCCCAGAGTCTGGAATTTGCGCCCGATATGGCGATGGGCTCAAGCCCTATCACATCATGGGACGGAACACACTTGGCAAAAAGTGTGTAATAAATGCGTGATATTGTGTGTGCGTGTGTGGTGCTCCGGTTTCGCCTCTACATACCTCTTCAGGGATAAATGCCTGATATTGTGTGTGTGTGTGTGTGCGTGTGTTTGTGTATGTGTGTGTGTGTGTGTGTGTGCGTGTGTTTGTGTATGTGTGTGTGTGTGTGTGTGTGTGTGTGTTTGTGTGTGTGCTATGTAAATAACACGCCTATTACAATATCAAATCAATTACACGTTTATCATATTACGTAATTGAAACCTGTCGAAACCCACGTCGCTGGTCATTCATCACGGTTGAAATGGAAAGTGCTTGGACCCTCGGCAGCATGATCTGTCTCACCTCTGACTCTATATTGTCTTACATATTAATTTGATGGTTGGTAACTTGCTCGCTTTACTGGTGAAGGAAACTTCGTGAGAAAACGTACATATATGAGAATTGTGAGGGTATGTGAAGCCTGGAAGCAATAGTCCAGCGTGGTGGACTAAGACCTAATTTCTTTCAATAGTAGAGGAAATCCGGGCTTAATATTGGATCCGTCCCAACTTAGATACCTTCAAATCATTTTGAATTATAAACTTTATATTGTAAAGTTACTTTTAAGATAAGGCCCAAATTCTTCTCTAATCCATATTGCTTTTTAAGCCTACAGCGCTTTTTTTTCTTCTAGTATTGCAGGTGTTTATAAACGGTGGAACGAATTTCAATTTCTACAAGGTGGACGACTCTATCAAGTTCGCAGGAACATACTGAATACAGACCGCTTCAGGTACGTCTTTTTTTGATACAAACATGGCAAATTGACTATCGAATGTCGACTGACGAGAAGTGAGTACCCCTGACAGTCAAAACAATTATGCCAGCCTGTTGGCACCGGATGTGCACAGGTTGACCTAAAACGCCACATACTTACGTAGACCGTTGTGGCCGGTTTTAACGCCTTGTGTAAGGTGGTTGCTATCCAGGCGGATATAAAATATATCCTACCACTAGCAAAATCTTAATGAAATCTTAAGAAGCGTATGTTCAGCAGTGGATTTCATGTGGCTAGTGATGATTTGAAAATGTACCAGCAATTTGTATAAAAAAGAAATCCTTCTGTGAAAACAGCATAAAAATTCGACAGTAAATGAGGCAGTAATTCAAATTTCAATTATTGCTACGTGCAGGAGTGAGCGTGAAGTAGGGATAATGCTCCATCTCTTTCTTTCGCACGCATCGTAATGCCCGCTGACGTCACATATAAGTGTTCTGTTTTTAACACTAGCCCCTAGTACCTAATTTCAATAGCTTATAACTCGTGAATTGTTACCCGATTTTAATGACTTCTTCTGTTTTAGAATTAATACGATGTACATACATATTTTATAAAAGTTATAAATAAAAATAAATCAAATACACTGTTGTTATTAACGAATTTCTGAACGAATCAACTTCATCCGGCTCTTTAATGCTATAGACAAATATGTCCTTCTAAACTCCTCAGTGTTATATCTTCAAATTCCTCCTCATTAGTAAAAATAGATCCCGAATCCACAAAACGGATCCAAATTCCACACCCGTAATTCCTGTTTGATGAACAAAGGAATGCTCGAAGCCGACATAACAAAAACAACCGCGACGTAAATAGACTCTGCGCGACTCCTTATATAGATCGAAAGTCAAGTACTTGCAACAGTGAAAAACTTGATTTTAGACTCGACTAATGGATTGTATATCTTAACCTTATTATCTGGTCTGTAGCAAAAATAGATCGATCAAGATAAAGTTTTTCATGTTTACCGATGAGTTGATTTGATTTATTTATTTTAATAATAAAGTATACATGCAGCTCTATATATTATAATATTCAATGCATTAAAAAAATAAGGTATAGCATCGGATATGTTTTCTACTGTAACGGTACTTTAGTAAAACGCCAGATTATTGTTAATAACTTCCGTTGAATGAATTACTAAGTTTAAATAATAACTATTGTTATTAATTCAAGACTCGCAAATGTTATGATTTTGTATTTCATATTCAATGTATTCATTATTTAATTTTGATCATTTAATCGTTTTACTTCCGATTCAGCTCTTCCGGCGTAGTTTAGGTGGGAAACTGTGTTGTCTCCGCTAGGGCAGTTGATGTTGAGCTCTCGTGGAGTGATCATTGGCGCTGTAGTGATATTATAGTTGTAATTTACGAGATTGTGATAGGATTAAGGAAAATAAAGTGTATATAATCTACAAAAGCGTTTGAAATTCTGCTTACCTAACACTACTAATAGCTACACATTAACCACTGACAACATATTTAATTAAAAGTAAATAATAATATTGAAGAGGTAGAAGATAATATAAAGTACTTAAAATATGTATTCATTGAGTAAAGATTATATAACAAATAATTTGTCTATGAACACTATTGTAAACAATAACAAACTATTGGCTACAGGAAAAAAGATAGAGTTAGCTTATACCATTTTTTTATTGCTTTGAATGACAAGACGAGCTGGCCGTTCACCTGATGGTAAACGATACGACCGGACATAAACAGTAAAAACACCACCTTGAATTACAAAGTATTGTTTGATATTCCACTGCGCTCGCCATCCCGAGACATGAGATCTAAAGTCTTATTATGTCCAGTAGTTTCATCCAAACCCATTCAGCGGATTCCGCGTTTACTTCTACTTTTACTAACATTACACAAACTTTCTCATTTATAATAATAATACGATAAGATCACAATCATTTTTTAAACTTATACAATTATCAGTCATACGACATTATGCTACATAACTCAACATAGTAGAATCTGATTACACCGCGTATTGGTGCAGTATAATCGAACTGGTGCCAGGTGGCCTGATAAACACGGTTAGCTGATAGCTTTATTCATTTTTGTATAAAATCTCGCTATGTAGGTTTTTTTTTATTGCTGCTTGAATGATGAAACGACCTTGCCTTCGCCTGATGGTAAGGGATACGACCGCCCATAAACAAAAGAAACACCAACCAAAACATTAAATAACAAAGTATTGTTTAGTATTCAACTGCGCTCGCCATCCTGAGACATGAGATGTTAAGTCTCATTATGTCCAGTATATAGTATATTTGTGTCCAATATGGCGATGGGCTCTTATAATAATCATATATAGCGGAAAGTTGGTGCAATGACACATCCAAAAACCTTCGGGGAATAAAGGTATGTATAACATCTCGCCAGTTTCACTTTTCTGGGGTAGGCAGAAATGTTATCTGACTGACTGACACTGACTTGACTTATTACATGGTAACTAACATTTGGCAGCCATGTTAGTTACCATAATAAGTCATCAATCATCCCTCGTCAGTTAACACTCTATCTGAACCACATTCCACTTATCATCAGGTGCGTAGGGTCAGTTAAACGAGGCCGTATAAACAAATAATTAAGTCCATTGTTATTTACTGAATACTATTCCATACTCCAAGCCACTACTGACAAAAACCCCACTATCGTTTTTCTCATCCGGGACTCGAACCGGAGACCTTAGCACGACAGACGTACAAGTACAACACCACGCAGTCACTCCAACACACAACATACATCAGGCCTTAACTTCCTGCATAGGTGCAACCGAGGCAAATACTTTACGCCTTGTGTTTCGTCCCATGACGTCATAGGAAGCGAGCCTATCACCATATCAGGCACAAATTTCAAACTCCGATCTGATGAAAACCCAATACCACCTCAAAGCATTTATTTATCTTTCTCATAACCCCCCAAATAATCTAAACTCCTTAACTAAACGACACGTTTGCTGGTGGTGGAATATATTTTATATCCGCCCGTATATCGACCGCCGTACATAAAATGTTAAAACCCGCCAAAGTGGACCACGTATGTTGCATTTCAGGATTAGTCTGTGTATATCCCGTTCCAACAAGCCGGCATAAACGTGTCGACTGCCGAGGGTTAATCACCTCTCGTCAATCGACATTCTTTTGGATCCCACTTCAGTTACTATCAGATGCTGTGGGGTTACATTATCATGCCCGTTTCAAAAAAAAAATTAATCTATACTCTAGGCCATATCTACCGCTAGTGATATGAGGGTGAGAAGGAAAGCTTGTCTTCAATTTAGTATAAAGTTTTATAATTATAATCAAACGACTTACTTTATAATTTTTAGTTTATTTGCTTGCCCAACCCATTTACCGACATAATTCCAGACACTAGGCTGATAAACATGCCAATACTGCTCTGGTAATCGATACAACAGTAAATCAGAAAAGGCGGTATAAAAAAAACAATACTTTCTCCTTTACCCAGTTTAGTTAACTGTACAATCCAGTTATTAAATAGGAAATAACTGATCCTTGTAAAATAACCTAAGTGCTAAGTAACATCAAAATTGCGGTCGTCACACATATTGTGTACATAATTACTTAGCTGACTAAATCTGTTGGATTATTTTGGTAAATGGACATAATTTGGTAAACGATTCTCTTTATTTTAATTGAAAAAGACGAGCTAGCTGCTCGGCTTGAGGAAAGGCAGCCTCTGCCTGTAAACAGTAGCAACGAACAAGTGGAACATTTGAAATTGATCTCTACTTATAAACAAACATTACATTACATCATTGTGTTCGACCTTGAAGGAAAGAAATAAGGATTTAAGAAGTAAGAAATGTTCATTATTATAAAATTTCACTTGCCACACGAAATGGAACTGCAAGCTGTCACTTCGCATTCAATGTTGCAAAATTTCTAATTTGTAATACCGCCTAACTGAGTTTAAAATACCCAAAATATAGGGTTTTTGGTCGATGAAATTTCCCCGTCTAAAAAGAATAGAGTGTAAAACCAAAAAAAATGATTATCCATATAAAACAGTACTTTACACAGGACGTAAAACAATGTATATAATATAATAATAATATCAGACCTGTATTATATACTTGCCCACTGCTGAGCACGGGCCTCCTCTACTACTGAGACGGATTAGGCCTTAGTCCACCACGCTGGCCTACTGCGGATTGGTAGACTTCACACACCTTCGAAATTCCTATAGAGAACTTCTCAGATGTGCAGGTTTCCTCACGATGTTTTCCTTCATCGTTAAAGCGAACGATAAATTCACAAACAATACACACATGATTTTAGAAAAGTCAGAGGTGTGTGCCCTTGGGATTTGAACCTTCGGACATTCGTCTTGGCAGTCCGTTCCATACCCAACTAGGCTATCGCCGCTTTTAAACAAAAACAATGTATATCCTCTCTTAATCAATTAATTCCTTGCCCCCAAAATCCTCTACAAACATTTTATCCACCTAAATCTCTCACCATAGCGTTAAAATCCCCCTAAATTTCGGAAGAAACCTCTAATATGGATACTGTTCACATTGGCCTTCTGAGACAGTGCATCAAACATTAACAACCCGTACCCGATAAAAAATCTAGAATACCCTGCTTTAAATAAAGATTATAGATAGATATCAACATACCAACAGATTATTAACCTTACGCGTATAGAAATAGCTTTCGGTATGCCCACGCATTTCGGCTTTCTTTATTATCCAATCGGAAACCGGGTCAAGGTTGTTGATTCACTGTATTGATTGTAGATTACGATCATGGAATGAGCGGCAGCCAATTTGAGCTCTGTCAAGGTAGCAGTAGTAACTTAGCAGAATTAAACCAAATATATTTTAGAATTTGTTGCTAATTTGTTGCTAATTAGTTACCACTATTTTGATTTTGTTGCTCCAGCCGTTTAGAAAAAACCGGTCACTGCTATCATGATATCAAGCTAGCATGGACCATAACGAAACTTATACTTATATGATCAGACGTAATGTAGGAATTTGTTGCTAATTTGTTGCTCATTAGTTACCACTATTTCGATTTTTTGCTCAAGCCGTTTAGAAAAAAGCTACCACTGCTATCTTGATATCAAGCTAGCATGGACCCTCACGAAACTTATACTTATTTGATCAGACGTAATGTAGGAATTTGTTGCTAATTTGTTGCTAATTAGTTACCACTATTTCGATTTTGTTGCTCCAGCCGTTTAGAAAAAAAACCGGTCACTGCTATCATGATATCAAGCTAGCATGGACCATAACGAAACTTATACTTATATGATCAGACGTAATGTAGGAATTTGTTGCTAATTTGTTGCTAATTAGTTACCACTATTTCGATTTTTTTGCTCCAGCCGTTTAGAAAAAAAGCTACCACTGCTATCTTGATATCAAGCTAGCATGGACCCTAACGAAACTTATACTTATTTGATCAGACGTAATGTAGGAATTTGTTGCTAATTTGTTGCTAATTAGTTACCACTATTTCGATTTTGTTGCTCAAGCCGTTTAGAAAAAAAACCGGTCACTGCTATCTTGATATCAAGCTAGCATGGACCATAACGAAACTTATACTTATTTGATCAGACGTAATGTAGGAATTTGTTGCTAATTAGTTACCACTATTTCGATTTTGTTGCTCAAGCCGTTTTAAAAAAAAGCTACCACTGCTATCTTGATATCAAGCTAGCATGGACCCTAACGAAACTTATACTTATTTGATCAGACGTAATGTAGAAATTTGTTGCTAATTTGTTGCTAATTAGTTACCACTATTTCGATTTTTTTGCTCAAGCCGTTTAGAAAAAAAAGCTACCACTGCTATCTTGATATCAAGCTAGCATGGACACTCACGAAACATATACTTATTTGATAAGTCGTAATGTAGCAATTTGTTGCTAATTAGTTACCACAATAAGGATTATGTTGCTCGAGCTGTTTTGAAAATAAAAATAATTTAATAATATAAAAATAAATAAACGGCCTTCAAAACCACTCAAAACCAAAAATAATTTCACATAACAGGTATATACTTGATACGAATTTTGGAGTCGGTGTCTAATTGAAATTGCTGGTTAAGCTAGATGGACTTGTACTATAAAATATACTGTCTCGATGGCGTAGTTATGTTTCGCTTACAATACGACTATCGCGCTGAAATGTTACACCTTTGCCTACCCCTGAAAAGGGAAAAGGTGTGATGCTATACATATGTATGTAAGAAGTAGATTCAAGCAAACTTAAATCAAAAACACAACTGATAATATTTCGATCACAGTACAGCTATCGCGCTGTGGTGTTACACTTCTGTCTATCCCTTAAAAGGGATAAAGGTGTGATGCTATAATATATATTATGCATGTATGTATGTATGATCTATGTCAACATATGAAATGTAAAACAACAAAATTATGTTTGTAAATGTAGGCGTATGCACGCTGTACACTGTTTCATAATTTTTATAAATGTTTTAGTATTATTGTTTTTTTTTCGTTAATTTTTAGTTGTTGTTAAATACTTTTAGGTGGATTTTCTCCGCACTTTTACGGTGATGAGCGTATATAAGCTTATATAATTAATCAGACTTTGTATACAAAAGACTTATTAAAAAAAATATATATTTAAAAATAATATTATAAAAGATTCAATGGACAATTGATGACAAAAAATAAAGCCCGGAGTTTCTTTCTGCCTTTCTTCTTCGGGTAGTTATCGCTTAGGTAGCTAGTGAAAGGCTGGTAGGTTAGCTAGGTTAGGGCTTTTATTGTCCTCACCGATGAGGATCACGACGCGTTTCTCCCTTATTATTTATTTAAAATAACATATATACATCATTTTATTTCTTCTTTCCTGCCAGCCCGAGCTGGCTTCTTTGTTTACTATACTTTTCATTAACTTTATTACCTATATAAATTGTTTTTTGACCTGTTTGAAGTTGGCAAGTGAGTTTAAAATTATACTAGGTCAGTACCGGATTGTACCGTTTTTATTTTGTTTGTACCTTATAGGGACAAGAGATATGGTGTACTGAGAGTTTTGTCAATCACCGCCTTGTGTAGTAACATAAACTCGCGGCATTTTCAAATCAACCATCATTTTAATGATTTTATAGCTGAAAGAAGACGACTGAAGACGGAAGACGCCCCTCAGAGGTACAATCCTCTCTAACATGGTACAATCCGAAACAAGGGAGTACAAACGATGGAAATCCGCGAAATACGTAGAAAATGATTATTTTTTAAAAAATTACAGCCATTTTCAAATGAATAATTAATATGATGATTTTATTGCTGAATATTATGGAAGAATATGTCACTCAGAGGTACAATCCCTCTGTAATATAATACATTCCGAAACAAGGGAGTACAAACGATGGAAATCCGCGAAATACGTAGAAAATGATTATTTTCTTCCAAGTACGGCCATTTTCAAATGAATAATTAATATGATGATTTTATTGCTGAATATCATGGAAGAATATGTCACTCAGAGGTACTATCCCTCTGTAATATAATACAATCCGAAACAAGGGAGTACAAACGATGGAAATCCACGAAATACGTAGAAAATGATTATTTTCTTCCAAGTACGGCCTTTTTTACAAAAAATCATCATTGTGATGATTTTATACCTGAATATGATGGACGAATACGTCCCTCCGAGGTACAACCCCTCTGTAACATAGTACAATCCGAAACGGGAAAGTACAAATGATGGAAATCCACGAAATACTTAGAAAATTATTATTTTTTAAAAAAGTACAGCCATTTTCAAATGAATAATTAATATGATGATTTTATTACTGAATATCATGGAAGAATATGTCACTCAGAGGTACAATCCCTCTGTAATATAGTACAATCCGAAACAAGGGAATACAAACGATGGAAATCCGCGAAATACGTAGAAAATGATTATTTTCTTCCAAGTACGGCCATTTTCAAATGAATAATCATTGTGATGATTTTATAGCTGAATACGATGGATGAATACGTTTCTCAGAAGTACAATCCCTCTGTAACATAGTACAATCCGAAACGGGAAAGTACAAACGATGGAAATCCACGAAATACTTAGAAAATTATATTTTTTTAAAAAAGTACAGCCATTTTCAAATGAATAATTAATATGATGATTTGATTGCTAAATATCATGGAAAAATATGTCACTTAGAGGTACAATCCCTCTGTAATATAATACAATCCGAAACAAGGGAGTACAAACCATGGAAATCTGCGAAATACGTAGAAAATGATTATTTTCTTCCAAGTACGGCCATTTTCAAATGAATAATCATTGTGATGATTTTATAGCTGAATACGATGGATGAATACGTCCCTCAGAGGTACAATCCCTCTGTAACATAGTATAATCCGAAACGAGGGAGTACAAACGATGGAAATCCACGAAATACGTAGAAAATGATTATTTTCTTCCAAGTACGGCCATTTTCAAATGAATAATTAATGTGATGATTTTATAGCTGAATGTGATGGAAGAATACGTCCCTAAGAGGTATCATTTCTCTGTAACATAGTACAATCTGAAACCACGGAGTACAAATGACGGAAATGCACGAAATTCGTAGAAAATTATTATTTTCTTCCAAGTACGGCCATTTTTAAATAAATCATCATTGTAATGATTTTATAGCTGAATATGATGGACGAATACGTCCCTCAGAGGTGCAATCCCTCTCTAACATAGTACAATCCGAAACAAGGGAGTACAAACGATGGAAATCCACGAAATTCGATCAAATTTATAATTTTTTGAAAAGGTAGAGCCATTTTCTAATGAATCACCATTATGATAATTTAATAGCTGAATATGATTGAGGCAAACATTCTTCATAGGTACAATTCCTCTTAAATATACTACAATTTGAAATAAGGGAGTAAAACGAAGGAAATCCACGAAATACGTTGAAATTTATATTTTTGTTTTATCCTAGTGCGAAATGCAAGGGTCAACTGATCTTAATATGTATTCCTTGGGAATTTAAAAATTTTACGATACCATAAAACCCAATAACTAGGCAATAGACAAAAATCAACTGAAATAATATTTATAATGAGTGGCATAAAACACGTGCACTTCTTTACCCACTTAGTGACTTTAAGGTATAATAAAACAAAAGGTTATTAATTAAGGTTACAAAAATTATTTATATTTTTATTACTTTACGCAGCTTTTTACAAGCGTTAATACAAATAGTGGTATGCATTGTTAAGTAATTATTTGTAATTAAAATAATACAAAGAGTTTTTTTTCTTGAACTGTTAACTATTTCTATCTCTAGATTTTTATATGTACTTGTGTCTTGTTCCCAAACTGGTAAGTTGTATAAAGCCAAACTTTTCCAGATAAACTCAAAATTATATAATTATGCCTATTTTCAAAGGAGGCGAAAAGACAAACCCTGGCAACTAACGGTCAATTGCAGTATTGCCGGTCCTTCAAAAATACTTGAAATAATACCCTATGAACGCTTAAACAAGGTATTAACAAAATAGCTTCCGTTTAGGGCAGGACATCTGTCGGAACCGCTAGTAGCAATTAAAATAAATTCAAATATAACTTTCCAAACCAAAAAACAACACGAATAAAAAATACTTCTAATAAAAAAATTCTGCCTGCAGAATGCATTAATATAAATGATCACAAAACGTGTAACATAGTACTAACAGTCATTAAAGCAACGGATAGTTTCCTTTTTGCGCAAATGTCATAAATTTTACCAAGAACCAAAGAGCAACAGCAGCGTAAAGTAATAGAAAAATATAAATATTTTTTGTAACCTTAATTAATAACCTTTTGTTTTATTATTGATTTTTACTTTTGTTGTTGTATAGTGTTTGTTTTTGTTATCATTTTGACTTTATTTGCGTTCTTATTACACTTCCCATACACAAATTTTAATATCAGTTTATTTTTTCAAATCCAGTGTGGACGACTGCTCAAATAAAATTACCAAAAATGAGCAAAAATACATATATTTGTACAAATCAAAAAAGCGCAATGGTATCAATAACAAGCTTCTGAAGCACCATAAATATTACGTCATACATTAGTGAACCTTCATAGTCGGGACTATCATCCACACATGACAGCGATCGTACTACATGTGAAAAGGATTCTACTACTAAGGCAACTATTTTCTATCATATTCAGCTGTGAAACCATCAAAATTATCATTCGTTTGAAAATGACTGTACTTTTTCAAAAAATTTTAAATTTCAACGAATTTCGTGGATTTCTTTCGTTTTTACTCCCTTATTTCAAATTGTAGTATATTTAAGAGGAATTGTACCTATGAAGAATGTTTGCCTCTATCATATTCAGCTATTAAATTATCATAATGATGATTCATTAGAAAATGGCTCTACCTTTTCAAAGAATTATAAATTTTATCGAATTTCGTGGATTTCCATCGTTTGTACTCCCTTGTTTCGAATTGTACTATGTTAGAGAGAGATTGCACCTCTGAGGGACGTATTCGTCAATCATATTCAGCTATAAAATCATCACAATGATGATTTTATTTAAAAATGGTTATACTTGGAAGAAAATAATCATTTTCTTCGTATTTCGTGGATTTCCATCATTTGTACTCCCTCGTTTCGGATTGTACTATGTTACAGATGGATTGTACCTCTGAAGGACATATTCTTCCCTAGTATTCAGCAATAAAATCATCATATTAATTATTCATTTGAAAATGGCTGTACTTTTTTCAAAAATAATAATTTTCTAAGTATTTCGTGGATTTCCATCGTTTGTACTCCCTCGTTTCGGATTGTACTATGTTACAGAGGGATTGTACCTCTGAGGGACATATTCTTCCATAGTATTCAGCAATAAAATCATCATATTAATTATTCATTTGAAAATGTCTGTACTTTTTTAAAAAATAATAATTTTCTAAGTATTTCGTGGATTTCCATCGTTAGTACTTTCCCGTTTCGGATTATACTATGTTACAGAGGGATTGTACCTCTGAGGGACGTATTCATCCATCACATTCAGCTATAAAATCATCACAATGATGATTTATTTAAAAATAGCCGTACTTGGAAGAAAATAATAATTTTCTACAAATTTCGTGCATTTCCGTCATTTGTACCTCTGAGGGACATATTCGTCCATCATATTCAGGTATTTATAAAATCATTACAATGATGATTTTTTGAAAAGGCCGTACTTGGAAGAAAATAATCATTTTCTACGTATTTCGTGGATTTCCATCATTTGTACTCCCTCGTTTCGGATTGTACTATGATACAGAGGGATTGTACCTCTAAGGAACATATTCTTCCATAATATTCAGCAATAAAATCATAACAATGATAATTCATTTGAAAATGGCTGTACTTTTTTAAAAAATAATAATTTTCTAAGTATTTCGTGAATTTCCATCGTTTGTACTTTCCCGTTTCGGATTATACTATGTTACAGAGGGATTATACCTCTGAGGGACGTATTCATCCATCATATTCTGCTATAAAATCATCACAATGACGATTTATTTAAAAAAGGCCGTACTTGGAAGAAAATAATAATTTTCTACAAATTTCGTGCATTTCCGTCATTTGTACTCCCTCGTTTCGGATCGTACTATTTTAGAGAGGGATTGTACCTCTGAGGGACATATTCTTCCATAGTATTCAGCAATAAAATCATCATATTAATTATTCATTTGAAAATGGCTGTACTTTTTTAAAAAATAATAATTTTCTAAGTATTTCGTGGATTTCCATCGTTTGTACTTTCCCGTTTCGGATTATACTATGTTACAGAGGAATTGTACCTCTGAGGAACGTATTCATCCATCGTATTCAGCTATAAAATCATCACAATGATTATTCATTCGAAAATGGCCGTACTTGGAAGAAAATAATCATTTTCTACGTATTTCGCAGATTTCCATCGTTTGTACTCCCTTGTTTCGGATTGTATTATATTACAGAGGGATTGTACCTCTGAGTGACATATTCTTCCATGATATTGAGCTATAAAATCATCATATTAATTATTCATTTCAAAATGGCTGTACTTATTAAAAAAATAATCATTTTCTACGTATTTCGTGGATTTCTGTCGTTTGTACTCCCTTGTTTCGGATTGTACCATGTTATAGAGGGATTGTACCTCTGAGGAACGTATTCGTCCATCATATTCAGCTATAAAATCATCACAATGATGATTTATTTAAAATGGCCGTATTTGGAAGAAAATATTAATTTTCTAGGAATTTCGTGAATTTCCATCGTTTGTACTCCCTTGTTTCGGATTGTACCATGTTACAGAGGGATTGTACCTCTGAGGGGCGTCTTCAGTCTTCAGTCGTCTTCTTTCAGCTATAAAATCATTAAAATGATGGTTGACTTGAAATGCCGCGAGTTTATGTTACTACACAAGGCGGTGATTGACAAAACTCTCAGTACACCATATCTCTTGTCCCTATAAGGTACAAACAAAATAAAAACGGTACAATCCGGTACTGACCTAGTATAATTTTAAACTCACTTGCCAACTTCAAACAGGTCAAAAAACAATTTATATAGATAATAAAGTTAATGAAAAGTATAGTAACAAAGAAGCCAGCTCGGGCTGGCAGGAAAGAAGAAATAAAATGATGTATATGTTATTTTAAATAAATAATAAGGGAGAAACGCGTCGTGATCCTCACCGGTGAGGACAATAAAAGTCCTAACCTAGCTAACCTACCAGCCTTTCACTAGCTTCTTAAGCGATGACTACACGAAGAAGAAAGGCAGAAAGAAACTCCGGGCTTTATTTTTGTCATCAATTGTCCATTAAATCTTTTATAATATTATTTTTAAATATATATATTTTTAATAAGTCTTTTGTATACAAAGTCTGATTAATTATATAAGCTAATATACGCACATCACCGTAAAAGTGCGGAGAAAATCCACCTAAAAGTATTTAACAACAATTAAAAATTAACGAAAAAACAGTAATACTATAAAAATAATTTTAAGAAAAAATTAAACCGCCTTCAAAACCACTCAAAACCAAAAAATAATTTCACATAACAAGTATATATTGGATACCAATTTTGGAGTCGGTGCCTAATTAAAATTGCTAGTTAGCTATATTTGTTGCATAGTCCATCTATGAGCTAAATTTCTTTCAAATCAATTAAAAGGAGTAGGTTTGCGTGTACTACAACATTCACAGTGAAAGGTGTAATACCAAGCACATGTATGGTGTTTCATCTTTTTTCGAGGCAGGGAGTGTAATACACCCACATTTGACCAGCTATATGTAACAGGGGAAGAATTTGGGTAGTGTACAGTTCACAAATTTAAATATTTCCTTAATAGTTTTCATTTGCTGTGCTGCGGCGATGTGTTTATCTCCGGTGACAATCTGACTTGCTGATTTTGTACGCTGGCAGCACATTGTTTTCGTATATTCGTTAATGTATTTATCTAGCTCAACTAGCAATTTTAATTAGGCACCGAATCCAAAATTGGTATCCAATATATACTTGTTATGTGAAATTATTTTTGGTTTTGAGTGGTTTTGAAGGCGGTTTAATTTTTTGTTAAAATTATTTTTATTTTTTGCTTTTTTGTGTTAGTAAAAAATAGACCGTCTCAATGGCATAGTTGTGTTTCGCTCACGATACGACTATCGCGCTGAGGAGTTACACCTCTGCCTACCCCTGAAAAGGGTAAAAGGTGTGATGCTACATATATGTATGTATGTAAAAAGGGGAGTCAATTAAACCCAACCCAAAAACACAACCGATATATTTCGATCATACTATAACTATTGCGCTGTGGTGTTACACCTCTGCCTACCCCTGAAAAGCGGAAAAGGTGTGATGCTATATGTATGTATGTATGTAAGAAGTAGAGTCCACTAAACCCAACACAAAACACAACTAATCTGTTTCACACACAGTACGACTATCGCGATGAAATGTTACGCCTCTGCCTACCCCTGACACGGGGAAAAGATGTTATGCTATATGTATAAGTATGTAAGAAGTACAGTCAACCAAACTCAATGCAAAAACATAACTAAATACGTCACAGGAAAGCTAAATTACCGATTTCGTTTTCTTGGACGAGATAATTATTCTAGTTTTTTTTTAATTTTAAAACCAAACTACCGAAGCGATCTTGAAAAAAACCAATCTGGAGAGAAATTCTTTCGAATAAAAAAAGAATTTTCCAAATCGGTTCATAAATGAGCGAGTTCTGAGGTAACAAACATACAAAAAAAAAAAATCACGTCGAATTGATAACCTCCTCCTTTTTTTTGAAGTCGGTTAAAAACGTTTATAAAAACTATGAAACAGTGTACAGCGTGCATACGCCTACATTTACAAACATAATTTTGTTGTTTTACATTTCATATTATTATAGCATCACACCTTTATCCCTTTTAAGGGATAGACAGAAGTGTAACACCATAGCGCGATAGCTGTACTGTGATCGAAATATTATCAGTTGTGTTTTTGATTTAAGTTTGCTTGAATCTACTTCTTACATACATAGTATAGCATCACACCTTTTCCCCTTTCAGGGTAGGCAAAGGTGTAACATTTCAGCGCGATAGTCGTATTGTAAGCGAAACATAACTACGCCATCGAGACAGTATATTTTATAGTACAAGTCCATCTAGCTTAACCAGCAATTTCAATTAGACACCGACTCCAAAATTCGTATCAAGTATATACCTGTTATGTGAAATTATTTTTGGTTTTGAGTGGTTTTGAAGGCCGTTTATTTATTTTTATATTATTAAATTATTTTTATTTTCAAAACAGCTCGAGCAACATAATCCTTATTGTGGTAACTAATTAGCAACAAATTCCTACATTACGACTTATCAAATAAGTATAAGTTTCAGAGTGTCCATGCTAGCTTGATATCAAGATAGCAGTGGTAGCTTTTTTCTAAACGGCTTGAGCAAAAAATCGAAATAGTGGTAACTAATTAGCAACAAATTAGCAACAAATTCCTACATTACGTCTGGATCATATAAGTATAAGTTTCGTGAGTGTCCATGCTAGCTTGATATCAAGATAGCAGTGGTAGCTTTTTTTTCTAAACGGCTTGAGCAACAAAATCGAAATAGTGGTAACTAATTAGCAACAAATTAGCAACAAATTCCTACATTACGTCTGATCATATAAGTATAAGTTTCGTTAGGGTCCATGCTAGCTTGATATCAAGATAGCAGTGGTAGCTTTTTTCTAAACGGCTTGAGCAAAAAATCGAAATAGTGGTAACTAATTAGCAACAAATTAGCAACAAATTCCTACATTACGTCTGATCATATAAGTATAAGTTTCATTATGGTCCATGCTAGCTTGATATCATGATAGCAGTGACCGGTTTTTTCTAAACGGCTTGAGCAACAAAATCGAAATAGTGGTAACTAATTAGCAACAAATTAGCAACAAATTCTAAAATATATTTGGTTTAATTCTGCTAAGTTACTACTGCTACCTTGACAGAGCTGCCAATTTGGTTTAGCGAACGGATTTTGAAGTCGTTTACGAGGATGAAAGACGAGTATAATCTTGCTTGTGCTTTTTCCACGTGCTTTTTGTAATCCTTGGAATTACAAAAAGCACGTGGCACTACAATCGTCATCTTACGACGAATGTCAAATGAACTTTGCCTTTATCCCCGAAGGATGGGAAGAGGAGTAACCAAGGCATCACTTTTGGCCTGTATGTTACGTCCCATGAAGTGATAGGGGGCGTGATTATCGCAATATCAAACACAAATTCCAGTCTCGAGGCTGATACTGAGCAGAAAATCCAATATCACTTTGTCTAACTCGGGATTAGAACCCGAGTCCTTAGAGCACTGTCGTACTGCGCACGCAATTACTACGCCCGCGAGGCAATTAAGTTTCATAATAGCAAGTAGACAAAACAATAACCGCTGAAATGGAATATAAAAGCGCATGCATATTGCTTAGGCTTAGGTCGTACGACTGCCAACTACGTTATAACATCTCCTAGCTCAACCCTCAACAAATTAATAAAAACCCGCAAACTCTTACCCGACCTGTGTTTTGAAAACCAGGACTTCCAGGTCAGTTTATATACCACTAAACCTAACAAGCAGTTTGTGATTTAGTATATTTTTTTTATAATGTCTTGACAACATGGCAGACACTGTCAAAAGTCAAGGGTATATTTTTTGCTTCGCGTTCAAACAGATCTGGCTATTGTTTGGTTTGACAGCTGCTGTATGTCATGTCACCTCCTTTTCCTAGATCACGTCATTGGAGGGTGGACAGATATATACTTGCCATGTATATGTTCCTACACCTTGAAATTCGGCATTCGCAATTCCTTTAGCTGCCTTTTTTTTGTAACACAGACTGTCCTGGTCTCTCTTGATACTGAAACTCTTCAAGTCAGCATTGATAGGGTGAAGCTCACCAATTAGACAGTGGTCGCTTTGCTGAGCCAGTATAAAAAAAACGCTCGGCAACTCCGTTAGCTATTTTTAATCCACAACTAAATCAATCACACAGAAAGATAGAAAATGTTGGAAATTTGCAAGAAAAATTTGGATAGTGTTTACGTCTCCTCACCTGCTTGTCAATCTTGTCTAGATCATCATCACCATTACATCCGAAGTAAATTGTTTCAGAGTAACCTACAGGATTAACCAGAATATCATACATAGGACCACCCAGATCATATCGCTGCCAATTAGATAAATATTAATTCAGAGACACCTGTGTTCGCAAGCCCGGGCTTCACCGCCACATGACAGTTCCGAGCCGATATGACATCATTGTATTTTATGTCACACTTACATCATATGACAGAATTACCATACACGGAATCAATCTACTGATTTCGATGATAATGTGTGAGGCTTATTGAATGATTTATCGATGCGATGAGTGACGTGCGGGTCTTTTAACATTATGTGAAGGGCTACGCAAACTTTATTATGATACCTACAGCCGGTGGTGGAGTGATGGTTCTTGTCAGAACCAGCCCAAGATATGCCGACCCAAGGCACTGGGTGATACCAAAACATCATTTCATCAAATAAGAGTTACACGCGCACTCTTTAGCTACTGGTATACATGCAATAAAAATAAAAAAATAAAAGTTTTATTCTACGCTTTTGGCTGTCCCCTTTGTTCTAACCAAGCTACACCATTAGATTCAGCATCATAAGCGAGTTAAAGATTAGTAACAAAACATGCAAAAGTCGACTTCCGCAAGTATTTTTTACACACTCATCACGCATTTATTTCCATAGGGGTGTGCAGAGGCGCAACCAGGACACCCACTTTATGCCAAATGTATTCCGTCTCATGATGTGCTAGGGGCCGAGCATATCGTCATATCGAATACAAATTCCAGACTCCGAGCTGATACTGAGCAAAAAAACCGAAATATCACTTTGCCCGATCCGGGATTCAAACCCAGGACCTCAGAGCTTTGTCATACCCGTAGTAATAAGGACTTTTTTCCCTGTTAACATTAACAAAAACAGACTTCTACAAATGAAACTTATAGGTCTTGTGGCTAATTGCATGAGTGTACAATTATTGAAATATTGCCGCTAGTGTAAACAAATCTAGAAGTTCGTGCCCAATATATTGCTACACCAACTTGCTAGTCCAAACTAGCAATAGACAGAAAGTTGTAGCATGAGGTTTTGTTGTGCGCGCCTAGTATCGTCAAGCAAATTTAGTTGAATAAAAAAACAAGATTTGTAATTTTTATAGCAAGGTCTTATCTACCTACATTACTTTGTTCGCATAATACGACATTAAGCTTACCTATTATAGTCTTAGATATTGCCTTTTTATGACCTAATAATTGATATAAAACAATTAAAATGAATAATGCACATACGATTTCAATTCCCAGGGCCTTCGTTTACTCATATAAAGATACCTTGAAGACGTTCTTAAAACCGTAACACACAAACCATAATATTGCTCAATAAATTCCGCTAACTGTGTAACCACAAGCTTACCAGTAACAACCAGCATAAATGTTACAGGTAAATATCAGTATTATTATTTTTAGTTAGTAGTGGTAAAGTCTCTCATATGTGAGAGGCCGTCTGGGAAGGTACCATCACAATGTCACACCACCTTCATAGACTATAATAATAATCACCATCTTATCCATTTTATACCATCATCATTGACGTATATTCTATAGACACGAACGTCCATATAAACTATTTGTTCAAAATCTGAACCAAAATGGCAACCAAAACGACACTGTTATAACCTATTTATTCACTTGAACAACAAATAATTTTACTTATTTGACTAATATGTTTTATTCAAATTCAGGTTTGCACTTAGACTCGAGTTCTTATATCATGAGTGCCATTCCGTACACAACCACTAGCTGTCAATATTGACTATACTAAAGTCAGTTTGAATGGATATCAGTTCAAATCAGTTGAAGACAGTGAATGTTCGGAACGCCAAATCTATTACGTAGATATATATCAATGACCGTCATCAATTTAATTATACATAACCAAAAAAGTAAGAAAAAAGCCACATCTGCCAAAACATATCAACTTTCTAAAGATGAACAATGAGCCCTCAGAGCATGGTCGTCGACCCCAGCACGTGTGGGGTCCGCCCTACATACCAGGGGTCGAGTTACAGGATGCTGCCTATCTAGCCAACTGCAATTGAGTATTTTATATGATGGATGGGACTCCGTTCAAATCCTATTCTGTATGCGGGTCATAGGTATATTATGCGATAAATAGTAAGGTGCATGCATTGTGGATTAAAAACAAAGTTATTTACAATATCTAAATGAGACAGTTATAATTTTGAACTGAAAATGTCCAAGTCTGCATTAAAATTTTCATATTACTTATTGCGTAGTAATAAATGAAAGACGGAATGTTTTTATTTCGTGTCTCTGTCGCACTTTCACATCACAATAATAGTGACGTCATAGTGTAAACCCACGTAATTTCAGAATTGTTAATACAGACTGTTTAATTATTTATTTCTGGAAACTTAACTTTATGACGAATTTACAAAGAAATCGAATCTTGTAAGTATCTACTATAATACTAATTTCAAAAGCTCCTTGAGAACCTTTTTTTGAAGTCGGTTAAAAACAAACACATAACAGATGTTTTACGACAGAATTAGCCGTGGTTCATAAAAAATGAAATAGACAAAATTACATTTCACATGTTAAAGACTCTAATGACATCTTTATATCAATATTGTACTGTGTATGTATGTGATGCGCGGGCGCACATGTGTCCCGCTCCCCTCGTCTCGTTTGTTTGTCACTAATAATATAACGGAGAACGGGCCGGGCCGTCTGTACCAATTGTGCGATCGCACACACAAATATAATTCAAATTATTATTATAGTATGGCATAGTATTATTATTATTATATAAGTGTCAACTGGTGAACGTCCCGCAAACCCCCATGGAAGCTTCTGATGAGAAATTCCTTCACGACATAATTTAAATTTAAAACATTTATTAAGTTAATATTTAGACTACTTTAACTCGCCAATTTGAATTATTATGTAAAGTAACTACTGATATTTCAGAGTAGTAAAATGACCTGAAACTTAAAGTCTATATTTGAATCTAGATTTGAAAAAAAAATTGGCGCCGACTCCATATTACAGTGAATATATGAGAAAGATAGCAGGATAGCAGCAGGTTAAAGGAAGACTCTTGCACGCGTATTTATTTTTGTATATTGTTCACTGCATAACTCAAGCTTTAAATAAATCCCAACCATTTTTTTCATACATATTTTGTGAAGTTATGTTTGGTGTATAGCTTGACCAGAAATATAAAATACCTCCCCATGTTACGGTAAAATATGGAACTAATAACGTTAACTTTAAAAAGAAAAAAAGGTAGCGCCCAAAATCATTTCTCTAGTTCATTATACGAGGATTTTTTTATTGTTTCATACTAAATTGTGTGTGCGACTGTACGGCGCGTTTTATTTCCCCGGGGTCTGGTCTCGCGGGGTTAAACGTTAATTCCACGGGCTATTTTTACATCTCCCTTGTATGAAATTGCTTTTCGTAACTTTAACAATTTGAATAAGTGAGTAACTCGTTTAAGGAAGTTAAACTACAAATTGTTCGAGATCTTTGATTGTTTTTCAACCCTCGTTCAAAGAATATGACGGAAGACTGAAGTTTGGAGTTCAATTCGTGGATTTTCTGCAAATCATAGGATTGCGACAAATATTTCAATATTAACTTTAATTAGAACTTCAAGAGCAGTTCTCCCTAGAGAAGAATTGGCAAGAAATTCTAGTGTTTCTCTTTTCAATATCACTTTAAGGTAAACTACAGTACATGATACAGAGAAAAAATACAATTGTTTTTTTTTTATAGTTGTTTAGCAGTTCATTCATTCATTCATTCACTCAGAGGCTACATACTTTTAACCCGAAAAACAAATTTCATTTTTATCCCATGAAAGGTGTCTCGAGTAGACAGAACAGCGAACAAATCCTATATCAATATAGCTATTAATAAATGAATGGACTTGTTTATTTCTATTTATGTTTATCTCGAGCTATGCAAAGGCCAGAGGTCAAATGCCGGGATGGCACAACATTTGTTCGTTGTTAAGTATAGACTGTTCATTGAAATGTTCCTGGCGCCGGATATGAGCTGGTTTAAATTCGCCAGGTCTGACGTCTCGGAAATTGTGCCAGGTTTTTTTACATAATAATATAATATCAGCCATGTATTATATACTGTCCCACTGTTGGGCACGGGCCTCCTCTACTACTGAGAGGGAATAGGCCTTAGTCCATCACGCTGGCCTAGTGCGGGTTGGTAGACTTGACACACACCCTCGAAAATTCCTAATGAGAATTTCTCAGGTATGCAGGTTTCCTCACTATGTTTTCCTTCACCGATAATTCACAAAGAACACACACATAATTTTTTAGAAAAATGAGAGGTGTGTGCCCTTGGATTTGAACCTGCGGACATTAGTCTCGGCAGTCCGTTCCACAACCAACTAGGCTATCGCCACTTTTTACATGGTTATTTTGATATTGCGTTAATAAATGAAACTACATACTCGACTTTACGTCTGCTAAGATTGTGGCCAAAATCATCGATGAACAAAAGAATATTTTTGACACTCAATTGGACCTCACTCCACGTACTCAGATGCAATGGGGTCACTTTGCAGTGCACCCAAAAAAAGCCCTTTTCATATCGTCGCATTACCATGAGCAATAAGTAATTCGGCATTCATCAAAGTTTGTAACAATGCATCCGCTAATAATATAAATAATAGCACAGTCGGTGTGTAAATAGTATGTCAACACGGCCCTTCGCCGGATACCGCCACGTATATAGGGCATGGTGTTATATCCGCTAATTACGATTACCTAAATTTTAATAGAATATTTTTACAGTGTGTTCCTGACTTTATTGTTATGGGTTCGGTAGACGCGACACTAGTTTTCTTTTAACATAATCCTACGTGTGTTAGCCTGGCAAAAGCCAGCTTATACAATCACACTAGACTTTTGGGTGAGTATTTTAGGTGCTTGCATACCTTGAAAATGAAGCGACCATGCTGAGGACAACCGACACTAATATACTAATATCATATCGTTTTAATAATCATCTCTCATCAGTCGATACTCTATCTTCGCCATTATTCTTCTCAGGTGGTGTGGAACCGCTTTCCCGTGCCGGAAAGTTAGAATTTTATTTTAAAAGAGATATTAGCATTTGCTCTCAGCTTGGCATCGTGAAAGATTTTTTTTCGAGGTTAATATCCCGCTATATATTTTCCCGGAATAAAGACCCTATATCGTAAGGTCTCAAACTATCTCCTTGCTAAACATCTTAAATTTCCGTTCAGTAGTTTTTGAGTTTATCGTGTTCAGACAGACGTGGCGGGGTACTTTGTTTTAATAAGGATATTGTTTTTAATTTCTTTATAGTTTTTCCTTCACTGACTACACTTTTCTAATACAAAAAATATTTACACTCTTCAATTGTTGCCTGCGATCTGAATCCCTCAAATCACCTACATAAAGTATATTCTAGCCAAACGGGATGGCCAGAGGCTGCGGTCAAGGCGAGCGGCCCGACCTCTCCTCTCGATTCTAGTTTCGCGACAAGCTGTGAACTACGGGACGTCAGTGTGATACGATGCAAATGTCAGAGCGTGATATTGCAAAGGTGTTATATACGAAATAGTTTAGAAAACAAAAAGGTCCCGTTTAATTAAAAACGTTTGTTAATTTTTCCATCATATTATGTTAATTATTTAATATTGTCTGTACTGTACAGTGAGACAGTATTATTTAATAATACTGTCTCACTGTTTGGCACGGACCTCCTCTACTACTGAGAGGGATAAGGCCTTAGTCTACCACGCTGGCCTAGTGCGGATTGGTAGACTTTACACACCCTCAAAAATTTCTATAAAGAATTTCTCAGGTATACAGGTTTCCTCACGATGTTTTCCTTCACCGTTAAAGCAAGCGATAATTCACAAAGAATACACACATATTTTTTAGAAAAGTCAGAGGTGTGTGGCCTTGGGATTTGAACCTGCGGACATTCGTCTCGGCAGTCCGTTCCACAACCAACTAGGCTATCGCCGCTTCTATGTTAATTATTTGATTAAAAGGATATGAAAGGGTTATCATAAACACTGCATCGCTGGGTCATTAGAATTCTGATGTATTTAGAAATAAACTCCATCTTCATGATCAATGCTCAAAATCCGTTAGACGCTATGATACCAGGAAATAAGTCCCTAAATGGCATTTTCTTCAGGATCCAAGGATATAAGTGTTATTTTCACAAACACTGCATCGCTAGGCCATTAAGATTTCTTTTAACCTACATTTTATCCTCTTGATTAATGCACATAGATGCTATGACACCAAGAAATGTGATTCCATATCGCCATATTCCTCAGGCCTTTAAACCTTATTTCAATTTTGATACAGTAGGGGCTACTAGAATACAACATAAAGATTTCTTACGTTTACGCGAATGTTAGACATTAAAATTAAACTACTTTTCGGATTTTATCGCAATATGTAACTTTGACTTTACGGATGAACAACACCTCAGTCCCCCCCGGGACCATGAAGGCTACAGTCTTCGAAACGTCTGGAGAAAAGTAAAATATAAAAAACCGCTATAGAATACAACAGTCATCAATATCAGAAGCCGTACAAATGGCGTCGGCGTGCCAACTGCGATTAAAACCTTTTATCACTAACACAAATACTCAATTAGGTCAGATTATATAAAGGTTTCTTACATGATTAAGCCCTATGAATTGCAGCAGTGGCAAAGCGTCAATACAATCTCATTCGTACCGGCTTCCCTTTTAGGTTTATTTATGTTTGTCTTAGATTTTGTTTTCTTTTAAATTTCCCGCGATGTGTTAGCTAAGGATCTTTTTTCTCAGGTTACTTTTGAACAATTTTACCGTTCACCACTGAATTGGAGTCCCTATGTTATTTACAAGCTGTTTCCCGCGGCTCAGTGTGTGAAAAACCTTTCCCAGAACAAAATTTCCACTTCCCTTTTACAAATAAATAGGTACCTAATCAAAATGTTAATCCAGGAGAAAGTCTATGTGCTAAATTTCATCGAAATCAATTCAGCGGTCTCCTAATTTACTTTAGACAAACATTCACAATTATACATCTACTTTAGTAAGATGGTCATAACTAAATTGTTTAGGTGGACCAGGCATGGCGAACCAATAGCGCACAATGGTGGCACGTAACAAAATATTTCGGGGACGCGAGTGATATGCCAAACATTGTATATGTCTTTCTTTGGGATTCTTTCGCTTAACATCAGGTGCAGTGAAGCTTACAAAAAAAGAACAAAATCATAGTAGGTTCATAAAAAAGGCGCTAAAAGGGGCACTTGGACAGATAATTATTATTATATTAACAAATACTATTATTTTTGCCGCTGTACCAATATATAAATTTGCATACTGTGATCTCCAATAATTGAAAAGGCACGTCACATTGCTAATTGTAAAAATGCTACGACATTGTTTTATTATATGCCGTGTATCCCTCGTTGGAGGTCCTTAAATAAATAAATAAATAAAACTGGTCCTGGATGGCACGCTACATGGCATTTTTTTAATGTTATTTATAGTTAACCATTAATGGTTCGCGTTCCCTGAGATGAGATAAAATTATGTAACGTTTAATCCTGCACATCATTTACGTACAAAGAGCTAAGGTCAATTCCTTGACCTGCGCGTATAGAGTGCTTCTAATATCGCCTCGGATCATGATACCAAACGACAGATTTTAACTAACTGTTATATCATTATTATTGATTGTTTTAATATCACGGTTCGTAATAAAACTTTATTGTGCTAATTAAATTAGTTTCCGAATCTCTGTTGCCGGATATTAAGTTTAAAAAGGTATATTGCTTTGAATGATGAGACGAGTATGCCGTTCGTCTGATGGTAAGCGATACGACAAGTATGTATGTATGTACGAGTAATATAGAACTTATATCAAAAAAAATCTGAATTCAAACTTCTAAAGATGGTCTAGGAATCTCTGAGGAGGCGTTTGTTTCGTAATGAACATCCTGTGACTAAATTAAATAACGATTTTGGATATTTAAATGAAATAAAGACACAGTTGTAGCTAATAAATAGAAGTAATTATTTCCATCTTTTTAATATAATGAACAGTCAGAAGTCATAACTATTTTTAAACATAACCTAATAAATGTCCCTCAGAGAGCAGTCACGAATTTTCAAGAAAATATGTGTTTATTCGTGTCCCTTTTACCCACAACTATTACCATACTATTACATCCAAACTATAAATAATTTTAAGTAATTCATTGTTAAATCCAATGACGTATGATTTTGTATAAGAATGAAATATGAATGACTCATTTCTCTGAAAGTGTCATAGGTCACGCGGTTCAATGTATCACATTGCGTTCCAACAACGATTCTTTATATTTTGAAGAAAGGGATAGAGCGATACACATAACAGAGATAGAAAGTACGTAATACTAAATAGATTTGCATAACCTAATAAGGAACTTTTTCGAATTCAAAACGGTTACGCAGGCGCAAATATTAATTGACGTTATTGGCTAAAACGATTTACGATATTAAATTATCATCGCTGATTGGTTGGAGTTATTTCTACACATTTTTAAACCAATCATTGCGATGGAAAAATACCGCGAATAATCGTTCGATATTTAAATTTTTTATGAGGCCATAGTGCGAAATTATAAAGTTGTGAGTCACAAGGTAATCTGGTGCTCGTAACAATGACATTGTCATCTTACTTGAGTTCTTAACCTCTTGTCAGGTTAATCTTGGATGGGATATAAAAGGCGATTTTTAATACACTGAATTAAATTAAATTTTAACTGCTATTTTTTTATTTTATATGATTCTTTACTTGTACTAAGTACCTATCTTGAATATTTAAAATCGCCAAGATGATTATTAATCAGTTTGGAAGTAAATCAATCTATGTTTTGCTAGTAGGTATTATTTATTACTGATTTTAGTCAGGAGTCTATTTGAGCAAATACTAACCCCCCTATTCATAGACGTTATTTATCTAAAGACAGAGCATTGGTGTGATAACAAGTCTGTTTCTCAGCTTTGTTTATCTGACAGCCAACTAGATTCAAGTTGTATCTCAATATTAGCCAATCACAACGGCCCTATGTCTACGCACTGCGATGGCTACCATGCCGTCAGCACTGAATAGAAGCAGACTTGTTATCACAGCAATGCTCATGCAGCATGATAAGTAACTATATTAGTCTTTAAGGTACAAACCTTGCCCTATTAAATACAGTTAAAAAAAATCTATATGAGTGCTAATGTTTTATTATTACATATTGTGTAGAATATTTATATTAATTCAATATTATGTCAAATAAAGAAATCAACTTAGATAACTCTCTTAAAACCCTTTACATTCCAATAAAAGTCGCACCAATATTGATTCAACTTTGTCAAAGAAGAAAAAAAATGGTATACAGAAAACGTTAAAAAACTTTTCTAGACATAGATAATTTCGAATTCAGTTCTGTGATTGTGTTTGATACTAACAGATCTTTAGTAAGTTAACTGTGTGTTGAAATGGTAATTTTGTATGTCACGCGTTTGCTGTCTAAGAAAAATGTTATTAGGAATGATGGTGTTGGCTATGGTAATTATCTATGTTCTATGGTTAAAAATGTACAAGATGGATGACTAGTGATTTTGTGTATGTAGAAGTTATAATAGAAATATAAAGGTGAATCAAGAGAAGAACCTGTTTTATTGACGTCCATATCCTGCAAAGACAACAACCTGAAAAAACACCAAACTTGGTTTTGATGTGTAATAAATAACCACGATTTTTTTAATGCCTTTAGTTCTTGATCAACCTTGATCAGAAATAGAATTGACACCATAATGAACTCAATTCCAATTCCAAAAAAACTATATCCTGAACCACAGTCTTGAACCCGTAACCTTACAGTTCACAAAAAGCATTACTCAATTATTTCCAGGCGCAAGGCCTTATTATTCATCCCGCTGAGATGGCATTACGTGAAATTCCTTCGCCACTCATCGTGGACAATAACCAAATATAGATGTGGATGCGATTTCGCACTTCCAAAGGGCGGCGACCGGCGGCCTTCGTCACTTCCGTTTTGACTCTACTTCCTTCCATGTGTTCGCCTTATAATCGATTGCCTTTACGGGTCACAAGGGTTTTTATTTGCTGATGAAATGCCTACATGGTCTTTATTGACGAGACGAGCAACCAGCTCGCTTGATAGTGCCATAAATAGCAACAAAACCCAAACGTTAAATTACAAGCATTGCGTGGCACTGCACTGCGTTCAATACTTTGCGAGTTTGTCCAAATATGGTCAGATGCGCACGCGCATAGTACGCGCGCTTAGCATGTCCCATTCACGTTGCATTGGTCAAGATTACGCATCACGAGACGTTAGATATTAGGCGTCATAGTTGCTAATAATTATACTATGTCGAGCAGTGGAATGCAATGGGCTGATGATAATGATGATGTGCGCGCAATACATCTACTTATGGCCGAAACAGACCATGCGGTGGTCGTCTAACTAAGCATAGGTTCTTAAACCTATTTCATCTACTGTCGACTTTCAATAACGCCCCCGGAAATGATAGTTTACATAAAAAATCCTGTGTCAAAACTTCCTTACTAATAATGTATTATTACTTCATCGCTCCCAATTTCCTCTAAACACTTTACCCCTTTAAGCCTCCAACGCTCACGAGCAAGCGTTATCTAAGAAATACTGAGCTAGAATAACATAGAAAACTTACAACAGAATGAGCAATACTACCTTTAACGAACCTTGGATTAAACGCAGAGATCTATCATTCTCACACCTACGTTTCCTATATTATTAAAAAAACAATCACTTTTAAAGTCAAACGTATTGCTCAAGCACTGGTGTAACCGATGTGCTTATTGGTCAACATAACAACTAATATTAACACGCATTGTTGTTTTAACTATTGTACTAACTTGATACGCGTCCATGCTAGTGTCCATATTGGCAAATATTCAATAAACAAATAATAAATTTGTAATCACATATTTGAAGTACATTATTTGTTGATATCTCATAATATGACTTTAATAATAATATAATCACTGGTGTAGCCCTCTCAAATATGAGAGTCCGCCTGGGTAGGTACCACCGCAATGTCTATTTCTGCCACCAAGCAACAGTGTGTACTGTGTAGTCATTGTTGTGTTCCGGTTTGAAGGACATTGTAGCCAGTATAACTACTGGACATAATAAGACTTAACATCTTTCGTCTCAGGATGGCGAGCGCAGTAGAATACCAAACATTATTATGTATTTCAAGACGTTAGATGGCGTTGCTACTGTTTTTGGGCGGTCGTATCGCTTACCATCAGATAAACGGCAAGCTCGACTCGTCATTCACAGGAATAAATAATAGTAATAATAATAATATCAGCCTTGTATTAAATACTGTCTCACTGCCGCACGGGCCAGCTCTTTAACACTGAATGGGGGTTAGGCCTTAGTCCACCATGCTGGCTTAGTGTGGATTGGTATGCTTCACACACCCTCGAAATTCCTATAGAAAACTTCTCAGGTATGCAGGTTTCTTCGCGATGTTTTCCTTCACCGTTAAAGCAAGCGATAATTCACTTAGAATACACACATATTTTTTTGAAAAATCAGATCTGTGTGCCCTTGAGATTTGAACCTGCGGACATTCGTGTCGGCAGCCCGTTCCACACCCAACTAGGCTATCGCCGCTGTAATGATATGACCTTGTTTTGTTTTAATGTTTTTTTCTTCAATCATAAGTACGATGACTTCCTCCGCGGCGTAGTTGTATAGCGCGATATGACTACCGCTCTAAGATCCTAGTTCGAATCCAGGGTGACAAGTGTCAGTATCAGTTGGGAAAATATTTGTCACTTTGGATCCCTAACCACCAGTGTCTTGGGTCTTTAGCCAAGCCATTCATATTTTTAGTATCTATATAAAAATTTAAAAGAGTGTCTTTCAAAATAAAGAATTCTGCAATAGATAGAAAGGCAAGTCATGCAAAATTGACTTGCATTATTATTATTTTTGTTATTTATTAATTATTCCACAACTCCTAACCCTAGCAGAATCCTTAATCCTACTCAAGATCATTTAAAAAACACTTCAATTAACATGCAAATAGATAATACTTATGCAATACATATAAGGCGTCTCACGCCCACACAGTCGTTACATTGTCCACGTACTGCGCAAAAAATTAACGATCGTAAATAATGGTTTTTGTAACCAGAGATTTTTGAGTTTGTGGGTCGATGGCCAGTCTATCCCTGGGGAATGGGTCTGAGGTAAACAGCGGTCAAATCGGTCATTTACAAGTTCGTGGGTTCTAATCCTTGGAGATAAATCATCATTACAATTTATAGCAATTTGCATCTCGCCTTTTTCCTTTGTGGCAGGCAGAGTCGATGGACTAGTCATTTTAAGTGACCCGGAAATCGAACTACAGACCAAAGCGTACCGCAATACAATTACGGAACCGCTGCAGCCATAATACATAATAATACTAGTATTGTATACCTACTGTCCCTATACTGAACACGGGCCTCTACTACTGAAAAAGTTGAGGACTTGGTCCACCATCTGGCCTGGTGCGGGCAAACTTCATGTGTCTTCGAAATTCTTTTGTAAGGTAGCAGAACCACTGATAGCCCACTTAATTTAAAATCTAAATTATTGTGGAAATATCGTATATCAAAAACACAAGATAGTAAACATAACCACATTTCATATGCGACTAGATACAAAAAAATTATAAGATTAACAAAATATGTACAGAATAATCATTTTATTAAAACATCTATTAACAAAAGTATAGCGACTTGGAAAATTATAAATAGTAATAAAGTGAGCTTACCTCGTAAGCCTATAGGAAAAATAATACACGATGGCTTAGAAATAACAAATAGTAATGAAATTTGTATCCTGTTTAATTATTACTGTGTCGATCAAATTATTGTAAATCCAAAAAAGAAAACTGTAAACATGACAAGATTAAATGACACATTTTTTTCTTAATCCTACCACACCGGAAGAAGTTTCTAAAATAATACTATCATTAAAAAATACAACTAGTACTGGGATCGATAACTTGTCGACTAATATTATAAAGAAAGTTCATAGTATAATCTGCTATCCACTATCGTTTATTATTAATTTATGCTTTGAAGAGGGAGTGTTTCCAAAGGCTCTAAAATTATCCATTGTTAAACCTATTTTTAAAAGGGCGATGAAACTTCTTTAAATAACTACAGGCCCGTTGCATTGATTCCAATATTTGCTAAGATCATTGAAAAAGCTATTCACAGTCGGCTATATAACTTTCTTGAAAATAAAAATAAATTGGTTGAGGAACAAAAGGGCTTCAGGAGGAGTAAATCTATTAATGCTGCAATATTTGATTTTCTTAAGAACATAATGAATAATATAGATAATAGAATACCTATTTGTGCCCTTTACATGGATATGACTAAGGCCTTTGACTATGTTGATCATGAAATATTGATTTATAAACTAGAAAGATACGGTATACGTGGCAAAGGACTAGAATTACTTTCTTCTTACTTAAGTGACCGACATCAGTGCACAGAAACGACTAACATAAATATTTATAATAAATTAGAAACAAAATATCGATCAAAATTTAGAAACATAAAATATGGTGTCCCTCAGGGCAGTGTGTTGGGGCCACTATTGTTTCTGGTGTACATTAATGACCTGCCGATTAATATTAACCATCCAACTGTACTATTTGCCGATGATAGCACAATAGTTATTAAGTATGATAAAAATTACAAATACGAAGATGAAATAAATAATACCTTGGAACAATCAATCGAATGGTTAGAGCAAAACAATCTACGTATAAATTTGGAGAAAACTCAATTTATGCAATTTAGTCAGCGACAAATAACTCAACAATTAAACATTAAATATAATAGGGTAACAATTAATGAAACAAATGCAACAAAATTTTTAGGTTTAATAATTGATAGTAAATTAAATTGGAAACAGCAAATTCAAGCTGTATGTAAAAAAATTAATTGCTCTGCTTATGCTTTATATAAATTATCTAAGGTCGTAAATCGTGATGCGGTACTTACAGCATACCATGGTTACGTGGAGTCAATCTTAAGATATGGGATAATCTTCTGGGGTAACTCAACAGATAAAAATGATGTATTTGTCTCTCAAAAGAAATGTATACGTGCAATATGTAACTTACCTCCTAGGGAAAGCTGTGAACCCTACTTTAAGTCACTGAAACTTCTCACATTTCCGTCTTTATATATTTATGAGGTAGCTGTGTTCATTAAAACCCATGGCCATTTGTTTGAAATGAGACCTCCAACTGATACAAGGTTACGAACAAGGGAAGCTAATACTTTATCTATAGGAAGGAGCAACACAGCGCTTCTGCAGAAGAGTATCTATCGAATGGGGCCAGCAATCTATAATAAACTTAGTCCAACTATTAAAGTTGTGGAACAGATTAATTTGTTTAAAAGTAAACTTAAAAATTTCCTTATTAATAAATGCTTTTACTCGATTGATGATTTCTTCAAATCATAATAAATTTAATCTTGTCAATGTAATATAATAAATATAATGTGATTGTATAATAACTCATGTTACGTAATACTTCTGTCCTTATATTAAATAATTATTTTAGGCTAAAAAAAAAAAAAAATATTTGCACACCCAGTTAGGGTAGAATATGGCGAGACTTTTCAATTTATAACACCTATAAATGTACATATACCGTATTCAGCAAATAAATTATTTGAATTTGAATTTGAATTTGAATCTTCACAAAATTAAAAGGTAGCAGAACCACTGATAGCCCACTTAATTTAAAATCTTCACAAAATTGTTTAATGAAAAAAATAATGAAAACCCTTAAATTAAGATTTGACATATCACTTCATATTATTATAAAACATAATACTCAAACACCTTATAAGAAAGGAAAAATCACGTATAAGTAACTAATTAGAAATATATATTACCCATTTTATTTCATCCCTTTATATCATATTATTGGGCTACGGGTTTTAAATAAATTAATGTTTAGTAAAATTTCACATGGGGGGACCAAAACACCGATTCTACTAAAAGAATCAAGAAAGTTTTTGTTTTTAAATGTAACCAACACAGAGGCTATTACAAACATTAAAACCTCTATTATATATTTTATATTTGTTTGCTTGTTTGTGAATTATCGCATAAGCCGCTAAATTATCTAGGATTTTGCTTACCAGATAGACCTATACCTGAATATATTACACTGAAAACTCAAATCTACGCACCTAAAATTAGCACCGATCCTGCGATCTTTATCTAGGCTCCCTACCACACCACTGTAATATTTAACCTACCCTCAAACTTTTTTAAAAGTATGTAATTAATTGCATTGCACTCTACCATGTTTGGGGGTCACGTAGCATCAATATAAGAAGATTATATTAGGCAGGGCATGACCACCCACGTGACAGGAGCGAAATATGATGTGAGGTAGACAGTAAGAATACTTTAAAAAAATATTGGTAACAAAAAGCGTGATTATACGTAAATGCACTAGCAATTAATATCGAATATATAATAAATAGATAAATAAGGCTTGGATATTACCTGGTGGTACAAATAGACATAACGGTAGTATGTATACTAACTATATGAGATAACTACCAGCTAGATTATATAATGATTATATACCAGCTAGATAATTCCGAAAACATTCGGAGAAGCTAACATCTCTTTAATCTACATTATATTTTATATCTCCGTCCTTATCAAGGCCAGTATAATAGCCATCTAGACCTTTATATCCAGATCCTTATTATAATAAAACTAACCTTTGCTCGCGGGTCCACCGGCGTGAAAGAGTTTTTTCCGGATAAAGAAATAACCTACGCCATTTCTAGGGTATCTAATTATCTTTTCACAAAATTTAATTCATTCAATAGTTTTAAGTTTATCGCGTTCCAATAGATGCGCCGGGGAAGTTTATTTTATAATGAGTAAAAATGTATAAATACATAGGGTTTTAAAATCATTACCCTTTTTCCCTTCAGCGTCGCCGTGTAGGGGCATTTAGAAAACTTCCACTACTGTTTCTCTCATTCTATATTCATAGTTAGTGGGCGACTAGAAGGCAAGCAGTCTCCTCAAACACGTCTGCCGCCCGTGCTGCAGATCCATTAGATTGTGCGTAATGAGATCCTGACCATGTAGGCCATATCCATCGCCAAAATTGGGCAGAGGTGCAGAAACTGTTGAAGGAAATATTATTTCTAGGTATACGAGCAATATTACCTTATGGTATATGATCACTGTTCCAAACATTCATAATATCATAAAACCCATGGACGAGTTGACGAATTTCTAGGACAGGAATAGGGATTAAGGAAGGAGTAAGATCGTTGGGAGTCCGAGATCCGGGTATTCAAGAAAATTGAAATTATGATCCTTAAACTTGGATCGGTAACTAGTTGTTTGGTCCCTCATGCTATAATTGGATAGGTGCCTCGCCTCGCCTCGCACCAATGAGCAATCTATTTAGAAATTATAAAATTCATACGTTATAAGTGGCAATAGCCCGGTTGGAAGTGGTACGAATTGACGAGATGAATCTACGCAGGTTCAAAACCCAAGGGCTTCTCTGACTTTTCTAAAGTTATTATTCTATGTAAATGATCGCTTGCTTTAACGGTGAAAGACAATATCGTTGAGGAAACCTACATACCTAAGAAGTTCTTTATAGGAATTTTGAGAGTATGTGAAACCCACCAATCTGCACTAATCCAGCGTGGTAGACTAAGGCCTAAACCCTCTCAGTAGTAGAAGCCCGTGCTCAGCAGCGGGACAGTATATAATACATTCCATACTGCACATAACTATACTGTATTCTTTACCATCACAAAAACAACAAATATACATCCTCGTGAAGCTTAAAAATAACGTTAACACTAGTCACGGAAATTGGATTGATTCGCAGGTGGAATGGCGTAAAAACTTTACCAAATCCTTTCTAAAATATTCGCGAAAAATTCCACATTGAAATAGAATACCGTATGGGACAAAACTATAATAACCAATCATAGTAACTTCAGGTTGCAAATAAGACTACTTCATCCAGAACATTACGCACTAAGGACGCTACTCTATACAGCCAAAAAAGTCCAAGTCAAAGCCGTTAACAATTTATCATGTTTGTGTACTATCAAACAAAACACACGTGAATCGCCCACGCGTTTTTTTCGCTCATCGCCCACATTTTAAATTAAATCGCCAATTTGTTCGTATAAAAAACAACTAATTGGGTTATGGTACAAATGTAATTTTTTTGTCGCGTGCTTGTTTACCCGGAGGCTTGTGTTATAACATAGATTATCTAGTTACCTGATCATATCTAGATTTATTGGTTAGATATAAATTATTTTAGTTACGTCATCAATTGTGAAAAGAAATATATTAATGCTTGCATTCATCGAAATAATAATTTTATGTTTACGCAAAAGTCAAACATGGAAATAAAACTAATTATGGATTTTTCACGTGACCAACACCTCAGTCCGCCCTGTTACGAAGGCTGCAAAGTCTTTGAAACGTCGGGAGACAATTATAACACAAAATCCGCAAAATGAAACTATTTTGCTTTATTTCAATTAATGAAACACTCAATTGTATTGTCATACAACAAAATAAATATAAATAGGTATCTTTACAAATCTCGCGAAATAGGCAGTTAGTTATGGTTCTTAATTTATTAACCCTTCGGACTGCTTCAGTCAGAGGTTATGATTTAAGCAATATATTCAGGTAAGTTAATATGTGTCTATATTGACGTAGATATGATTCTTAATTCCCTCATAAATCATAATACAATTAATGATAAATCTACCATTATTAATAGCTAGATATTTAGCCCCAGACGAACTTTGAGATTATAGTTAGACTTATTCAAACTTAAAACAACATGATTGCCATCCATAACATCTGCCGACATTTGTAATGCGTTACGCGCTTCCTTAATTAAAGTTAATTAATTAGTATCACGCACGTAGTATGTTAAATATATGTTAGTATTGACGGACAGACACGTCGTTACTCTTTTATGTAGATTTCCCATCACTATTCCTAGGAAGCCATTAATCTTATGGGATATATTAAAGAAACATTAAATGATTATAATATTCAATTAATTTGTATGGCGCCTGAATACCGGATTTATGATAACGTCAGTGTCAAGGGGTAGGTAGAGGTTATTAAAATTCAGTTACTTGATGCATTTCTTTAACTGTTTTAACGCAAAAATGTTTTCAAATAACAATAGTATGTGAAACGGCGATAGCATAGTTGGTTGTGGAACGGACTGCCGAGACGTATGTCCGCAGGTTCAAATACCAAGGGCACACACCTCTGACTTTTCTAAACAAATTGTATGTATTCTTTGTGAATTATCGCTTGCTTAAACGATGAAGGAAAACATCGTGAGGAAACCTGCATACCTGAGAAATTCTCTACAGGAATTTTCGAGGACGTGTGAAGTCTACTAATCCGCACTGGGCCAGCGTGGTGGACTAAGGCCTAATCCCTCTCAGTAGTGGAGGAGGCCCGTGCCCAACAGTAGGACAGTATATAATACAGGGCTGATATTATTATATTATTATTAATAGTATGTTTTTTATTTGAAATGTGAAAGAATCAGTTCAATAAAGTTCATCGAAAATATTAATACCTACCTACCTTTTACAAAGGCACAACACAATTTCCATATCAATAAACACCGAAGACAAGCAAACATCCAGTTAACACCCATCAGCGAGGAACATTCGCATTATTTAAAACGCATGAAGCGGTCATTATTCTTCGGATTGTAGGCGTCGCGACGGCGCTGGGCAGGGCGCCGGTGGTGACGGACTTGGGAGACACATGGGAGACAAAACTGGATATTTTAAAAGGTAAAGTGACCTGACTTCACCTAATGGTAAAGGAAATGGGATCTAGATAGAGTTGAATATCCCTCGCTATTTTTTTTTGGGCACTGCCGCGATTGTCACCAAGGGTACCCTGCTACCGGTGTACAAGCGGCCTTCCGGCTTAGCAACCACGAAGTCAGTCAGTCAGGCAGTCCCAATGAAGATTTGGTGGGCCCTACCGCTATCACTGGGGTGCCAGCGGACGGTACGCTGACAACCCGCAGCTATTCAGTCACGGGGCCCAGCAGAAAGAAAGGAGGGATAGAGGGAAGGAAGAGAAGAGGAAGGAGAAGTTGTTAGGATGGTTGGAAGGGAGAGGGAGGGGAGATGTTCGTGAACCCTTATAGCCCTCAATGTGTATTTAGCAACCATGAGGTATACACATTACACTAAGTGCCTAAAGTCGCGGCATAATTTTCCACGTGCATGGGCGTGCATTCGGTGTGAAGACCGAGCGCACAGGAATTGCCTCGGGGAGCGAGTTATGCCGGTTTGAACCGAATACACAAGCTGCTTCTTGAATGCAGGCACGTTGGCAACTATTTCGGGTTATTACACGTTGCACGGTAGTCGCTATTCGTCTTACCGATAACATTGCAACAATAGTTTTAATCAGACTAGCAAGTTTGATATAACTTCTTAGATAAAAAATGCAATATCGCACTAAATTGTACTAAAGTGATGTTTGCGATCAACCTTCCAAAGAACAAAGTACTCAGATAATATATCTACTTCAGTTATCATATCTTTACAACATGTAAATGCAATATGATTTTGTAGAGAACGATTTGTAATGAAACGATAAGCGCCATGATCAATTATCTGTTCGACGTGTTTTGTCATTCTGGGTTTTTCATATTGCTTTGAATGACGAGACGAACTTGCCGTTCGCCTTATGGTAAGCGTTTCGACCGCCCATAAACAGTAGAAACACCATCCAACACCTTGAGTTACAAAGTATTGTTTGGTATTCCACTGCGCTGCCATCCTGAGACATGAGTTGTTAAGTCTTATTATGTCCAGTGGTTACACTGGCTACAATTTAACTACCACATTATATACAACAATGATACATGCGTACGCACTTATCAGCTTGAATGTGTATTGGCCTTTTCAAGTGGGTCTTGTACCAATCCACTCCCGCCTTAATCCGACCCTTACAAAAATCGTTAATTCAAATAAAAATTCTTTGTGCGTTGCACCCAATTAGTAAACAGTCTCGTTTTGCCATTTTTATGCAAGCTATAAAAATATTTATGAACGGGAATCACATTCGCGACCTTAACAGAAAGCAAGTATGAATTGGTTAGTCAGTTATTTATTTTCAATACCAATTGGTGTAAACAAATAGATTTTCTTGTAAATATTATGGCGTCTTTTGCGGTTGTAAAGTAGAAATTATTTAGATAAACATCTGCACTCAATTTAAAATTAAACTTGGGGTATGTAAACAAAAATGTAAGTGTGTTAAGTACCTCTGAAATGAAAAATGTGAATTCATGATATGAAATCAAATGAAATAATATGAAATAAAATTAAATGTAATAATTTTGAAATTAAATGAAAGTTAATAATTTATGTGAACCTGTAAAATATTATACATTATTTATATGTCGTCAATAAAGTGTTAAAATAAAGTATTTATTTATTCATTGGTCATTCTCTACAAATACACAATATTTTCTATAAAACTCTAACCGTGTGCCAAATATCATCCAAAACCATTTAAAGGGTACTATGTTTACTTCTAAAGAACAACACTATTAGAAACTTTTGCATTAATGTTAGTAATAAATATGATTTCGCTGTCTTTTGAATCATAAGTTTAATTCCACATTTTAAACTAATTTTTTCATACTATATAGTTTGACATTTAAGTTATTTAGATATTGATAAAAACTCATTTTGATATTTTTTTTATTTTTTATTAATATTGGACTACTATTTTTGTATTTTTATTTATTTTCATTCCATTAAGCTTAATGAAGAGTTCTAGAATATACTGTTTAATATATTTGTAAAAAAAATATTTAGTAACATAATATGTCTAATATTAGGCTGATCATAGAGCACTTAGCACAAGCATTATTATTTCAACAATGTAACCTATTTATCACGTTAATTAATGATTGATTAATACGTGTTTATTATTAATATGAACATAGCATTATTGACATAGTGTATGATTTTAATAAACATTGTCAGTTATAATCATTATGAATGGCAAATTCCCTACACGAGTCAAGTGAGACTTCGTATGAATCTAGTGCTTGCAACAATCCCTATTGTTAACTCCACTTGTCTCAATTAGTGCACTCCATTTGTATGTTAACAAACACTGAGATACCCTTAATGTATTTTGACATAGTAGAAGTAATTTAGTAGTAACAGTTGATACAATTTATCATTTAGATCGGAACTTTTAAAAATACAAAACCCGATGAGATAATATAGTTACGTTATATATTATATAGTTCTGCCATATATTCGATTATGTATCATAATTCCTCTATTGTTTCAATTATTAATGACAGGACCCTCTCGCCTAATCACAGATACCCCCCCACTGTCTCGGTTTGCTACCCCCTTAGTATTACACCTCAATACTCGAAGTTGAGATAGTTAAAATTAAGCAATATTTAAAATATTATTTTACTTTTGAAAATGACCCTTATTTGCCAATGATTTAGAAAATTAAAATTCGAATAAAATTGTAATAAACCCATGAACTTATATCTATAAAACACAATGTCTTGATTTGTAACATCTAAGAGCCAGAAGGTCATAATGATCTCATCAGAAAAAATAATATGATCACCACTCATTTCAGATTTCCAGTAAGCAATCAAAACTTATATTTCTAATAACCCAGTCATATTAGGGGTTTCACCTCGGAATGAAAGATAATAAGCTGGAAATTGGTAAGAACCTTTGTTTTGTCGCCCTAAATATTGTCTCAAAAGTCACAAATGCTATTGTGTCCGCGTCTTAAGATATTGAAGGTCAAAGGTCACAAAAAACGATTTTTCGCGAATATCTCGGTTCCTATTGCTTAAATGATATTTTCACCTATCATCAAAGTTGTAGAGTATAAAATTCTCTACAACTTTTGTCTAAACTTTTTTTTTATACGATCAACCGTTTTTGAGGTAGAGCGCGAAGAGTGCGCAGCGTACAGTCTATATGAGCTAATGCAGGGTCAAGCGTGAGTTTCGGTTATCAGTACGTTGTATAAAGTCGATTATTGACAAAAAAATTATAATTATTAAGCAATGCCCATTATTTCTGTACTTATTATTAATTATTTATATTTAATTATTCAACTATAGTATATTATTAATTCTGGATTATCTATTTTAATTATATTTTAAAATAAAAAGACAGTAAAGAAATATATTTTAGATATACCTTTATTTATCATTAAATATGGCATGTTATACATTTATTAAAATGTGAGTTTAAATATTAAAATAATTTGTGAATCGAATGAAATTGCGAATGGAAGCTAGTTATCTTCTTCTTCGTCGTATTCTTCTTGTTGTCGCTCTAAAATATTCAATTCATTGTCATCATCCTCATTATCGGTCATATTCATTTCCAAACCTTCTAGAATTTCAGGATCGAATGTGCTTTCTTCATCGGGATTACTTGGATATAGTGGAGCGTTGAGGCAAGCTTGTCCATTGCACTGGCCACAAGCTAAAGAACATAGTTGCCCTGATTTTTTGCATCCACAGCGGGAACCACAACCATTTTTGCAATTGCAAAATATTGTGTTTAGTAGTTCGGCTGGTGCTGGAGGTAATAACGTTGTTATGGGCTCCAGGATTTCATTTTCAAGCTTCCAGCCCCATTCTTGAGTTTCTAAGTTCTTCCCTAGCCACGTTTGAATCTGGTATTAGACATGATTGATATGTTGACGGGCTGCTACACTTGTTGGTGGAAGTGTTGACAATTGTACGGGTTTATTTAGTTTTGTTAATTTGATGAATAATTACATATACATAATTAATAATAAGTACAGAAATAATGGGCATTGCTAAAAAAAAGTTTAGACAAAAGTTGTAGAGAATTTTATACTCTACAACTTTGATGATAGGTGAAAATATCATTTAAGCAATAGGAACCGAGATATTCGCGAAAAATCGTTTTTTGTGACATTTGACCTTCAATATCTTAAGACGCGGACACAATAGCATTTGTGACTTTTGAGACAATATTTAGGGCGACAAAACAAAGGTTTTTACCAATTTCCAGCTTATTATCTTTCATTCCGAGGTTGACCCCTTTTTTTACCTAATTTCACTGGGCTATAAACCAAATGAATACATTAGACGTCTATTTTTTACTATACGGCATGCAACTATGACGCATCACAAACAAAATGGCGGACAACTCAATCACACGTGACATATTCAAATGAATTAACAGATGTGTTACAGTGATACGTTCATTACAACTGCCGTCTTATCGAGCTTGTTATTAACTCTAATAGTTTATACTTTATTATTATTATTGTTGGTACTACACGAATTGTACAAAGTCCATTTATATATATCAAGAACATGCATAGAAAAACAAAAATTGGTTACAATTTTAGCTGCAGATTTTTTATGGTTAAAAATGAGACTAGCAAGTCGCATAGCAATATACCCGAACTTTGAATCACAAATCATTGCGCTACGCAGCGCGGAAACAACGCCCATTATCCCATAGAATTAGATGCTAACCTTCCTAATTGTTTTGCAGCTGAAATAGACATTTCGGTGGTACCCGACGAGCCCCGCCCTATAGCGTGGGCGCCTTTAAAGAATTCCGCCATGTTATCTCCTGTCTAAAGGCGACTAAAAAGATGCTGATGGAAATCGTAGCCAAACAGTGGCGAATGCGTGACCTCAGAGATGCACTCCAGCTCGGAATCATCGTGCACCCATCTAGGAAAGGTACCTCTGAGCCCTAAAAGAGATGAGCCGCGAAACATCGTTGTGCGGAGACGGGATGCATTCACGAACGCCCGGGACCGTCTCAAATACACAATAGCAGACCATTGCAGGTTTTAGTTTGTATGCCGGCATAAAGAAGAGACTAACCCAGAGGTCATTTAGGTTACATCTGGGTCATATATCAGTCCAAATGAAACTAACCAGTGTCTCCAACAGTCCTAATGCCTTCAAACAACGGGCTGAATTTTAAAAATTCCTCTAACTACAACACCTCATAAAAATGGTAATACTTTTTACATGATACACGAGCTTCTTCCCATAAGTAAGATGAGCAAGCCTATCGCACAGAATCACGGGAAATTTTAAAGAGTACCAATAATTGATTTCTATGGAATTCAAACGACGTAATGCATTGTGCAACACGCATTTTTCAAAACGACAGAAGAATACAAATCAACATTACACAATAAATATACAAAATACGTCTATTCCAATTATCTAACCATCTTAAAGGAAACTCTGGGCGATTCCATAGAATGTGCGATTCTGGAGAATACCGATGGATGATGACAACGAGGATTCCATTCTTAATAATTGAAACAAAGTTTGAATATCAATTAATTCCGAGACTAATTAAGGAAACCGTAGAATCAAAACATCTGTAGAAGGCATGACGCCATATCGAATGTTGCGGAATGGAAAACATCTTGGATCAGATGTTTCATTTTTAGAACTTAATTGAGAATTAAACGATTAATCTCCCAAATAACTTTTAGCTTAGTAGTCTAATTTATTTCAATAGCTGGTTTTGAAATTTAAATTCTCTTGATGTCGCTATTTAGGGACAGTTGCTTAAACAAAAGCATTAATTATCAGGCTAGCGGCTGCTCGGCTCGTCAACTGATTGCATACAAAAAAGAAAAAAAAAGGGTTTTTGGGGATCTACAAACATTAACGCCTACAGCCTTACCATTATGCCATTTATGATTCCATTTACCATACTCTGGCTCTTTTACTAGTGGTAGGTTTCTCGTAAGCGATCTCCTTCTGGATAGGTACTACAATGTCTATTTCTAACACCAAGCAACAGCGCGAATACCCTGTTGTCTTCGGTTGATTACTGAGCTCCATGAGAATTAACATCTTAGGACGAGGAGGGCAGTTGAGTGCCACGCAGTACTTTGTTATTCAAAATGTTATATGGTGTTTGCTACTGGTATGGTTGTATCACTTACCATCAAATGAATAGTACGCTCGTCCAATCATTCCATTTCATTAAATAAATCGATTTCATCCACAATATTCCAAACCCGTAAGAATGCTTCACTAATTTGTGAACTAACATAACATTCATCCGTGTTCACATTAAACATAATTATGGGCGTTATAAAAATACTTTACATGCAGGACCGTTGCGCATGCGCCTAATGCACCGACCGAAATACACCGCGCCATCTGCGGCCCATAACATTGCGTAACGCGACACTGGCCCAGGGTTGTGTAGGATCCCCCTGGATATGGTCTCTACTAATAATGAACCAGGGCACTAGGTATACAAAAGCAAGTGAATGAAGGGATAATCTGTTTTCTTCCATTTATTTCTGATGACATGGTAAGTAGTGCAATAAACCTTCGTCAGCCTTTTGAAGTCCACGGCTGAACATAGACCTCCCCTAAAGATTTCCAGTCCAACCTATACCTACCACTATACCTGTGACGAATACTTTTGTATGTATTTTATTTATTCGACGAAGGTTAATTATTAATGCGTTTAAAAAGTGGTAGAGTTAAACATGTCTATTGTAGATGAACAGAACTATAGTGCCATGGTAATCCCGAAACAAACGAACTGACATCGCGCTGTTCCCTTTTGCAGGTTGAATGCATTTTTCGGAAGCTCAAAAAACTACTACCTCGTAATCCTTATTTCTATCCTAAGGTTAACAATACATTAAAAAATCTTTAGAAATTATGATACATGGTGTGTTGATCATTTAACTTCGGGTCTCAAGTTTATCTTCTTGATACCTGTAAAAATAAGTTATCACATTGTGTATTGCTAATACTAACTCTCTATAATGCAGTCCCACTGTTAGCCTGGGGTCTTTACTGAGAGAGTTAAGACCTTATCCACGCTAGCCTGGTGCGGATATAACATTATTTAATATTTGTTTAGGTAAACAGACAGCCCTGCAAACCGCATCTGCGCCCAAATCCACGTCCAAAAAGAATGCACATAACTTGCGACGCCGCGAACTGTTTATGTTAACTTTATGCCCCACACATCCTTTTACAGTTACGAAATAGTAAACTAATGTAATCATGTTCTGTAGTATTTTGAGGTCTTAGTAAAACGTTGGTTTATTCTGTATAAGAGGTCGTATCCGAGACGTCTTTCTACAATAGTTTGAGCTAATAGAATAATTGATAAGTCAAACGCGACATCTGTCAAAATAATGAAGAATATACAAATACTCTTTATTACATGGGCCCTAACACACACATATATATATATATATATATATATATATATATATATATTTCATTACCGGTATTATTATTGTCGAGTTTGCTATATATAGCTACATTATCATGTTATTGCATTGATTAGATTAAATCTAGGCTAATAATAACTTCAGTTGTAATTAATATGATAATAATTAAACAGTGCTTTTCAGGTTATGGACTCCATTATAATCCGTAGATTTAAATAGTGATTATTGTCGCACTCCGTGCCAATTTCATAAGAAATATAATGCCTCAGTTTGTCTGAGTTTGCCTCAGTAGTAACTCACAAGCCGAACGCGTTATTTCCCAATCTGTTTATCCTTTTTCCAAATAGGTAACTAACTAAATTGATAACATATGCCAAGGCCCAAACACAGCCTCTTTTACCCCGAGCAAAACTATTAACTTGTAGTCTTTTAAAACTACATAATACGCATTATGTAAGCATTCATACGTCTGATAATATCCAAGTGCATTAACTAAACAGTGGAACATAAACCGTTGTTATTGCTGCAGACGGGATGAATCATGAGATGCGGGCTCCTTTGCCCCTTCCCGACGCCGACAAACGCACCCGCATCCCTCCGTAAATATTACTATTGGATTAGTGTTGGGACGGCTATCGATAGCTTAAAACAATTTATAAATAAATGTTGTAATTTGGGATGTTGTTTGATATCACAGAATGGGATGGAAATGAGCGCGTTACGGGCAGACTTGGGCTTTTGATTACAAATAAAATATCTCTTAATATATGAATTTGGCCAGATATTGAGTATTTAGTCATGACATAAAGTATATCTCATATAGCTATATAAATATAAGTATTCCAAGTGGCAAAAAGTGAAATTTTCCAAAAGGGAACACGGAATATTGGTACTAATATGAATGAAAGCGATCTGCAAATCGTTCTTATGATAATTAAATTTTACATAAATTACGGAAGGGAAGCTGGCAATAATTGAGTTATATGGACCCTTCGCCACTGCATGTTAGTGTATTTACTTATTTAATTAATTGAATATAGAATGCTGCTTTAAATAATTAAATTCTGTCCTATATATTTTTATTAATAAAACATGATTAGGCATCACGCTTAACTATCGCTTAGCTTGTCTATTCATGTAAAAAAGTATTAAATGCTATTGCAAAATATGGCACACAGAAAAACAATGAATCAATCGATATGTACGTAATTCCGTCCATTACCAAACGCTAGTGACGTGATTCCTTATCGATAAACACAGATAACACCCAAATAGCAATAGATTATAATTAGAAAACGAATGGGTACATCAGAAAAAGTAAATTGTAGTAATATCACTAATGTATTTCGTGTTATTGCTATCAATGTCTAATAAATGTCTTTTCTGGATTTTTTATCGCGATTTTTATATTATAATTTGCTCTGACGTTTCGAAGTCTTCGAAGCCTTCGTAGTCCGTCCCGTGACTATGAAAAATAGTTTAATTTCAATGTCTAATATTGATATAAACATAAGAAATCATGATGTCTTCTCGGACAACAGATTTTTTATTATTTATGATTATAACAATTAATTGCTATATATTCTAATGTTATTTATTTGATTTATTCAGGTCGCCTGAATCTCTATTGGGGTAAATTAAACATTATTCTTATGAGATAGATACCGGCTGCTTGAAATATAACTATAATACTCTCTGCATCATGTCTGAAAAAGTGATTAAAGACAAAATACAAAAGGCGAAAGGAAGCTAGCCTATAACCGTATAAAAATGGTACAAAGTTCCAAAGAACGGTTATTTTCAAACAAAAAAATATATATTTTTCCCAAATAGTTCCAAATTACGGTCTCAATAACGTAAACCAAATGAATATTTTTCGATTTTTAAGTCGTATTATAACTGAATTTCAGTTAAAAATATTGAGTATTAAAGATTACATATACAAAAGTACAGTTAAAAGCATTGCCGTACAGTACGTAGTTCATATATATCAATGGTTACAAGGCATTCATAGGCATTACCTAACTTAAAATAATATATTTGAAATATTTGTCACATTTATGATCGAAGTGTTAGCCGTATGATATCAGAGTCAATTTGTAAAAACCCAAACTATTGTTATCGATTGTTATTACACCCAAAAACTAGTTTTGACGTGTTCTACGAAAATATGTTGTTAATCTGTATAATCCATTCCTATTTTGTCACTTACATCTATTGTGCAACCCAGACCAATAACTAAATCTAGTTGGCATAGCTGAGATATATTTCAATAGTAATTTGCAGACTTGATACTATAATTAATGCATTAGTAATATTTCATTTCAATATTCATTCAATTTCAAATAAAAAACACTGTTAAGACTTCTTTGATAATCATTGGGTAGAAAAATTAATCATCATCATCATCAGCCGCAGGATATCCACTGCTGAACATGGGCCTCCCCCAAAGATTTCCAGATCGACCTCCGATCGACCCCTACGCCTTTTATGAGGTCAGCTATCCACCTCATGGATGGACGTCCGACGCCGCGCTAGCCAGTTCGGAAATTGGCAAGCGCAAGCAAGCTTGGCAGAAAAATTAATCAATTTACGTAGGATTAACATTCCAAAATAGATATCGATTCATATTTCGCATAATCTCCTAATGTTTAATCACCTAATATGATGACCGATTAGGTTCCACACATTGTTTTACGTATGAATGGCTAGTTCTAATCATTTGTAGGGGGTTTTATTATTGATAAAGTATTACAATTGACTTATCATTGCTGAGCTCCGACCACGTCAAATCGCTTACCAAAATTTTGTTTTTATTGGTTTAAATGACGAGATGTGCTTGCCATTCGCCTGGTGGTAAGCAATACGACCGCCCATAAACAGTAGAAACACCATCCAACACCTTGAATTACAAAATATTGTTTGATATTCCACTGCGCTCGTCATTCTGAGATATGAGATGTTACGTATAAGTCTTATTATGTACACTGGCTACAATTAAGTACAAAAAATAAATTGAATAAATGTCCTTCTATGTTTCAATGGGATATGTTAATCTTATTTATATACTATCTGTACTATTTTGTAGTCGTGGGATAGCGTTTTTCTATATCCGATTGTATTGAAACAAAGCCTATATTACTCCTATTTATACCCTGTCCAACCCTGAAAACTACACGAAAATCTGTTTAGTAATTTCGGAGATATTCGCTAACATATAGAAAAACGGAAAAGAATTCTAAAATTCGCTGATTTGTGTTCTATTACTAAACTCCTTTCTTTTTCATAACTTTTTTTCCGATGAAAGTGCCAACACATTGTATTTTTGTTGTTTTATACAAAATAAATTACTTCAGAACTCAATCTATGTATTTCTTTTACTTTTAACCTATGCCCTGTGAATTTACAGATGTTAGGCGTATCACTCTCTGTACCTAACGAAATAGTTGATATAAATGTCTCTTATCAAAAATATCAGTAAACAGATTTCAAAACACCGGATAACCTTTTAGTGTGTTACAAATGTAATTTATGCAGTGATAACGCAACGCTGACAGCCCTTCACGTACAGACGAACCGACATACAACCGTACAATTTATCTGACATTACATTGGGACTCGAAAGAATCAATTTGCAGGTGGTAGGATATATTGTACATTCAGCCGGATAGCGACCACCGTACACAAGGTGTTAAAAGCCGCCATAGTGGCCCACATGTGTCGCGTTCCGAGATCAGCCTTTGTTTATCCGGTTTCAATAGGCCAACATAATAATGTCGACTGTCGAGGTGTAATCATCTCTCGTCAGTCGACATTCTATTGGACCCCACTCCACTTACCATCAGGTGTAACGGGGTCACTGACGTTCAAAATTCTAAATATTACAAATATATTTAATACGAAAGTTTGCATAGATATTTGAATGTTTGCTTTACATAAGCAAAGACCGCCGAATGAATTTGGATGTATTTTAACACATTTAAAGACCATGTCTTGAATTAACATTATAACTACTTTTTATGAGCAACCGTGTCAATATCGGGCAAGTAACTTGCTCGTCTCGGCATTGTTTTGTAATATTGCCACATTATATAGAGATATTAACATCACGGATATGACGAAACAACGTGTGAAATGACAAAATAATTTGGAGCAATCCAATGAGACTGCCATTGTTACTTTCATGATAAGCTGTTGTTTTCGTTATGATTTGACATGATTTATTCATTTGTTACATTAAAAGAATATTATCAACCGCTTATACTGTCTACAGCTGAACACGGGCCTCGTCTACTGACAGCGTTTAGGCCTTAGTCCACCACGCTGGCCTAGTGCGGATTGGTAGACTTCACACACCCTCAAAATTCCTATAGAAAACTACTCAGGTATACCGGATTCCTCATGATGTTTCCTTCACCGTTAAAGCAAGCGATAGTTTATAAATAATACACACATAAGTTTAGAAAAGTCAGAGGAGACATTGGGATTTGACTATTCATCTCGACAGTCCGTTGCACACCCAACTTCAAATTCAAATTCAAATCAAATTTTATTATGATATATAATAATAATAAAAACCACCCATTTGTTCTGTTCAATTGCTGGGCACGGGCTCACTACTCAGAAGGTTTAAGACCAAGATAATTAAGTTGTTGGATACCTTTTTGGAAAAATACGTTGTAGAAATGTTTTTACAGAAAAAGTATTGACACGGGCAGAACGAGTGAAAATCCTAGTTTTATTTGACATATTAATGGTCATAAACCTTATCATTTAACTATTAAATCTATTTCTGTTATGTAATTTGTTTATTCAATGTTTTACTTTTCAATATAGTGGTCGACCTTCCACGGCCTTCATTGCGTCACTTTATCGACTCTAACAAGTTATCTAGAATAGTCAAGGGCTCTCGTCGGCACTTCGAGACAATGTTGATTACTGACTATACTGGGCGTGAAACAAACAACGCACGAATTTGAAAATCCGTTTAACACGAATAATTTTAGTCTCAGAATATCAAATACTTAACGGTATACTGAGGTTTGAAATAAAAAAATGTGATTGGGGAATGGGGCGAAGTTGGCAATCGCCGCTGCGCGGGGACCTCGATATTTTTTATAACTCACAACCCTGATAACCAACAAATAATCTCTATCTACGAAGTTGTTGAAATTATGGGACTTGTTTTGTGCACCACCGGGGCCTCGCACGGTCTAAGAACGGAACTGCCAAAAATTCTGGATCACACGGACACATATTAGCATTTACATCTTCACTGACAAGACAACCTATTTGCTGTACCTTGTGTCTTATTTATTTCTGTATTTTTTATTTTTCAGACGTTTAAAAGGTCTTTATAGATTAGTCTTTATAGCAAGTCGATTCGTATAGATTTCATAACCTAATTTCTACAACTACCCACATTACGCTTTCTAAGTATGGCGCGTGTTTTGCACACGTCGTGGTCAATGTCATCAACTCGTTTCTATTGTCATTCGTAATGCCATCTAACCATATTCAGACGGCAAATCTTGTATTTTATTGTTTTGATACGAACTTGACTGCCTGGTTTTATGGAATGGGTGCAGCCAATTATGTTTACTAGAACAAAGCGAAATAACTAAAAAAATGATTTAATAGTTGTAGAAACTTGGATTTTATTTTAATGAAATTATTTAAAAACATTACTCAAAAAATTACATTTTTATTGTATTTTTACTGGGACTTTGCAGTTTGTATTTGTATTTATATTAATAATTTTGTGATGTGTAATGTTGGTATAAATTTAACAAAATTTATTTTTATATTTGGAATATTCCTACATCCTTTATAATGTGCTCGCCTTAATAAAAAATATGTCAATTAGTTTTCTCGGTAAGTGAATTTCAAATTTAAGAGAAAAAAAATATTCTAAAATCAAAATAAAATATAAATTATAATTAGATATACTTAATTAGTTTAATAAAATATAATTAGTTTTCCATAAGTAGAGTATTTCTTAAAATAGATTACATTTATTACTATTTAACACCTACATACTATAGATTAAAATAATGATATCAAAGTATGCGGACTTATTAACTTGTAATCACTGAGATATTGTCGGAAAAATAACATGTCCGTCAGTCAATCAGCCGCGAATTTAATTAACACCGCTCAACGAGCCGCCATTTCTTCCTGCTCCTACTTCCGGATCCGCTATTAACAATAATTGTTGAGGACATACACCTTTTTATACCTTTACAAAAGTTCATGTGATTTACTGGTTTTATAAATACATTTTTGCGTATAAGGAGAGCTCGGTTATTGACCTTTTAATTATAGTAAAGCCTGGTAAATACAAGTGATTGGTGGTTTTGGCCCTTTTGTTCTTTGAATTCATAAACCGAACCAGATTATTTACGTAGTGTATATCTTTTTATTGTTGTGTATTGGGAAGATTTTTTTAGTCGAACATGGCAAAGGAAGTCATAACTCCTCACCAACCAACATAATGTCAATGTGTTCTAGAACTTATTTCTTATTTTTTTTATACTCAGCCACAATATCCTTGAGCGTCATAAAATAATTTTTTCCCAGGAACGGGTTTTATATGAGCAAGGTCACGGGCAAAAGTAACCTTACAAATGAAATTAATATCAAATAATATGTCACTAATTATATGTATTATATGCAAGTATACAGCAATGTGATTATTATCGCGAAATATTGACGAAATAATGTGCAATTATCATTCTGAATTGAGATATTCGCGCATATCACAACGATCGGCAATATTTTACGTCTTATTTGCATTTTACGTTTAATAAGTTATTAATGCGTCATTTTATTATCATAACCTTTTATACCACCTGCCCGTACCACACTTAAATGTGGGGACAATCTTCTTACGTTGGAACAAGAGTTTTGGTTTTTACGACTGCCCTTACAATACACACTGGAGTCAACGCAATAATCTTCTTAGGTTGGAGAAAGAGTTCAGCTTTGGATTTTATGACTGTCCGCCTGACTTCAATGTCCTTAAGGGATTCAGGTCCACGCAATTCGGACTAGAAAACTTGCACTCTATTGCCCGACTTGATAATTATTGGGCATCATGAGACTTCATATCTTAAGTCTTAGGGTGATGAGCGCAGTGGAACTTGATCAGTACTTGGTACTCTAAGGTTCTGTATGGCGTTCCTGTTTATTAGCAGTCGTACCGCTCACCATCAAGTGAAACGTATTCGTCTCGTCATTCAATGGAAATTAAAAATGGTAGTCGAACCCAAGAGTCACAATGGACATTCCATAAACTGATTATACTCCAAGTAGCGTCCACCACACATACATCAAGTCCTTTCCCCGATAGGATAAAGCCAAGGTACCGAGTTACCCAATTTCGCCAAGTGTGTTTCATCCCAAAATATGAAAGGGGGACCAGCCGGTCGACATATAGGGTTCAAATTATATACAGAGCTGAAAAACGCAATGTCACCTACTCGGTATCAATACAATATTGTTTAAATAGGATCTCCTTGTTTAAAATATCGACAAACCATCGATGGCCATCCCTAGCCTCAATAAAACAAGCGGTAATGAACTTGGGTGTCTGAAAATAGCGTGAAACGCCTCACGCGTCGTCTTGCGCCCGCGCATGCCGTAAACTAATAAAAACTATTATACATACTGCAGCGGATGTCGTAAAACTTAGAAATGACAGCGGGTTGAAGTAATGTGGCCTGTAACTTTGGAACAAGTCTTTAAAGCAAGGATAATCGTCTCTCGTCAAAAAGTGGGTAGAAAGCACTCCCGAGTGCCCAAGGGACCCTATGATACAGGCTAGCCTGGGGACCGTGGTCAATACATTTGTAAAGTTCCAACACTATTCAGCGCTTAAAAATTTTGTATTTTCGAAGTTTATACCACATTTTTATGTCGAATTTTTAATTTTCACCTAAAAACTCTTCTCTTACAATCATGTTCGTCACTTTATAATATTAATAATAATATATCAGCCCTGTATTATATACTTGCCCACTGCTGAGCACGGGCCTCCTCTACTACTGAGAGGGATTAGGCCTTAGTCCACCACGCTGGCCTAGTGCGGATTGGTAGACTTCACATACCCTCGAAATTCCTATAGAGAACTTCTCAGGTATGCAGGTTTCCTCACGATGTTTTCCTTCACCGTTAATGCAAGCGATAATTCACAAAGAATATACACATAATTTTTTAGAAAAATCAGAGGTGTGTGCCCTTGGGATTTGAACCTGTGGACATTTGTCTTGGCAGACCGTTCCACAACCAACTAGGCTATCGCCGCTTCTTTGTTCGTCGCTTTGCCGAGCGCATAAAACACAACTTTAATTACTTACCGCCACTAATAAATGTTGTATACATCTTAATTTTCCTTTGTCTTTCTATGTTAATGACATTTACTATCAGGAAGCGATACAAAACACTATGTTACTATGACAGACGCATCCAACAATTATTGGTAATTTTAATATTTCTTGCCAATTCCTCAAAATTGCAATCATCAAGATACGAGTCGTTCCGGCCTACATTCGATATTAAAACCCCGCCCACAATCAGTCATTATCAGTTCATACACCGAAAATAAGTCGTAAAATTATAAGGTAAGTGATTAGCTGTTATCGGTCTGTTTGCGGTCTACGTGCCGCCGATCACATAGGTAACTATGACGTATAGCCCTTTACAATTTAGATTCTCTTAAGAAAAGTATTGTTGCACAAACTTTTTAAAATTATGTAAAAATATTATTATAATAGATTCATCAATATCTATACTATTATATAAAGTTGAGCAGTTCCTTTATTTGAACGCGCTAATCTCATAACTACTACTAGTTCGAATTGAAATAATATTTTAATGTTGGATAGCCCTTATTATCGTGTAAGGCTATAAGCTATATCATCACGCAATGACCAATGGGAGCGGAGCGGTAATGAAATAAATTTTTCAAAAGGTTAACCCGAGGCGAAAAATTGCCATAGTTAACATATCGAGACCAATTTAACAGAAAACAAAAACTAAGACAAACGCTGAACGTAAAAGGGAAGTCGGTAGGAATCATGTATGGACCGCTTCGCCACTGATGTAGAGACGAATTTCCAAGACACGTTTCTTGCAAAACTAGATCCAATATCGGGGTGAATAAGACCCAAGATGTGACAAGTCAGTTGAATTTACTATGTTTATTACAATATCCAATCAGAAAGTAACTTGTAACATAACTAAATAAAAAACTGTGCAGTCAGAAGTTTTAGAATTATCTCCTCTATGAAGTCTAAAGGACATGCCAGCCATATTTATTATATTATTTATGCTACAAAAAACACTCAATTTCAATGATTCTATAATACTATTCAGTACTAGGTAGAAAGTCCACCACACACACACACTATATTTTTTTTGTGTTATGAAAGTTGTGCTCGTATGTTTTTAATATATTTGACGCACACTACAAGAGTTTTCATTAATGCATATGTGCATAAGTGGCCAGTTTTGCAAAAAGCAAAGACCACAGAAGCCACGCATTCTTATTTATACTGTCTAAATCTTCGTATATGAAACCCTCGTGTTTATTTCATATTTATTGGGATCATTAGGTTACAGCTACCATAGTTTAATCAATTTCTGCCATCATGGAATTCTAACGAACTCTTTTTAACTTGCATCGGGCCTTATGCAGAACATTGTAAAAATTACAAAAGAACATGAGACTCGATAATAATAATATCTTAGTTAACCACCAATCTCAACGTTGTTCTTAAAACTCAGTGCTTGTGATCCAAAATGATTCCTTATGTTTACGAATGTTAGACATTGAAATAAACGAATTTTATCGGGGCTTTTTAAATTACAATTTACCCAAATTTTTATATTATTTTCTTATGATCCAAAGTGTGATAATACTCCTGTAAGCATGTGGTATTCCATGTGCGAAATGTTCGTCTTATCCTTCACAATTATCAAAACAATAAAATCGCTTATCAATCAAATTTACTCAATATTGTTAAAGCCTCTACAATAAGTAATATTAATGAGCTATTTATCATCTAATCGGACATTTTTAGTCTCAGGTGTAGTGGCAAAGACCTCCAAATAAGTCTTTTTCAACATACAAAGAGGATAGTCTCTTCACGTTAGGTGTCTATGAGGCTTATCCTAAATTAATTTAGTTCTCGTTCCATGTGAAACTATTTAACTAAGTCCCAGAGACTAAGGCCTCTTATTTCCAAAGGCGCATCTGGTGTACCCACTTTTCAACGGGCGGTTCCGTTTTCATGGTGAATGGAAAAGAACATATGGGATACAAATTCCAGACTACAAGAGAGACCAGCCCACCCGATCCGGGGATCGAACCCGAGACCTCAGCACTGCAAACCGTATCGTAAAACAACTACTCTAAGGCACAGTCTTTAAAATTACCTAACACAAATATAATATCTGTATTTTACATATTGTTACAGGCATCTTTTTTTCTTCCTTTCTTCTTTCTTTAAGGAAGGAAGCTTAATTGACCCAATCAAGTTAACAAGGAGTAACATCTCAGACACAAAACAATGTAAAAGTACAAATGCCGAGCGCTCCGCGGTTCAACAACTGACCCTATGCACTTGCACTCAATGGATTGATCACTTCCTATAGGGAGGCTACGTGTCGATAAAAAGCACATCGATAAATTGTGTCAACGTATAAATAACAACGTGTCAATTACTGTTTAAAAGATAATTAGTTTAAGCTTATTTAAAAAAAAAAAACAATTTTATCTGATAATGATGCGATCTAACTTCAAACTTGTAAGTTTATTGGAATTAACATTATAAAAACTTGTTGAAACAAACAAAATATAATCTAAGATCTGATAATTACAGTTATGCCTAGAAAATTGTACCAATTTCTACCGTAAACTACCGGATGCTACTATTTAAAGCCGTAAAATTATCATAAAAAAATTATCAAATGTTATAACTCTTATAAAATTAATGTTTCACTGTCAAGGACCCGATATCTTTGCAATCGGGCAAACAAATTCCACCTTGACATTATCTTTGTTATCTCTCGCTGAATACTCCGCAAAAATTAAATCATAGTAATTATAATCCAAAGTAGACTGTAGAAGTCGATAAAATTTAGGCGCCAAGTATTTTTTATACGTCATTATTTATAATGGATATAGATAATATAAAACTGTTTATAGTGTCTGAATTATTCATAATAGGCAAAATAATCTAGGTAGATAACTAATTAAAATATAAAAATATCAGGAAATAAATGGAGATGGAACCTTTGATAAACATATCTTGAACTATGGAGCAAAGCAATATACATAAAGTTTTATAGGAGTAAATTATTGATGGCTGTTGACATTATATTCATAAATTATACCTACTATTTTGATAAAACAATTGATAAATTGAAATAAACATCGACAAATTACGATTATCAAATATTTCATGTCAAAGAATTAGAAATGACCATCCCCTTGCATTATGATAATGCTTCATACTGACATCAAATAAAATTGAGAACATAATAATATCAATTATTTTTGTGAATAAATTACGAACAGAGCATTAAATAAATCTAAATCTAATATGCTAATAAGGTAATATATCTAAATTTAATAAGGTAAAATATGCTTTTGGTGCTCCCTGACCGGTAGATTTATTCGAAGAATGAGAATGCCGTTCAATAATCTTTTCTTTATCCTTTATTATGAATCTAACTACATATTTTATTTTATCATGATATAATTTGACATCCTACAGTTTTGTTAAGGCGCATGTCCCTTCCCTACCCAATAAAACGCGACTGTGATCGAAGTCAGCGTGCACTTGCGTGCGTACATTAAAACACTTAGTGCGACAGCGGACGTGGCGGGGGCGTGCGCTCTTCCAGGATGTAGTGTTTGTTCCACAACCGTACGCCTTTGATAGTAACTGACAGGCACCCTGTATTTTATAGAGAGAACCATGTATTTTGAACTTAAATAAATAGAGTGGAAATTTACCCTAAAGTAAATTTATTACAATAAGTTACATTTTATATAATATATGCTTGCTTTTGTCACTCTACAGTGTAGAGTCGGCAAAATATCTTTTTACTGGTATAGAAAATATTTGCCTTGCCTTTTACAGTAGCATATCTAATGAAATCCCGATCTTAAAAAATAAAACACAAAACGTTGCCAGAGGAATAAATCCAGAACCCCGCATAACACTCTCCCAAGAGTCTAGACCAAGAAGGCGATCATCAAAGGCACTTGTGGGGTGTGCTAGGGTCAAAAGTGAAAAGTTTCCATACCGCCGGAGACGCTCTGAAAGCCGACGCAACTGGAGCGCTATGAAACGTAATTTGGTACGTGAATTTTAACTTCAAAAGAGAAGCTCTTGGGATGTTTACGGAGCGGAAATTTCAGTCTGAAGTGCATTCTTTATATTTAATTCAGAAAACTTGTAACATTTTTAATATATTTACTATTTTTGTTAGACCAATGATAATTTAATATAAAAGTATTCCATTAACCCGTATACCAAGTCTCTATCCCCAAAGGGGTAGGCAGAGGTGCAAAAATAATATACAAAATGAAGAAAAATTCCTAAAATTTTTGCACTAACCTTTTTGATTTCCTATATTTACGCGATTGTTAGACATTGAAATAAAACTATGTTACGACATTGAACGAGGCTTTTATATTTAAATTTTCATGCGAAAAGTCAAAGATTTTCATTTTGTACTTTTTTTATTTTATTTCAATGACTAACATTTTTTTTGTAGTATCAATAGTTGACTTATTATACAAACTCCTGGAAAACTTTTCAAGTAAAATGATCAAATGACTGTACTGTTATCTACACACTTAAAAACTTCATTTACTAGATCTATGGTACACATTAAGAAGTAGGTAAAGCGCTTCCTTTATAAAATAACAAAGATCACCACACTCATAAACTATTCCACTACTGATTTATTTACTACAACATTAATTAAAGTAAAGAATTCTACCCCAGCCGGAATGAAATTAATTTCTTTCATAACCTAACCATTATGTTGAAAGCGTCCCCCCAGGGGGAGCGACAGCTAGGCTTACGGGAAACCTTTATCGACTTTTTACCTCGTAGAGCACGCGACAAATTAATGAGGAAATTGTAATGTCTGTTTGTACGTGGTAATATTAATGAAAGAGTTTCTTCTATACAGCGAATTCATTTAACACTTTCCGACTAACAAAACAGCAGGAGGTTCTCGTGTGCTTGTATTTTTAATGTACATTCTAGATTAATTTTATGTATTTTTAATTCGAATAAACTGTTTCTAACAAGTTGTATTTTTTACTCTTGTTTTGTTTTCTTTTGTTCGCAATATTTCATTGTAGCGTCTTGTTGTAGTTCCACGGTAAGCTATTTTGATATTTAATTGCTAAATAAATAATATCTTTGTATGTATGATTCCTAACTCCGTCTAGGTCAGTACAAATTCGCCTATTTATCGTTTTCTTGATGATATATTGGTAGATCCCTCGCAAATGAAAGCCCAGATATCTATAGCAGGATCCATTTCTGCCATACATTAAATGTAAGCACTGTTGTTCCAGTTTAATTGGTATTATGAATCTTAATATCTGACGTCTAAAGGTGACGGGCGCAGCGCATTGCCACGTGGTCCTTTGTATTTAAAGTTAAGACTGTATTACTATTGTTTGAGGGTATTGTCACGCTTACTATCAGGCGAGCTATTTGCTCGTCTTGCCATTCAAAAAAACACAATCTGAGTAAACCAGGTGTGCAACCATCTGCTAAGTTCAATGGCACTTTCGCGTGGTATTGTGGTCATATTTTTTATGACATTATGACCACTGCACCTTGTAAACGGAGTGTCTAGAGTATCGATTGAAGATGATAATCGCTAGTCGATACAATAGGGTACCGGACTCATTTTTGTTCTTTACTATTATCAAATATTTACATAATATAAAATATAACACAGAAGGAATTATTAAAATCCGGTAAAAAATCAACAAGTTATAAGTCTTTGAATTTCGGTGGAAGGGGTAATTAACAAGAAACAGAAAAGAGACGAAATATCCACATGTGACGTCATCGAGAATTACGACGCGTGTGAAAAAAAGAGGAAGCGATATCCCCACATCGCGCCCACTTCTGCACGTTACAATATTTTAAATATGAATTACTCGCTCATTTTTTAACCAATTGTGATGCAGATTTTGCAGGAGTGCTTTCTTTTCTTTTTCGTATTATTAACCATTACATATAGAATAATGTATAAAATCAAGCATAGGCCGGTCCCCTATTATATAGGCTTCGATATATTATAAAACAAGGTAAATGGAAGCCTTGTTGGGGATTGGCCAGATGAGTAAAGTTGAAAATAAGAGTCTTTTTATTTGGTGATATAATAAAGATTTTGAGATGTTGGTTATTGAGAAAGAAGCTAAAATTAAGCAAAATCGTTATGTAACATGCTTGAAAAATAATAAGGCACACCCACATTATAGAAAGATAAGGCCAGGAAAGAAGATGAGAAAGGATTTAATGTCTACAATAACTTTGTAATAACTTAGACTATAATACCAGACACCTATTGGTAAAATACTTTTAGGCACCACGTCGACGCTGCCAAATTGATGCTGACAAAAAAAAACAAAACGAAATTGACAGTCACATTACCTATTAAAGAAAGAAACCTTGTCAACAACTTAATTCATAATTACCTTACTTCTCGAATATCCTATTTAAAATGTATTAAATTTTTTTCCAATGCAGTCTTACTTATAAACTTGTTAAAGCTTTAAGAGATGGTTAAATTCAAAAATTCAATATTCAAAAGCCTTTATTGCTGATTTTACAATGAGTTTACATAAAATATAAGTGTGCACATCAGTTCGGTTCCAAATCTAAATCAGCGTGTCCTGCAGACACATAGGCCTCCTCTAACCTCTTCCATTCTTGTCTATCTCTTGCAACTCTTAGTCATAGCGGTCCTGCAACGTTTTTTATGTCATCAGACCATCTGTTTAATTGTCTGCCTCTTTTTCTTTTGGTGTTATATCGTGGGATCCATTCGTTGAGGTCTTTAGTCCATTTTGTTGTTGCCTCTCTTAGCATGTGACCTGACCAATGCCATTTAAGTTGCTGAGTTTTCTTGGTTACATCTTCGATTTTTGTTATCCTTCTCATGTCTGTCGCTCGCTTTTTGTCTTTTATTTTGTAGCCCAGGATGCTCCTCTGGCAAATTCTTAATTTGTGGTGAAGGTTTTGTGTCATAGCCCATGTTTGTCAGCCATAAATAAGAGTTGGCAATATGCATGAAATGAACAGTTTTCTTTTTATTTTTATGGTGTATTTTTTGTTTTTCATGATGTCTTTGAGTGACCAAAATCTCTTCCATGCATTTGTTATTCTTCCATTGCCATTTGGTCCTGAAATGAGATTAGTTGTCCAAGATATATGTAAGTCTTCACATAGTCTATTTGTTCCTTATCTATTTGTATGCTGATTTCTGTTTTGTTAGTCATAGCTTTGGTTTTGGACTTGTTTATTGTGAGCCCTACCTCTTTGCTTTTTGTGGCAAGATCTTGTATCATTCTCTGTAGTGTTTCAGGATTATCTGTTATCAGTACCAGGTCATCTGCGAATCTGAGGTGATTGAGTTTGCGACCAAGAGATGGTTAAGAGTTGCTTAAATAGCTGTAAAAAACATCACCGGTTTCCTAGTTCAAACCTTATTAAGAGGCAAGATGGCAGGTTTTGACTTACAGCTGATCGAGTAAATTTATGTTTTAACTAAACTAGCTTTGCAATTTTTTTATAAGTAAGACTGACAATATTAATATTCAAAATATTTTACTCAGAATCGTTTTCTCAACATAATTTCTAGTCAATTAAGTATTCTGTAGTCAATAATGTTAGTGTCATAATTACTGATTCCCACATTTAACATACTTGTGAACCCAAAAATATATAAACACAGCATAAACAAGTGACCCCAAACGAACCCGAGCGGAGTGACTAGTGCAAACGGGCTAGACGGGTGGCGCGGTGGCGAGGCGGCGCGTGGTGGCAGACATCGCGTGAGAGCGACTCTGCCCGACCGCTTCGATTTCATACATTTTTAGCTATTGTTTACTGAAAGTGAATGCGTGGTTTTTTCTTGTTTATAAATATTGTGATATATTTTCATCAAATAGTTAGTTATGGATTCGGATCCACTTGGAGAGTCCACCTGGCTGTACAACTGCAATGTCTATTTCTGCCGTCAAACAGCAGTGCGTAGTCACTGTTGTATTCCAGTTTGAAAGACTTTGTAACCAATGGAACTACTGGACATAATAAAACTCAACATCTCAAGTCTCATCATGGCGAGCGCAGTAGAATACCAAACAATACTTTGTAATTCAAAGTGTTGGATTCGCTTACCATCAGCCAAAGGCAAGCTCGTTCCCTCATTCAAAGTAATAAAAGAAGTAAACATTATATAGATTAATTGATAGGTATAATTCGTTGGATCGCTACTACGAGGTCCTATGTCAACTTTTACTTGTATTGGAATAAATTAGAAAAGACAATAATTCATGTTTCCCCCTTTATTTATCTTTCGGGAATATTGGTAATTTTTACTAAATTACATAGTATTATGTGATATAATTCAATGTACCTATGCAGAAAAATATAACATAAAACCCTGTAATAGTGAGCCAGGGATACATAAAGTTATTGTTATTATTGCTAGTGAAGAGTTTGTGATAATATACTTTATAATAATCTCACCAATAAGGAGATTGATTAATCAATTATTATTTATGTATTGTTTTGTTTTTAAAGCGTTTAATAATATTATTGAAATAACTCTGCTTATGAACCCGTTTCAAGTGTATTTCCATGTAATCATTATAGAAAATTACTGTTAATTTGATAACAGTCACCCCCCACCCCAGCCCTCCCTCCCGTGGTTCTTGACACACATCATAATAATAGGTACTTCCTTAAAAATAATTATGTACCCAAAAAAAAAACAGTAAATTAAACACGTATAAATATTCTCTTACTAGCTTTTGCTCGCGGCTTCGCCCGCGTGAAGGTGTTTTCCAGGATAAAATTCCACTGTTTGATAAAAGTCTTGCTACATATTTTCCCGGTACTTATAGGTTCAAACTAATTTTATCCCCAATCTATAATTTCAGTTCAATCAGTCGAAAATCTAAGAACATTTATACAAACTTTCATCCCCTATTTTATCCCCTTAAGGGTAGAATTTATCAAAATCCTTTCTTAGGGGATGCCTACGTCATAGTAGCTTTATGCATGTAAAGTCTTAGCCCGATCCGTCCAATGGTTTGGGCTGTTCCTTGATATATCACTGTCAGTCACCTTTGAGTTATATATTATATTAACAACTGAAGTTAGCTAAAATTGAGTTTCTCGAAGCCGACCACTATTTATGTACTATGTATTTTGAGACTATGCAATTTTGTCGCGTTCGCGATTCACTTTCACTTTGTTGAGTTTCAGAACGCGATATTAGATCCTCCAACGCGCACGCGAATTTGAACTTTATGCAGCGGTAATAAATTACAAATTGACTCTCCATTTTATTTAGAAAACGTTTGTATGGGAAATAGAAAAATGCTGTTTTGAGGATTTTCCCGGCAATTATTCGAATTTTTCTCACCTTTTAAAACTTCCCTAGACCTCCACGAATAATTCAAGACCAAGATAAGATAAATCCGTTCAGCCGTTCTCGAGTTTTAGCGAGACTAACGAACAGCAATTCATTTTTATATATATAGATAAATAGTAAAACCTCATAAACCTTGATGTCTCTCAAAATAGATTTTCCAATCTAATTTTATTTATAGAATATTGCGTTAAGTATGTAAGTAAGCAGTAATCAATTTCAACTCCAGTATGTATAGGCCCTGTGGCGCAACGGATAACGCGTCTGACTACGGATCAGAAGATTCCAGGTTCGAATCCTGGCAGGGTCGCAGAATTTTTATTTTTTTCTTCATTATTTTATTATAATAATATATTGTTATTGCTTTAAATGTAATAAAAAAATATAATAGTATTATTACAATATATAGGTACAATTATAGTTTATAACTTTATGAGAATTGAAAGATACTTTCAACAAAATCTTGGTTCACAGAAAATGGAGACTAATATTATAATGTTAAATCTAATACTCTTTACACTTGAATAATTTTTAACCGACATCAAAAAAAGGAGGAGGTTATCAATTCGAAGTGAATGTTTATTTTAAATTATAATTACCTCAGAATTCGCTCATTTATGAACCGATTTGGCAAATTCTTTTTTTAATCGAAAGAATGTACCTCCAGAGTGGTCCCATAGAATTTTTAGTATTAAATACACACAATAATTGTTGCTTGTAAAATTAAACACATTAATGTCACCAGTTTAGTACCCCAAAAATTCTCGTATATTAAATACCGTAACAATAATTTGTCATTTGCAATGTCAACCAAATATTATATCCATTCTAAAAAAGTAATTGCATCTAGTACTCATTACCCTAATACTTTAACTATTTTCGTATAAATTTAACCGTATGTCGTGCTAAATAAAATTCTTACTATAGTAGCTTGCCAACGTAGGAAACTATTTACACGATTCATAAATCCCGTTGGAGCGAGGCCTGTGGGGTTTACAATAGCTATAAAGGTTAAAAATCCATTAAATAGGCGCCTACCTGCTAAAATACGGCCAAGACTGTATATGTATTGAGTTTGGTTCCGTAGCTACAAACTAATATTAAAATATTTGTTAACGTTACATTCTTTATAAGAAAATTTATGAAAGAAATCTCCTACTTCTAAAATATTTCGCTTACAAAAGAAAAACATTAATTACGTATAAAAAAAAGGTTTTTTTATAAGAATAGATATGAATATGTTTCAACTTTGATGTTTTATCACTGTTATTTCCAAATTTTGGATATAGTTTATAGCTTACGCATAGTACTTGTACCATTTAACGATCTTTCCGTTTTGAGTAGCATTGCTATTAATAAATATCAGGCGCTTACCATCACACTCCTAGCTTTCCACAATTTATCTAACATTTTTGTTGGCCTACCTCTGGCAGGAAATATTACAAGTTCCTCAAGTCTCATCATGTAGAAAATAAATTAAACATTCCACACTAAATCCAACCTAGATCAGATCGAGAAGCGTCACATTAAGTATTAGATGGCGCAGAAAAGCAATATCAATTGGGACATGTGCAATATAGCGTACTTATATGCGCCTATTTTATAGTTGCTATGGAGTTTTGTTATTATTATTATTATTATGGAGTTTTGAATACGTGAAATCCGGCAAAAATGCACTTAAAGGCGATAAAATAAAAGTAGTCTTAGGAAATATTATATGGATTAAGTTATGCTAAAACCAAAATCCGAAAGATAAAATGACCTATTTTGTTAGGTATCAGAAATAGACATGTTTCTTTATTTAACTGGAGAAAAGTATCTGTTCAGTTTTAAATATGGCTTAGACAACTACTCACTAAATACTAAGAAAATCTTCCAGACTAAATGAGATTAACACTAAATAAATTTTAATCATAATGCTCTTTTTGTCAACTCCTAACGAATGAGAGTGACAGCACGAGGTTTTAAATAATTCTTGTGCACTCAGTCTCCACACCGAATGCACGCACATACACGGACATTAATTGTCGCGACCCTAGACACACAGTTAGGTGTGTATTTCTCATGGTTATAAGAAACTACACATTGAGGCCTATAAGGGATCACGTACCTTTCCTATCCTTCTCCCCTTCGCTCATCTTAAGAAGGTTCCATTTCTTCCTTCACACTTCCCTTACCCAGAAATTCCCTCCCAACTTTCCTCCAGGGCCGCTAAACCAGGGTATTCTAGTATCGCATTCACAGGCTCCCCCCAATGCTGACTGCGGGCTGATACAAAATATATACAGTCATTTTGACACTGCGTTTCTAAATGAAAACTCATACTTATCTACTTGGAAATAATACTTTACAATAAGTTACATGAGCCATAGATCTAAAATAAAAAGGTAAACATTTCGAACAAAATAAATAATAATAAAAAGTCATTTAAATTTTACGCGCCCTAATGCCATTACTGCTACTCTTAGATAATTCGTCGCAGCGGCAACATCATATTGTCAGTCAGAAATACACCCACGTACACGCCATATTCGCATTAAACTACAATATGATCAAAAAATCAGAAAACTAAAACCATGATTTTTGGTAAAAATATTCATTATTAATGGAAGATTTTGGCACAATGTCAGCAAAGGTGAAGACGCGTATGTGGCTTCATTAAGTAACGCAATGTCAAAATGATCCTGTATATTCTTTGAGCAAGCCAGCCTCAGTATAAAATAAATATCAGTTTAGATAAGTGGTTCAACACAGACTGCCGAACCCAAATCCTTAACCTTTGTTTGGGTGTGAAAACGTGCCCCGGGCCAGACGTGGCGCATTAAAAATACAACAAAAACATCAAAATAATGCGCTTTTAGGAAACGACCCGTGATTGTTGAATATTTTACTAAGTATCGGACTTTAAGAAATACCTTTTAATATATTATGTTATAAAGGTAAGAGTGGTCAAAGGAAGCAATTTATTTTATCAGGTTGTGTATTAGGTTTATTTTGTGGGTAAGCTGTATGGAGAAGTCCGTATGACACAGCATTGTCTAATACCATCGGCGTACTAGGTAATGTATTCTACTTTGCGAAAATGATATCCAGTCTTAATATGTAGCAAACTTACAACGTAGTACATGTCTTTTGCTCATTATCAGCCTGAATTTATGCCCGATATGGTGATAGGCTTGCCGCCTATCACATCATGGGACGGAACACACTTGGCCTTTGGGGATAAAGGAATCGTGTGGGTAGTACTTGGAATGCCTTACAAAATGTATTTCAAACTTCAAAGTTCTAATTTCAAATATGTTTACGCACATTTTAAATATGGTAATGCATTCTCGTCTTATAATGTATTGGTATAAATATTTAAGTGTGTAATAAAACTGTTTTATCCTAGGAGTTAGCGTAAATATCCTTTAACTACCTATAGATCTTTTTACTCGTTAAAATTATCATGCATAAGACATCGCGTTATAATCAATCCATAAACTAACTGCGCAGCATTACATTGTGCGTAGTTACTGCAGCTCCAACATAAAAGATACCTAAAAGACTCAGACATGGCAGACTTGCACCAAATTGCAGACGAAAAACAAAAAAAGTAAGCACGATGCCAGTTGAGTTGAAAAAACGCTGTCGTTTTGTTAGTAAAGAGGTTCCTAGCAAAGAGAATTCATAAAAGAAATGTAACTCCGAGTGTGAACAATTTTAATTGTGTATGCTTTAAAGCCGATTTCTTATAGTACTGAATGAATACATCCGTATAATTAATGCAATAGTAATATTGTTTTTCGTCTTAATAACTTATTTTAATAAAATGAACGGAGTGAGGCTCCGTTCCGCTCCCTAATCAAGGATATAGGTTACTTCGTTAAAATAAATATAGTTTGTGTAATAATATTATAATGTACTCCGACATGGAAAAAACCCAAGTTCTCAATTCGTATTTATACTCAACATTTCAAAACTTTTATGCTCAACATTACCTACTCTAATAGCTAACAAATAAAACGCTCGAAATGTTTTCTTTTGTTATACCAAGTACTTGCCTCAAGTACAGTAATAAAACAACCCCACTTGTTAAGAACAATTAAGCCCTATTTAACTGACCGATAAATAAAAACTTTATTTGACATCGTACATTTCATTACAATGACTACCGTTGCTTTTAATTACGAGTGCCGTAAAACCGCTTTTGTATGTTATGTACTATAATTTTAAGGTTAGAAAATGAGATGCAAATAAATGGTATCTCTTGTATGCGAGAAACTAGCCTGATTATTTGTACACGCTTTACATTTGCAATTAAAGTTGTAATTGTTTGCTTCTACAATGAAGAAAATAATTCAATTGTGCCCAACACTGACGCTGGGTCAAGCATTTATGTATTGTTGAATATATTTCAGCCGATATTATTGGAATTAATATTATCTTATGTCTTATCGTGATAGATTAATCATGAATGTGGTTTGCTTACTTACTTATTTGTGATGAGATATTGTGGCAAGAAGCGAGCTTCCTCATTCAATTGTTAATTTTTTTAACATTAGCTACTTGTAAAAAAAGTAATGTCCATAGGTTTAGATCTTGTTACAATAAATACTCTAATAATATTTTGAATTAATTGCACATATAGAGAATATGAATGCAAAATATTATGAACACGAAAAAAAATTGCTCCTGACAAAAATTTTATAGCAAAGTGTTCTTAATAAGATTCTTTAGTTTCGAAATATTGAATAGTCAGCTGCCAACGGTCAGGCGGACTGTTAAAGAAGTCCATTTTATGCCTCGATTCTTTTTTTTTAGTCACAAAATGACCAGATTTCCATGGCAGTTAAGTTTTGCAATTCCACATTCATAACCAACGAAATATATGACACGTGCCTCGTCAGCTATACATTGCTCCGTTTTTCGTCCTCAATGACCAAATTAACAAAAGTAATATAGATAATTATACCTATGTAAACACAAGTGTCATTACACGCCTTTTGCACATGAACTATGTTGACAATCAACAATAACTGCACAAAACACCTCGTAAAAACAAAAGAACATCACAGCGTGTCTTCGTCTAGTAATCTAATTTGACAACCCTTGAGATGTGTCCTTTGTCAATTAACAGCGAAAGCAACAAGGTTACAGTCTGACCTTGAGATATTTTTTTTTTTAGTCTTAATGAAGGGACTTAGTCGCATAAGCGATTATGCCGCCCCGGTTAATGGAAATCTTAATAACTAAGTTACATTGCTTGAATAAGACAACACTAGTTATCACTTCTTCCGGCTGCCAATTTATATAGCTTCCTAGTATCTTCAGAGAATTGAAGTGCTAGAAGGCTATTACAATGACCTATATCTAATATATTTATATCAAAATTATTTCTCATAGAGGTATTCCGGGCACATTCCATCAATATGTGATAGATGTCATCAATGACTTGGCATGTCTGACAATTTGGTGAGGGTGTTTTGCGCATTAAGTGTGAGAATTTATTGCATGGAATGTGACCGGACCTAAGTCTTAAAGCAATAACAAGTTCATTTCTATTTAAAATCTTATTATCAATCCATGGAGAACTCAAAGGGTGTGGTTGGATCGTGCGGTACCATATACCCTTCTCTCTGGACCTTTCATCAAAGTATTCATTCCAAGAATCAAAAAAATTTTTTTAAGTAGTGGTATATAATTTGCAAAGGAGGGCATGGTATGTAAAGGAATACCATCTGTAATAGCTTGTTTAGCCAATTTATCAGCAACTTCGTTTCCATACAGGCCCATGTGAGATGGGATCCATTGAAGTATAATATTTTTGGAAGCAGACTGCAATTCCACTAGAAGCTTCAATATCGCGTAGGTCTCCCCCGAAAATTCGAGGTGCACTGTGCCAGGTGTTGTAACGAACTTTTTGAATCTGTTAAAATCACTACATTAGAGTAATTTGTTGACTTTATATATGACTAGCTTTTGCCCGCGGCTCCGCCCGCGTTATAAAGTTTTTCAGGCTAAAGTTTTCCGTTATAAAAGTAGTAGTTTCCCGGGAGCCTCTCAAACTGTCTCCATACCAAATTTCATCTTAATACGTTGGGTAGTTTTTGAGTTTAACACGTTCAGGCAGACAGATGCAGCGGGGACTTTGTTTTACAATATATTTTTTTAGAACTTTTTAAGAGGAATAATCCCGTCATACATCATTGTTGCATAACTTTAATCGTTTACGCAGCGCACGCAACGGAAGCTCTTAAAACTAATAATTTTTCCCCGTTTTTGCAACATGTTTCGTTACTGCTCCGCTCCGATTGGTCATAGCGTGATGATATATAGCCTATAGCACTCTAGGAACAAAGGGCTATCCAACACAAAAAGATTTTTTCAGTTCAAACACGGTAGTTCCTGAGATTTGCCATTACTGCTCCGCTCCTATTAGTCATAGCGTGATGATATATAGCCTATAGCACTCCAGGAACAAAGTGCTATCCAACACAAAAATATTTTTTCAGTTCGATCTGATAGTTCCTGAGATTAGCCATTACTGCTCCGCTCCTATTGGTCATAGCGTGATGATATATACCCCATAGTACTCCACGAACAAAGAACTATCCAACACAAAAATATTTTTTCAGTTTGAACCGGTAGTTCCTGACATTAGCCATTACTGCTCCGCTCCTATTAGTCATAGCGTGATGATATATAGCCTATAGCACTACACTAATAAAGAGCTATTCAACACAAAAACTATTTTTCAGTTCGAACCGGTAGTTCCTGAGATTAGTCATTACTGCTCCGCTCCTATTGGTCATAGCGTGATGATATATAGCCTATAGCACTACACTAATAAAGAGCTATCCAACACAAAAGAATTTTTCAGTTCGAACCGGTAGTTCCTGAGATTAGTCATTACTGCTTCGCTCCTATTGGTCATAGCGTGATGATATATAGCCTATAGCACTCCACGAACAAAGGGCTATCCAACACAAAAAGAATTTTTCAGTTTGGACCGGTAGTTCCTGAGATTAGCCATTACTGCCCCGCTCCTATTGGGTATAGCGTGATGATATATAGCCTATAGCACTCCACGAACAAAGGGCTATCCAACGCAAAAAGAATTTTTCAATTTGGACTGGTAGTTCCTGAGATTAGCGCGTTCAAACAAACAAACAAACAAACAAACAAACAAACTCTTCAGCTTTATATAATAGTATAGATAACGCTTCTAAAATGGCTACAAGTTCAATTTCCATAATAGATATACTATTCGAGTTTATTTTAAATGTTGCATGACAGTTAACATATCTATATCTAGGACATTGTATTGAGGCAATGTTATACAATATTTAGTTTATACAAAAAATTACAAACCTTTTGCGAACATGTAACGGCGGTGAAGTTCTAAGAAGGCAAAATTCTAAAATTGAACACTAAAGGAATCGTTTTACTTGAACATTAATGCAATAAATTCTGTAGATTTAATTGACCAATTTTCTTTGAAACTTTTCCTTTTAATTTTCCGTGAAATCTGATATAAACCTATTATATTGCCTTTTCCACTTAAGACGTGTTTTGCCCGAGTCCCTTTAAAATCGTCTTAGACGGGTTTTACTCTAATTTAATTTCCAACTACCCTTTATTGATTTGGCTGGCAGATCAGTAAACTTGGGGGTCAATTGATGATACAGAAACAAAGATCAACACCACCCATAATAACAAAGAATTAAAGATATGCTTCTAACCTTAAAAGAAATAAATAAGGATTGCAAAGAGCAATGCGGTTGTTTGGAAACCTCCGGAATCTCACTCACCAGTCATCAATCACTATACAAAACCAAGAGGCAAAATAGCCATTTCAACACGGTTTATGTTGGTTGTTCGCACCTAATTTGTTCTGGTCGGCCACTCATACTATAAAATAATATACAGATATAGCGTGGCTTTAACATTTAAACTTTGATACATCCTGACGATTAACCTAAATAACTACAATAAAGATAATAAAAAAGTGGATAGAATTTTGCTTAAATAATTAAATATATTTTTTCTTTATTAGTATATTTTTACCTATCAACCTACTTATTACCTATAAATAGATATGTAGATTAAATAATAATTTAAATTATTCAAGTCAAGTTCAAGTAGTAAAACTTTTAGTACGTTAAAATGTCTTTATTGTTATAATTTTTTTTTTAATAATAATTAAATAAATTTTGTTGACATAATCACTGTTCATTCTCCCCATCCCCATGTTATCGAAAATAAGAAAAGCACAGTCCCGTCACTCCCTTTGGGGCTGACATAGTACTTGACTGGTCAAATAGCTGTTTATAATGAATGGACATATATGTTATTATACTATCAGCTATCATCACAATGTTTTATTAACGTGTTTTCCTTTTATTAAAACGTCTACACAATATAGCGTCATTATACTATTATATAAAGCTGAAGAGTTTGTTTGTTTGTTTGTTTGTTTGTTTGTTTGTTTGTTTGTTTGTTTGAACGCGCTAATCTCAGGAACTACCGGTCCAAACTGAAAAATTCTTTTTACGTTGGATAGCCCTTTGTTCGTGGAGTGCTATAAGCTATATATCATCACGCTATACCCAATAGGAGCAGAGCAGTAATGGCTAATCTCAGGAACTACCGGTCCAAACTGAAAAATTCTTTTTACGTTGGATAGCCCTTTGTTCGTGGAGTGCTATAGGCTATATATCATCACGCTATATTCAATAGGAGCGGAGCAGTAATGTCTAATCTCAGGAACTACCGATTCAAACTGAAAAAAATATTTTTGTGTTGAATAGTCCTTTGTTTGTGGAGTGCTCAAAGTTATATATCATCACGCTATGACCAATAGGAGCGGAGCAGTAATGAAACATGTTGCAAAAACGGGGAAAATTATGAGTTTTGAGAGCTTCCGTTGCCTGCGCTGCGTAAACGGTTAAAGTTATGCAACAATGATGTATGACGGGAATGTTTCACTTAAAAAGTTCTAAAAAATATATTATAAAAACAAAGTCCCCCGCTGCATCTGTCTGCCTGAACGTATTAAACTCAAAAACTACCCAACGTATTAAGATGAAATTTGGTATGGAGACAGTTTGAGACCCTGGGAAGAACATAGGCTCCCGGGAAACTACTACTTTTATAACGGAAAACTTTAGCCTGAAAAACTTTATAACGCGGGCGGAGCCGCGGGCAAAAGCTAGTAAATCATAAAAAGCCGCTCCAGCTTCCACACCATTCAAAGAACCATCAGTAAAAAATTTGTGAAAATTTGCATACCGATTATTTAAAAATATTGCTGTAATATTTTTAATGGATACGGGGTGAAGTTGTCTTTTAGATTTAGTCATACCTACAATGTCTATACAAATTATTTTAGAAATATTAAAATAATTAATCCAATATCCAAAGAGAACATACCTATTTGGTCACTGAAATAAAGCGGTTTCGTATTTAGTACGTTATGAGTTAAAGTTAAGTAAGGTTTTATTTATTATTCCAGTATGCTCTTTGCGTTAGATTTGATAAGGTTGAAATTTTACTAATAGAATAATTATTCATTGATTTAATTTTAAGCCAAAACTTACCACAGAGATATTGCCTTCTTACATGTAAAGGACACAAACAAAGCTCGCTTTCCATTACGTGTATTGGGGTGCTTCTTACGAAGCCCCCTATTACTCTCATAGCTTGATTTTGAATTCTATCAAGTTTTGCTAGATTTGTCTTGCAAGAATTATCATAAAGAAAGCTAGCATAATCAAGACGACTTCTGATTATCGCTATGTATAATTTCCGCAAATGCTTCAGATGTACCCCCCATTCCGCACCCGCCAAAACTTTAAATATATTCAAAATTTTTAAACCTAATCCGTCTTATTACAAAAAGCGAAATAAACCTTAGCTTAAACCTGTACTAACAAAACCAGGCTTATCTGGGAAACCGTGGTTTAAATTTGTCCGTATTACAAAACTCATAAAAACCGTAGACTTCTTAGTACCGCTATTTGAACCATGGCCTATATAAAAACCACAGATAAATACAAATAACATTCGTTTAATCGCAACGTTCCATATACCCAAAAAAGTAAACGTTTTCATACAATGCTAATGATTAAATAATGTTTGGGAGTATTACAAATATTAAGACTTGGTTATTTTGCTCCAAGATCAACATTAGTTGTAACTTCGATTGCAGTTTTGTTTAGGTTTCAAGTTTTGACTAATGTTGTATTAGCTGGTAATACATCAAAATGCGTGATACGAAACGTAAGCTTCCCGCGCGTTATGTGAAACCATAACATTAAACAAAACTATTGCGGTGACTATTGCAAATAGCTTTGAAATTTATTATCAGTGTCTTAATGTATAGAACAATTGACTCTTTGTAAAATTGTGATGGATCAACGAAAGAAAAAAAGATCTGAAAATTGAAGTACTGAGTCGAGTCTTTTGAGTCGGCGCGCGGCGCGGCGTGGCGTTTCCAGTAACTCAACGGCTGCAATATCCTCAATATCGACTGAATCTACCACGTTAATATCCATTTTCGATAAAAAATAACACAAGACAACGAAACAGACGCCAATTTAAGGCGATACCTCAAGGTCCATTTTCATACATTTTGTTTCACCTTTTATCTGGGTAACTAAACAAGTATTGGCAAGTAAAGAATTTAAATTCACGTCTAGTTAGTGATTAGTTCTCGCAATTGAAAGAAAAACGTAAAAATAATTAATAATCATGGATATTTCTGCCTTTAAAATTTCGTCATATTAAATTTTTTATATAAACCGTACTTTGCATAGGTTTAAACCAGAGTTTTTAGTTAAACCTCATTTTGTAATAAGACGGTAAATGTTTAAATTATTAATATGGCTATTCCAACGAAGCGATCGATCCAACCACACTCCAAGATATTTAACTGTTTCAACAACGTCCATGTATAAGTTATTTATTTTAAGTTTGACGTCACATCTTTGATAGCCTTTTCCGAAATATACAAATCTTACCGTTATTTGGTGAAATATCTAGATTCATTTGCGTGAATAACTCATATAACTTATCAAGGGCGATTTGACATTGATATTCAGCTTCATTACGATGATGTGAGGTCACATATATCACAAAATCATCTGCATACTGCGAAATGTTTACATTGCTTATAGACGTTATACGTTTGCAAATTTGGATTGTTGCTACATTAAACAAAAGTGGTGATAAAGGGTCTCCCTGTGCAAGACCTCTTCCAGTATTTCTAATTAAATTGTAATTTAAAGAATTAATTATCAAAGTTCTATTTTTAAGAAACTCCCAAAGATATTTACAGAATTTCGAACCAACGTTAAGTCGGTCTAGTGTTAATAAAAGACTCGTAACATCGACATTGTTATAGGCGTTATCAACATCTAAAAAACAAGCCACTGTAATTTGCTTCTTGGAAAATCCAATTTGAATTTACGCTACTAGATCTGTTAAGTTATCAAGACATGATCTTGCTTTTCTAAAGCCTTTAGATTACTCAGCGAATAGCTTATTACTTTCTATATGCCATTCTAATCTTTTATGAATAATATTACGAAGTCTTGCATAGACACGACATAAGCGAGATAGGTCTCAGACGAATTGAAGAACTGGCCTCGCAACCAGGTTTAGGAATTGGGATTATTCGAATATTTCGCCATTGAACAGGAACAAAACTCAATGAAAGAAATGAATTAAAAAGATTAAGTAATATAACTTTACCTACAACTGGTAAGTTAAATATCATCGAGTATGAAATTTCGTCGCTGCCAGGTGCAGTGTCTTTAGACTTAAGGCATTTTTCTAATTCATGTAGCGTAATTTCCGTTTCTAATTTAGGATTTAAAGAGACAAAATTTGGAGAGGTTGGTTCAACAAAGTCGGGAGTAAGATTTCGTAGCAAATTTTTTGCCGTATCCTCGGTAATATAAGGTTTAGAGAGATTACTGCCCTTAAGCCATCGCATACGATACCATAATTCACTTGCCGATGTGGTCTCATTTAAGGATAAACAAAATTGCCACCAATTCTTGCTTTTAGCATTTCTAATTAATCGTTGCGAAATTCTAACTTTTTCTTGGAGTTTAGTTAGATTTTCTGAGGTAGGGTTACGTCTTAGATTGGCCAATGCCAGTCGTTTCTCAGCAACCGCTTTGGACAATGATGGTGTCCAATAGGGCTTAGGCACAAAGTTGCTATTAGGATTGTGACATAATTTAACCAATAATAATCTAATTTGTCTATATTTCTCCCAATTGGTATATTTTAAATTACGCCTTTGCGTGAATATTGGGGCATGGGCAGTGGACGTTGTTATTTTAATTATTAGATGGTCGCTATTTAAACATTCATTTGTAACCTGCCAGTTAAACCTCCAGGATATATCTGACGACACCATTGTTACATCAGGGGCGGATTGCTGGAGAACACCGTTGACCAATCTTACCCGAGTCGGCCTGCCGTCATTTAACGTTACAAAATTGTGATAAACTAACGAGTCGAAAATAAGAGAACCTCTGGAGTCGGTCTTAGTGGACCAGTTGGAATGATAGCCATTAAAATCACCAAGAACCAAGGTTTTGCGATCACTTATCGAAAATAAACCATCCCAGTCTGCTGGAGACGTGTGGATATGGGGAGGGCAATATGCAGCAATTACATGTTCAACACATTCACAGTTAAAAACTTTGACAACTAAAACCTCTAAGGACGGATTAATATTTGATGTTTGACATATTTGTGCTTTAAATGATCTATGTATTAAAATAGCTACGCCACCGTAAGAGTCACTCCTATCGCGGCGAAATATACAATAGTCTTTTATATTTAAGATAGTATGACTGTTAAGCCACGTCTCACTTACAGCTAAAATATGTATTTTTTTCATTGCATTATATTTAAAGATATCCTACCCATAACTTGTTAAAAAAATTTGGAGACAGTGAAATGTTGGTACATGCTCTAAAATATAACTCACAACCCATTTAATAAATAGGTGCATCGCTTGCTCTATTCTATACATCCAGGGATTATTACATCGAAATATTATGTTTTTCATTTCTTCCATTAACTTATTAAATGACATATCGGTGCGGTCTTTTCTTTTCTTCCTCCTAGTACCTTCAATGCCTGATTCATTATAGTTCACCTCAGAATCTGTAGAATCACTGTCGAGTGGAAAAGCTTCTTCTGAATCCATACGTATGCTGTTGTTCTTATTTTGCTTCTTTTTTATGGGTTTCATTCGTGGTCTTGTAATTTCAGGCCTGTTTATGTTAGTAGATTTTGAGGTTGACGCTACTTGGGCAAATGAACTTGAGCCATAAACTGGAGTAGATGATTCGAAATATGTTGGTGGCACAGACGTGAATGGGGAGGAAATGCCTCGATTTCCTAAGCCAAGCATATTTTCTTTTGGCGATGTATTTATTTCAATGGGAGTCTGAGATGGCACATACATGGTTTCCGCCTTTCTGTAAGATACATTAAATTCTGCCATTATTTCACGGATCTTCCTTTCCCGTAAACATGTTGGGCAACTTCTGTCTAGCGCAATATGATTATTATTGCAGTTTATACACCTTAATGTCGTAACCTCACAGTTCTCATGTTTCTCACCACACTTAGGGCAATAAATTCTTTTAGCTGGGCTCATCTTTGCCCTACGTCCAAATCGCCAACACTTTGAGCATTGTGTAACTGGGAATAAATATGGTTCCACCTTAATCCTCATTTCAAATACACATACATGTGTAGGCAGTGCACTACCTTTAAATCCGATTCTCACTGAGTCACTTTCTGTCCAGTCACTCTCCTCTATTTTTCTTCGTTTAAGGTGGTAGCTCAAGGTCCATTTTCATACATTTTGTTTCGGCTTTAATCTGGGTAACTAAACAAGTATTGGCAAGTAAAGAATTTAAATTTAATATGACGAAATTTTAAAGGCCGAAATATCCATGATTATTAATTATTTTTACATTTTTCTTTCAACTGCGAGAACTAATCACTAACTAGACGTGAATTTAAATTCTTTACTTGCCAATACTTGTTTAGTTACCCAGATTAAAGCCGAAACAAAATGTATGAAAATGGACCTTGAGCTACCACCTTAAGGCGTTTGATATTTACTACTTCGTATTTACTTGTTATGGATTGTTTTAACTCTTCTTCTGATAATTCCAATTCAATGTTTTTAATTACTCCATACGATAAGCCTACCTCAAATGGCCGTTGAAATCTCCATCCTAGATCCAGGAAATGTTGACAATTTAGAAGGGTCTCGGCTCTTGACTCATTTTTAAATACCACTACAATTTTGTAAGCGTTAATATACTTAACTTTGGTAATAATAATATTTTTTGAGTTTGAAATAATTTGGCAATGGCAAATTGTTTCGGAAATTTTTCCTTGGCTGTTACAGATATTTCTGTACATTCTATTACTTCTTTTCGTCTCTCTTTTCGATTTCTGACTTCAACCCATCCTTCACTCTCTAAATCCACGGTTAATCTTCTTTTTTGCAAATTATCGTGGGCTGTTTTATGTTGATGCGAATTATGCATAATTTCTTCACTATTGGCATATGATTCTAATAAATCCTCATTTCTCATTTCACTCGATTGGTCACCCGACATTAGTTCTTCCTCCATTGTAATAAGGTTGAAACTTAAATGGACTGCCCGGCCAATACGATGGCCAGGCGGCCAGTAGTAAACGATGTGTTATTCGTATAGACGATACAGATGCAACCCAACCACTGGAGGAACACTTATAATTATGGAAGGGACACTTCAAGAATCAATATTGCGGAAAAAACAGTGTTCTAAGCTTGGTTGCCGGGAGGGGGTGCAAGTAGGTACATTTGCACCCCCTACCCAGAAATAAATCACAAAAAATATATATGTCAGTGAATAAATCTGCATCAATAGGAACTGTCAACCACAATATTTTCTAGGACAAAGCATTTTCATAAACCCGAGCGATTCGAATTTGAAAAAAACATCTTAATGATATTACATAGCTAGTTCGTAGGTGCAGATGGACCTCTCTATATCTAATCTTGGCTGCGCCCTTGGTTTTAAGATTATAATTGTTTAATGTCTGGGAAAAAATATATGTGCTATACTGACGCACTAGGTTAGGGCTTCACGCACTTAGACCCACACTACAATAGAACTGACACTGGCAATAGCTCAGATATATCTAAAACTGAACCCACGAACAGTGACAGTGTTAGACACAGTAATCAAAATAATACATAAAGAAACGTTATTTATTTAACATTAAAATTAGGACGCATACACATCTCGAAGGCACTATTAAAAGTTCTTTAATTTCACCAAAATCTCACATAGTTTCTCGTAAACACGCAAATGGGTTCTATTTTCGAAGATTTCGATGTAAATCTCGACCATTAGTAGCACAAGATACGCAGAGAACACTGTCACGCCGGTCCACGCTCTCGTCTTTGGGTTACTATATCTGAATCTTGGGCTATTCTCCATTATTGTTTGGAAACTGCGTTCGATATTTGGCAGATATTGGGTGTTTATTTTTAGGTCTTGGCATGCGCCGCGAGAAGTCGCTTGTAATGACGAAAATCTTGAGTGCTGAGATTAATAAAGCCATATTATTTTTTTATACAGGCCAAATGACCCCACTGCCCCTGATGGTAAGTGGAGTGGGGTCCAATAGAATGTCGACTGACGAGCGATGATTACCCTCGGCAGTCGATACAATCATGCCGGCCTGTTGGAACCGGATATAAACAGGCTGATCCTGGAACGCGACACACGTGAGCCACTATGTCAGGGTCTAACACAACGTATAAGGTGGTCTCTATCCGATACAATATATTATGTGCTACCACCAGCAAAAATGAGCTTCGATAACTCCTTACAATCATGTGAACCCATTTTCTTATAGGTTTTTCCTTAAAAACTGACCTAACAACGCGTATTTACTTACCCCCTTATTCATAAATGTTTTTTATCTAAGGACGGAGTAAAGCTGTGATAACAAGCTTGTTTCTCAGTGCCCAACGGCACCGAGAAATAGACATAGGGCCGTTGTGATTGGTTATTATTGTTGTATTTCAATATTAGCCAATCACAACGGTCCTACGTCTACGCACTGCGAAGACTGCCATGCCGTCAGCACTGAGAAACAGACTTGTTATCACAGCCTTACTCGGTCGTTAGATAAAAAACGTCTATGAATAAGGGGATTAATCTTTAAATTAATTAGTTTGATTAGTTCATTAGCGATACGAAGATAAACTCACAATGGAAATTATACGCTATTTTAAGTTCCGTTACTATTCTTGAATAACTAGTGTTCAAGTATCAGATAATTAACTCAATGCGGCCCTGGAAAATAGAACTCAAGTTAAGTACATTATTATATTTCAAGGAAAAAATAAATGTAAAAGAACTTAACACCATAATAAAGTAATTGCGGTAATAACAGCAGCTTACGAAATTACAGTAAACAAACATATAATTATCCATAAGTATCGGTTACTTAATGCCAACGTGTCAAAATCATGCGGCAATTACTAGTAAATAAAATATTAAAACACATTTTCATATTTATTTAATGTTAGACTGGTAGCGAAGTACTTTATAATTTTCTTTCATTTCTTACCATCATGGCGTCTTTATGGCGAAAATATTTTACGAAGGAGATTCAAGTTTTGAAAAGGGTAGGTACAAATTTGACTTTATTAAATAAATAAATTATAGTAGTTTTTGCTCAATAGTCAATTTTCCGAAATTATAAATAAAGTGACTAGTTTGAGCGATTTAAGTTCTTTACGGAATGCTTTGGTTGCAACCAGCCAAAGAGCATCACAATACTACGGAAAGCAATCAGTTCACCAATAGTCGATTATTATAACAAGTGCGAAATAGATTAGTAGTCAGCAAAGCCCATTACATCCACAACTCAACAAGAATCACAAGCCTATTGTCCATCTATAAGAAACTCAATCAGGCTGAAGTAATCGTGTTGACTGGCGAGTGACGACATGTAATCAGTCGACATTCTCTGGTAAAGTGGAGTCTATTTTCGAGCGCGTATAAAAAAATAAAATAAAAAAAAAACTAGGGATGTAGTGGGTCTGTCGATATAGAACACCCTAGTACTGTAGTTACTATATTCTTTTGTATTGTTTATTTCAATGAACAGGTTTACGAAAAAAGCGACTATGAGGACACTTACGAGACACCGAGGAAGTATTTGAAATGGAGCGGTATTCGGATGAAGCACAACATTTCTAAGTCCTTAAGGTTTGTATAACTGTACGTAAGTCTACAGTCTAGATATAATACCGATAAATTGCACATTTTCTTATTAACCTTCATGACTTCTAAGGGGTTCAGACGAGAAGATAAGTTGCTACGGCGATTCAACCTAAACCAAGAGCATTCGTGTATTTTTAGCTCCTATAGCTATAAGTTAAAAAGAAACAGAATACTTATCATTATAATAATTGGAGGTACCTATTATAATATTGTTTACGCTATAAAAAAACAAACAAACACGCGACGTGCCTGTACCCTCGAAGAGATATGCAGATATGCAATCAAATCACTCTCACTCACTCATTCGAACTCCGGACCTCAGAGCGTTGTACAGAACAAACACGATTTTAACTAATTTTGTATATTTCCCTTCAATATTATAGTATCTGCTGGCTGGTGTACTACTGGTTCTGCTTCGTGAACATCGTTTTCGCTTTTGTCGCGGAAATTATCGCTATGTGCATGACGGCCAGCGCCGGCACGTTTGACGACGCGATCGCCATCTTCCAGATGATGCCTTGCAACGGGTTCTGTGGGTTATGTTAGTTTTATTTTTTTTTTTGTTTTCGTCCTCACCATTTCTAGTATGAGATTTTTCAAAAATCATATTATTTGCAACGATTCGCATAACTATAATACGTTATCAATGACTTCAATTCTGATACTGCTTTAAACTTGCAAGTAATTTTCTCAAGAAGCTCTTTCTGAGACAATTACATTGTCCTTCACACGGGAACACAACAATGACTACACACTGTTGCTTGGGCAGAAATAGACATTGCGATGGTACCTACCCAGGCGGACTCGCACATATAAGAGACCTACCACCAGTAAACTTACTTACAGTGACTCATATTTTTAGGACAGAACAGTATTTTTATTGCCAAAATCTATGCATTGAGCGCGAGACTGGAGAGCCCTTAAGATTTGACAGCTCGAGCCACTAAACTAAAGCTGATACTATGTGTACACTGTACATAGACAATCACAATCATCATCAAGTCACATGGGCATCTCATTAAAAAACAGCGCTGCAGTATTACATAGGTGGTATTCCATATTATATATAGCTGAATGGAAGGCCCATTGTTGGTGCAATGATTGTTTGTGTTATGTAGGATTTTGTTTTTAATTTTTTTTCTTTGTTCCAACAATAAACTTCTTTCATTCTTTCTTTCTTTTATAATTACAAACGATCGCATCATCGACATCTAACCACGTTATCTACAGCTAATATTCTGCTACATAATTAATAAATTCCAGCACTAGTAAAGTCGTTTAAGATGGTGAAGCACAGGCCCGTGTTTGAGAACCTGATAACCGAAATAGGCAACATGTGGCCGCAGAGGCTGGTCGACGAGGAGGAGCATAAGATCATCAGCTCCGCGCTGAGGGAAATCAAAATCTTTGTTAAAGGTAGCGAAAATCTTTAGTTAATATATAAATATCATCTAAAATGAATCTCTGTTTCAATAGTTTCAGGGTTTATTAAGATTTTTAAAAAAATAATTACAATGAAAAAAATAATTTTAAAGAATTCGCAAAGAAGGCTACTACATAATGACGGTAGTACCAAACGTAAAGTGATTATAATAAAATTATAAACTTCTAATATAATGATAATTGGTCTAATTGAGCTAATAACGCTTGCCTTTTTCCTGATCATAACAGTCTTCTATTAAACACTCATTCAGGATACCACTGGTGCAACAACTACTTGATGCTGAGCTTTCTATACCCCCCTTTCTGGGAGCTTATCAAACGCCTCTCAGGGGAGAAATGGGAGCCTAAACTGCACTTCATCTACTGGCTACCCTTCGACCCGTTACAGCCTGTATACTACGAATGCATGTTGGCTTTGCAAACCTGGCAGGGTGAGAACGGGTTCCTAGTAATTTCTAGTTGCAATTCTTTTCTACGGTCTTCCCACAGAGAGTAAGTATTTTAAATGCACTCTGTCTTTATACGTCTGTGATTTTGGTAAAATTTTTGTTGACAAAAAGGTTATGGAAAGAATACAAACTTTGATATTTTGTTTTACTTTCTTATGATATACCTATTAGCACTCGCCTATAATAGCGCCTACCCGAATGTGGAAGGTTCGGTGATGGAACATTCTCCAAAGATCTAGTTGTTTCCAGAAATCGTGAAAACTCGATAACGGGCCTCAATTTTTCAATTTAAGTGTTTGTGCATTTGAGTGCTGCAGTGTTAATTCATTCGCTGCTATGTTTGTGTTAGTGTTCCTATTTAGTGTATTGGTAGTAAATAAAGTGTTGTGTTATTTGAAGTACAATCGGTTTTGTAATTGCGTGTCAAAAGCTCTAGCACGTAATAATGTTTTAATTTAGTTTATCTTACTGTATTTTAAAATTAGCAAGGAGATATATTAATGTAATAAGACGGAGTTTCGAGAATATAGCATTTTATAAAAAGAATTAGATCAATGTACTTTTTGTGTTGAAATATTATTATATGGTGACTTGCCTTCTATTTTCCAGCAATGACCGTCATCTGGACGAACATGAGCGGTGATTTCATGTTCTGTCTGTTCCTAAGCCACATCACCACGCAGTTCAACCTCCTCTCCGTCAGAATCAGGAAGTTGATCTATGTTCCTGTGGACCAACAGCTTATTGAATCTTATCCTCTCGGTAAATTAAAAATATTGTCGAAGTATTAGTTATACTTTGAATAAATTGCTATGTTTTAGAAAAATAAATTAGCTACTAATTTACTTTTGAAAAAGATTCTGAATGTAATATTTTATTTGGGCTATATATGCAACTGATGAGAGAAAAAACAACTTTCATGTTTATCGATGTTTTTCTTAAATTGTATTACAAATTCTAAGTAGACCGATGTTATTTATAAATCTAGGACAGTATAGCGAGGAGTACTTTACGTAAGAACAAGGAGGCTGTGGACTCGTACACGCCGCAGCAGTGGGAAGAGAAACACTTCAAGGAAATTACAGAGATTGTACTGCAACATCAGGCACTTATAAGGCAAATATTGTTTCTTGGTTATTCTTAAAAAGCAAATTGAACTAGCATTTCCCACAAAATGTATAGAAATAATTTCTGACTTTAAAAGTACTCAAACTTCTTATGGTCCCATCCAGTCTTTGATCCTTACTAGCAACAGGATTAGCATCGAAAAAATACTTCATAATGCTTATTTTCTAGCTATCTGTACCTATTTTTTTAATATCTTTAAAAATGATGAAGTCTACAGTGGTTAAGATAGCCGCCCTTACTAAAGTACAGGTGTATTTTCGATACCGGGCGTCTCGAAAATACACCTGTACTTTACTTTTTAACATGATTTTTAAAACAAAGTATTTTTAGTTAAATTTATAGTGTTATAAAAAAACATATGGATTTAAAATATTGATTCCTAAAGTGGTCCAGGTGAACCTCCAGGGGTCCACGAGAGACACGACGGGGGTCTACGTTGGCGTGACCAAAAAATAGGAGTTTACAATTCGTAAAAGGGGTCCATGAAAATTGATCTGGTTTTGATAGTAAAGAACTAAAATGTGGACTTGACTTCACCTATCAATGTAGGGCAAATAATATTTTAAGAAGCTCAAAAAATGTTACATGTAAAAACTTGCATATTCTAGGGAATATGGTAAAAGTTTAGCTGCAAGGGGTTCACCGGAAGCAGCAAAATTTAGAAAGTGGTCTATGAGAAAATAAAGTGTAGGAAGCTCTGCTTTAAAGAGACTGCTATTTAACATCTCTACTTTTTCTTCGTCCATTTCAGACTCTCAAGAGACATTGAAAACATGTACAGTTTGACGCTGCTAGTGAACGTTGTAAACAGTTCGCTTGTCATATGTTTTTGTGGATTTTGTAGCGTTGTAAGTAAAAACTAACTTAACTTGAGGAAAAATACATTTATATCCTTATTAGAATGCATATCGACGGTAGAAAGACTAATTGACTTACGCGCCATTTTATTTCTAACAATTTTAACTAAGTTAAAAAAACATAGAATAAGGTGCTGATTTGTCGCTTTAAGTCAATTAGCCTTTCAATCGTCAATATTATGTCCCTTTTTCCAATGCTAAGTTTACACTTGCAAGTTCGTGCAGCAATATATTGTGTAAACAGCGCAAACACTTCACACTTTTTCACATGCGAGTTGCTGCAAGTAGGTTCTATAAACATAAAAATTTGCAAAGTCAACTTGTCGATTGTTCACACGGTAAATGCTTGAGGAAGTCGACTTCTACAACTTTTATTGCTAATCTAAACCTCGCTTAAAATCTATTGATTTTGATTGCGAAAGCTAAATTGTGGTTTAGTAAAAAAATACTTTTTTAGGTTGTGGAAAAATGGAATGAAACTGCGTACAAGTCATTTTTGGTAACAGCATTGTCTCAGACTTGGTTCGTGTGCTGGTACGGCCAGAAACTGCTCGACTCTGTAAGTTATTCGAATTATTTCATTTCCTGGTACATTACAAATACATTTGCGCTGGTGCTATGCGGTCGTAGCCGCCCGGATAGCGATCACCGTACACAAAACCACCATAGTTCCCCCCGAGGTAATTCTTGTGCGCTAGGTCTCCACACCGAATGCATGAGGGGACATTTGTCACGGACCTATGCACATAGTAAAATGTGTATACCTCAGGGTTGAAAATTCACATTGAAGCCTATAAGGGACTTGCGAACATTCCCCTTCCTTGTCCGCTCCGCCCATCCTAAGATGGTCCCTTCTCCTTCGTCAACATTTCCTACCTAATTTTCCTCTTACAATCTCCCTCCACGACTCTGCTGTCGCTACGTCGGGGGAAACCAGTATCTCATTCGCAGGCTTCCCTCGGTGTTGACTGTGGAGTCTGTAACCAAAAAAAACTACCACAGTGGCTCGCGTAAGTGTGACGCGTCTGGAATCCCGTATCCCAGGTGGACATTATTATGTCGGCTCGCGTTGGATAATCATCTCTCGTTTCTTGATACTCGATCTAGACCCCACTCGACTTAGGAGCAGTAAGGTTACTGCCATGTCCGTATTAAAAAATAATCAATAAAAGATCTTTATTAATATCCTCGGACCGATAAAGGAAAAATCGGAATGAGGTTTGAACGTAGCGCTCACTTAATTCGATTAGTTTATTTTCGGGCTCGATCAAGAATCTAGCGATAGAGCGATTATAATTTATTATTAATATCTTGTTTGTTTGATGGCGACGAGCTTAATCTTGAAGTTGTTCCTAATTCCGCCAATGTCACGTTAGTGCAGACTGCAGATATAAGATTTTATAGTTACTATCTTACTGGTGGTAGATCTCTCATGGGTGAGAGTCCGCCTGGGTAAATACTACAGCAATGTCTATTTTAGCCGTCACAAAGCAGTGTATAGTCACTGTCGTGTTCCGGTTTGAAGGACATTGTAGCCAGTGTAACTACTGGACATAATAAGACTTAACATCTCATGTCTCAGGATGGCAAACGCAATAGAATACCAAACAATTCTTTGTAATTTAAGGTGTTGGATGGTGTTTCTACTGTTTTTGGGCGGTCGTGTCGCTTACCATCAGGCAAACGGCAAGCTCGTCTTGTCATTCAAAACAATAAAAAAAACTATCTTTGCGTTTGGTTAGTGAGAGAAGATAATCGATACGTTGTCTTGAGAGTGACGGTTATTATTGATTTTGGCTGCTTCATGGTTTCATTGCGTCTTTCCTATTGTCAGAGTGAAGGTGTGGCCGAAGCTGTGTACAACAGCGGGTGGTACAGAGCGTCCAAGAAAATAAGACGGTCCCTCATGATCATGTTGCACAGGTAATGGAATTAATATACACTAATCGCGTGACTACCGAAGTCAAGATATTATAGTGCACAGGTGTGCTATACAAGGCAGCACTCTCTTTTTCTTTACTCTCATAGTCCGGTGAGATGGCAATCCGACATGACCAAAGTGAGATCATTCACAGCATATTACGTACTGAATAGGTAAATTGACAATTATTAGACTTTTTACTAAAAACTTTTTAGCCTGTAACCGTCTTTATTCTAAGCTAGCCTTTGGCTGCGCCCGTCTGAATGAGTTTCTTAGGGATAAAAGATACTCAGGACAAATGTATAAGGTGAAGAATGTTTAAAGTCGGTTCAGAAGGTCCAGAGATTAGCCACTATAAACAAACAAACCCACAAACTTTTATTATTTATACGAGTAATATTATTATGGATAAAGGCAACGTTTACTTATTTTGAGATATACAGATTTAAATCACATAAAATTAATTTTAATAAACATTAAACCGCCTTCAAAAACTACTCAAACCAAAAAATAATTTCACATAACAGGTATATACTGGATACAAATTTTGGAGTCGGTGCCTAATTAAAATTGCTATATATGTAAGAAAGATGTAAGAAGTAGACAAAACCAAAACCAAATACCAAAACACAACTTATGTATTTCGCACGCAATGCGACTATCGCGACGAAAACTGACGCCTATGCCTGACACGGGGAAAAGGTGTTATGCTATATGTATAAGTATATCAGAACTTAAAAACGTAACTAAAAATGTCACAAGAAAGCAAAATTCGCGATTTCGTTCACCTGGACGACATAATTATTCTAGTTTCTTTTAGTTTTAAAACCAAACTACTGAAGCGATTTTGAAAAAAAATTATGGGTCCAATCTGGAGGTATACTCTTTCGAATAAAAAAAGAATTTTCTAAATCGGTCCATAAATTAGCGAGTTCTGAGGTAATAAACATACAAAAAAAAAATTCACGTCGAATTGACAACCTATGGTCCACCCATTCTAATTAATGCTAATTTGGATTCAAATTATTTGATCTTATTTTCTTCTCAATCAAAATATTTGTAACATCTAACCTAGATAAACCACTAATTCATTTTTTCAGGTGTCAGAAAGGCGTTGGTGTCACCACTTATGGATTTTCTATTATATCATTGGCGAGTTATAGCACGGTAAATAATGTTTAAATATTTATATATGTGAAAAAGTGTATATCGCCATTTTAAATATTGTATTGGCAACACTAGGTATTTTGAACAAGGTTATGGTATGTTGAATCTACCCCTGCCGCCTATAAGGGCCACAAATAATAATATCAATTTAGGTAAATGATCCAGCTGTCTTTTAAGAGACAACCGAGTCAGGAAATCAGACTTTGGCGTGACCTACTAAAGTAATTCCATAATAATCTTCATAAATATATTTTTTTTGTTTAAAGAATAAAAAAACATATTACTTTCCATTATTATATAATTTTATTTCAGATAATAAAAACTTCGTGGTCGTACTTTACTCTGTTACTTAACTTCTCCAACAAGCAACATCCTAAGGAGTAACTTCTTTAGTTTTTAGTAGCTTTTCCTGTATTATTACAAATTTACTGTATTTAAAGCACTAATTTAACTATTGTATGACACCTATTGACAACTAAATAAATAAGTATATTGAAAATTAATGTATTTTTTTGTGCCTAGAATTGAATAGTAGGATTTGTTAGAGTATTTTTTCTGTATAATATATTAAAGAAAATTGTAAAATGCCAACACTCATTTTCCTCTCGGTTTCATTCGGCTGAAGGACATGTATCCATGGCTATGAAAAAATAAAACAAACTCAATTTTGTAAGGTTATAAAAAAAATTATAGTATTTATTTAGGTGTTCAATATATCGTCACAAAATAAAACACAGCACATAGATTTTTCCATTCTTCTTTATTGATTTGTAATCCGTCAAAACTTTGTTTTCGCATGTCCGGACCCACAAGGATTATCTTCTTTTCGGCTACTTACATTATACATTACATTTTTATAAAGAAATCACAATATGCATGCCACCGAAGCCGCCGGCCCGCGCCTTCACGCACAAAGTAAATTTAATCAGTAGATTGTTCACACTTGAGGACATCAAACCTCACTAACCGCCTGTATTACGAACAGTTCCCTGGATACTACCACGTTGTTAATACTAAATGGTAGAAAATATTTAACGTGGCCACACTTTTGTAGCAGTACAAATTATATTTTCAACAAAGTAATAATATTTATATTATTTTACATGTGTTTATACCATTTCTTACAAGATCTAGTCATATTAGTTTTTACTGAACAGCGATTCTTTTTGACAATAATTTTCTCAATCGCATGATAAATAAAAATTGCAAATAAATAATGTTACCTACAATCGTAGTGGGGCCGGAGACTTGTCCGTTAACATCAGATATCTAATTGGAGTTGTTCGAAACACAAGCGGCCTGTAAACACCGGATACGTCGTAAATGAAAATGCAGTAGCGAGTGCGCGACAGCGTGGCGGCTGCGTGGCGGCGGCGTGGCGGTGGCGTGGCGTCGGCGCGTGCCCTGCAGTCCCAGTCACTCTCACGCACTCGTCCATAGCCCACACCCATATTTATGAAAAATGAAATCTCTAAATGTAAGTCGTATCTAACCTGTATAATTACAAATGCATATACATATTAACCAACTTTTACATATGTATATAATTTACCGCTTCAACATTACGTGCTAGCCTCACATCGAGTGTACTCTATATATAAAGGATTTAGTTTCAGTAAACAGTTCAACGCTTTCGTGATCGCCGCCGGCTCGACGGCGGAGCGCGTTTCGGAGTTCGCTGCCGCCGCCTCGACTACTATACAATACAAAAATTAATGAAAAATGAGACTATTTACAACAATACGATACTTAAAATTAACGAAAAAAATCAACTACACGCATTAATAATTAACGCGTTGCCGCAGCGAAGTCCGAACACAAGCGAGTAACAACTTATAATAAGTACTATACAGACAGCCTCCGCGACAAGCAGAACAGAAACGTCGCGAGGAATCTGCCTTACGCATGCGCCACCCGACCCACATATACAGACTATACACAATGTACAAGGTTACGAGTCGCTAAGTAGTGGACGAATACGGAAACCCTATCCTAGGCGGCGCGGCGGCGCTGGCGGGCCGACGCCTGCGCACCGACGCCTGCGCACCGACGCCTGCGCACCGACATGACGCCTGCGGAGCGGCGATGGAAGACTGGATAAAACGTTACGTACATACTCCCTACACACATCATACTGCCACTTACACTCCCACGGTTCAGGTTATTTTGTTTCGTTCGGCGGCAGTGCTAGTTTATCACGAAATGATCCATCGCTAGAGATCGACGCGGACCGCGGTGCATACAAACCGCGACGCGTCGTCGTCACGCGCCACGCGGCTCCCTAAATGTAATGTAGGTATAGCGTGATAGACAAATGATCAATGTCAAAGAGAATACAAATACTACGTAAGAAGAGACGGGACTTCCATATATAAAAATAAATGTAAGAAACGTCAAAACAGGGCTAAGTTAGTATAGGCAACATGACGACAATAACGAGCATCATAAAGTGCTACCAACATAAGATTAAAAATGAAACAGTGATGTGCAGTTAGTAGGAATATCGAAATCGATAATAATCTGCATATCCAGAATATCCAACAGAATGAAAATAAAATATATTTTATTTTCGTCACCAAACGGTTTCACGACGGTCAATCTAGTATAGGGTAAAATAAAGAAGTGATTACAATTAACATTTTTATTCAGTCAAACGTAACTTCTTCAGCTGTGTTCCTTTTTTCTTAAAATCGTTATTATTATTATGCTTTCCACAAACGAATTTTAATTGATGAAGTTTTTCAATGGACAAATAAGCTAAATCCTCATTTCCTGCCATTTTTACCCATTCTTTACACCTGAAAGTAAAAATATCGACAATGTAAATATTCTGTTTCCCAACAATATTTCCGTGATTCAAAACTTACAAAAACTAATTTATTAGAGAAAAAACTAAGATTTATGAATGAAAATCAAAACAAAGATCTGTTAAATAAAGAAATTCCAACTTACCGAAGTTCATCTAGAGGAAATCTAGCCATAAAATAACGTTTTATGCCATCTTTACGCTCCGATCTCGAACCACAAATTTTACATTTCCTATAAGACATTCCTATAAATAAAATGTCCTGAATAACACAAAATCCGAATAAACACTTTCAAACACCTATTTGCAGTTCTACACGTGGTAAATTAACACTTTTTCGCCTAAAAAATATGGTACCGCCAGTAACATTTGATTGAAACATGGCGCAAACAGAATGATTTAAATGACATTGTGGGAGCGAGTGAGGAACAGTAAGAAAGTGAGCGAGGCAAATATAGTCGCCATTACAATTTAGCCCCGTTTCATACATTTATTTTTTATTATGAAGTTGCGACTGACAGATCAATGTGTTTTGCTTACTTATTTGTGATGAGATATTATGGCAAGAAGCGAGCTTGTCGATTAATTTTTTTTTTTTTACATTAGCTCAATGACTAATTATAAAGAGGACATGCCTCAAAAGTTAGCTATATGAATAAGTTATATTTATGTTAGAGAAATCGACGCAGAATTGTCAATATATATGTCTATCTCTTTTACTCAAAGCTTATTTGGAACGCAACAAACAAAGACAAAAATAATTGCTTTCTTCCAATATGGCACTATTTCGTTTACTTCAACACACTGGGACCGCCTTGCGGCAGAAACTCCATTTATTGCAGCCCAGTCAGCAAGTACATGTAGTGTCAGACGATGTAAACAAATCTTCATAAATATTAAATTTAAAGTAATATAATCATATTCTCAATTGTTTAGTTTGTTTATTAGTGTATTTGTTAAGTTTCGAAAGTGACTCAGTGTTGTGTGAAAGGATGCAAATCGAATTCACGCAAGAAAGACCCCGAAATATCTTTTCATAGGTTAGTAACTGTTTTTACCGAAAATTAGTAAATATCTTTCTATATTTACTTTTTGGATGTGTTTTTATCAATTAAAATTATATGTGGATCTTGTTTGATAAGCTTTGAACCCTTTTAGGCGTGATTTATATCCATTAAAATCATTATGTTTGTTTACACACAAGCTTAGGGATGGGTGGATTTGTTTAGAAATTATTGATATCGATATTTTAACAGACGCCCGTTTATCAGTTACGGATTTTGTCTTTGAAAGAATGTTAGAGCACACATCAATATTGTATTGTCCAGAACGACAAACTAAGTGAAATTAGAATGTTTTTTTTATTACCAAAAAATTTAAAAACCAAGGCAAAATGAATTGAGAATATTGGGCGACGTGATTGGAATCCTACACCAAATACATATATTCGTTCTTTACATTTCGAGAAGAAATGCATAAACCACACGTTTAATTAACGCGAGTAAAAGATAACTGTTTTCCAACAATATTCCCGATAAGTAAAATAGTAATGATTATTATACTTCACCTAATAGTAATATTACTTTAATATATTGCTATAAATAAAATTAGAATTGTTACATAAAAGAATAGATAAACATAAAAGAAACAACATAAAGATGAAATGTAAGATATATTTTTACAATTGGCGGTCTTATGTTTCGAGCAACCTTTGCATGCACGGAAATAGATACATAATCATATTGTTGTTATTGCAAATAAATAATAATTATTATAATTGATTATCTTAACCACCATCTTTACGCTCATTGATTTTAGTTTGCTGAAACATAGTTGTGTTTCTCGATCAAAGAGCATAATAATAAAATAAAATAAAACCAACCAAATAATTGCTGGCTACGCTATCTTATTCCATTTATCATGTACTAAGTAAATATCTTAATCTGTAACTTAAATTTTTAGCAAGGAATAGTGCAATATACGAATATAGATCAAACACAACTGGATGTTTGTCACAACAGGTACTGCTTTCTTTAACAATTGTTACTTATAAATCAGTTTCAGTTTGTTTGTTTAACCCCTTTCGTATTTGGTCTTTTTTGGGCTTGTTTGTCTCTCTTTTAATTCTACGATGTCGATACAAAATTTTCGGTACTAGCATATCACTATTGTAAGGGGCGGAGTCGGCGCCATTTTATGCATTAAATGTGCCGCATGTCACGTGATCATATCACTCATCCTCTATACTCTTTTATCATTGCATTAGCTACATATAAAAAAATATATGCGTGGGTTTAGATCTTGATACAATAAATACTCACGGTGTTATTATTATTATTTCAAATTCATTGTACAAATAGAAAAATATGAATACAAAATATTATGAACACGAGAAAAAATAGCTCCTGGCAAAAAAATTATAGCAAAGTGTTCTTAATAAGATTCTTTAGTCCCCTTCTCGTAATATTGAATAGTCAGCTGCCAGCGGTCAGGCGAACTGTTGCAGAAGTCCACTTTATGCCTAAGTTTTATTTTATTTAAGTCACAAAATTATCGGATTTCCACACCAGTTAAGTTTTGCAATTTCAAATTCATAACCAACGAGATATAAGTATAACACGTACCTCGTCAGTTATACATTGCTCCGTTTTTCGTCCTCAATGACCAAATTAACAAAAGTAATATAGATAATTATACCTATGTAAACACAAGTGTCATTACACGCCTTTCGCACATGGCCTATGTTGACAATCAACAATAACTGCACAAAACACCTCGTAAAAACAAAAGAACATCACAGCGTGTCTTCGTCTAGTAATCTAATTTGACAACCCTTGAGATGTACCCTTTGTCAATTAACAGCGAAAGCAACAAGGTTACAGTATGACCTTGAGATAAAATGGAAATTTCCTTCAGCAAACTTAATATAACCTGACGGGTAGAATCTTTGAGATTCAATTTTGATGTTAATAGGGTTTTCTTTACTTTATATCAAAACTTTATTATACTATATCTGGTAGACGCACGTCCTCTAATAAGAATTATGGTTTTAATCCAAGTTGGCTTAATTTGAGTTGGCGAACTGGAATTACGCATTTCATAAAGACTTTCAAGTGTGCTGATATTTTTTAGATTGCTTTAATCGTACTTCATAATGTAAATTAGTTGAAGTACGTATATATTTATTATAATTATTGTAATAATTAAATATGCGTACTTACCTACGTGGTTGACTTGGTAATTAATCTGCGAGATATGTTATTGATATTACGGAATACCTCCTATATTACTTCTAAATATAGCCCTATTTATGTAGACAAAATGCGTTTTTCCTTCAGGATAACCATCAATATTCGCCACGTTACCAAAACCAATGTTCCGAGGTCCTACCACTTTTTTAATAAAATATGATTTTATATGACGTTTTATATTCAGTAGAAAGTGTAGTAAAGACGAAGAAATATATAATATATTTACTATTAAATATAGACAATAGACAGAACCGCTTATTATATTAAAATATATAGAAGTAATGAGTAATAATACCTACTGAAATGTGGTATAATATTACAATACTACGTTATCAATAAAATCTTGCATATGCTAATATTTATATCAATAATTAAAATAATTACTTACCATTACAGGAACGCCGAACCATAAACACACACTTTCAAGTCAATTTATATAAAACACGCAACAAAACATCCGCAATGCGACAGTTTAATTCATACAAAATATTAACACTAACATATTTCTGTCTGGATTTATATTTCTATATAAATAACTGGTGTACGGTAGGGCTAACCCTGCGTGTTTGACAGATCCGTGTACTAAAATGTGGTTGGGAAATTTACGCATGCGTATTGGTGATTTGTGACGTCACGACGCGCGCAAACTTGGGGGAGGAATTGGGTTGAAAGTGATAAGATACTGCCACCCCTCGGAGTAGTTAATATTATCAATCCGAGCGAGAACTTTAGCAAAATGTTCGTTACTGTTTTCTGATTTTGACACGGGTTGACGAAAACTATGTTTAGGTTAGCTCGCATAGTTAATATTATTCATGTTTTTGTGTAGTCCGCAATTGTAAATGATATTTTATGTAATTCTCTTAGCCATGCGAACTATACTTAATAACTTTCCTTAGTAACATCTATTAACTACTTATTCAAAAATCGAAAGATTTAAAACCTAAAACAATAAATATAATTTATCACTCATAAGTAAATCAAACCAAACCTGACAATATGTAATAATAACAAACTATAAAAAGAAATTGTAATTTAAAGAGTCTGTTATCAAAAACGAAATCAAAGTTTTCGGAGTAACATTATCTGGCACTAAACCAAGCCATTTGTTACAGCTGTCTACTCTAAAGATTCTTAATCATATCAGTTCTGTTTGCGAAAACCATTATTTTGCCAACAAAAGTCATTGTATACAGTATAATCTAATAAGTATCATAATCGACCTATTATTTTTGACTAGCTAATGATCGCGACTCCGCCTTAAAGTCTTTTACGATATTGAAAATGTCTACAGTGTTTTTCCGCCATCAAAAAAGTACATTAATGTACCTCTATGCCTTTATAAAACATCTATTAAAACTTACACTTTTATTTGTAAAACGCAAGAACGTGATCGATGCAATCCGCTTCTAACAAGCCTAGAAATCTTTAAGGCGGCCTACAATCAGCAGTGGACTTACAAAGGCTTAAAAAGACGAAAAATAGGCAGTTTTATGCTAAAGAAAAAATAGTATCATAAGGATTAATAACTGAGAAGTCTCCGTAAGAATTTTGAAGTCTTACAAAGGCTGTGTTGTGTACAAAAGGTCTAAACACTCTCTCATGTTGATTAGGCTCTTGACCAAACAGCGTTACACCTACAATGCTTATAATCTGACCGTTCGTAAACAGACAAATCTCTTACAAGGGGACGAATTATGCGAATTGCCACTTACACATAATACGACCGTGTCTATCAGAATTAAGTGGCGTGCAAGAGATTTGAGGTCGCTGTATGCAGGTGACGTGTCCGCCTCACTGGACGGTGAAATTTGTAATATACTGCCCGTTGTGGCGAGGGTGACTTTTGAGCTTGTATATTGGGAAAATTGGCTTGTGTTGGTGTTTATGAATTGGGTTGTATAACGAAGAGCATTTGTGATTTTATTGCATGGGAAATATGCTTTTATTTGCACGTATCTTAGTAAATATTTCATTATGCATTAGAATTCCAGTTCATCCACGTTTAGATCCTTATTTACCCATAGGTATACCTAGGACACAGCGTGAAGTTTGCATTTCAAGATAATTATATTCTTACATGAAAATTCATGAGAAAATTTGAAATCTTGGTGGAGAAATAACAGTGTATTTTTGGTTCTGGACAGCCCATGAGTGACTTCAAGATAACATTTGTCTATCAAACTTAATCTAAGAATTTTCAATCACGTAAACACGTTAGTCATAGCTGAAAACTAAAAACTGACTCGTCACGCGACGTGATTCAGATATGAGTCACGTGGCTCTGATTTCAGCGGGCATGAACCAGACGGTCGCGTGTTCAACTCAATAAACAACTTCAGTAAGTAACTCGAAGACAGCCAATTGGTTTAGTGATATTAAATACAAGTAGATTTTTTATCGTGAAAGCTCAGCAAAGGTGCCTGACTGCACCTGGTGTTAAATGAAGCTTTGAAGTGGTATGAGGAATTAGGTATTGGACCTTTGTTTTGTATTAGCTAAGAATTGCAATTTGCAGCCTCAGGGGCAAATGAGCAAAATCGGGCAGTAGCCCCTTAAGAGATGAGAAAGAATTAGCTGATTGGGGGTAGTGCGTAAATCTAGAGATTAGGGCATCCAAACGAAAAACTCTTCCGCATGAGCGTAGTTTCCGTATGTCTAGGCGGTACAGTCCAGACCAGGGGGCCTCCGCACCATCACCAACGTCCTTTTAGCACTGGTTTGCAATGAGGCATTTTTTACTACTGGGTCCTTGGCTACGCTGTATTGGGGCCGTATAGATGCAACTCAATTTTGTTCTAAAGTGCGATATCAGTTGAGATGCTGTCAAATTAAACGCAATATTTAAGGTCCTCGCTATTTACTAAAATGAAACATCAAAAATGTGCATTAAATAACATTCATATTCATTTAAACAACAAATTTAGTCCATCTTAAAAGTTGTAAAATCAACCAATTGTTATTCAAACAAATTTTATTTCGTAAGGTCTGCGACACAGCCCTCTCCCCTCTTCCCTGGCTACCTCCATTCCTCTACCCTTTTATAACAAAGCTTTTCGCGCAAAAAGCAACCTACATTGTTTGTACAAAGGACATAGTAGTATACATTGAGGTCAGCGCACGTCGCACACATCCGGCCACGACACGCGTGCGACACGACACGCGACGCTCACGACGCGTATTAAACGTTCCAACAGGTACAGTAAAACGGTACGTGATAAATAGGACAACACTTTCTATTGTCTTCACTTCGATTAACATCAGGTGTAATAAAGCCACACTGCCAAGCTTATATACATATATTTATATTAAATAAAACACTTACAAGTTTATGCTCTAACATACATAACATAACATCACGCATTTTATCCCCGAAGGGGTATGCAGAGGCGCAACTAGGGCACCCACTTTTCGCCAAGTATGTTCCGTCCCATGATGTGATAGGGGGCGAGCCTATCGCCATATCGGGCACAAATTCCAGACTCCGGGCTGATACTGAGCAGAAAACCCAAATATCACTTTGCCCGACCCCGATTCGAACCCAGGACCTCAGAGCGCTAATCAACCGGACGAGCAAAACAACTACCCCACCCAGGCAGGCATGCTCTAACATTATTTACCAAAAATAAAAATGTACTGTAATGTATAATGTACTCAGTAGATAACGGTGTTGTGTAATTATTATATTTGTATTCTATTGTTTTCATTCAGTCTTATTACACAATTATTTGTTATCCCAAATAAAATGAAATGCACACACGTTTAGTCCAAAAGCTCTCATTCTTCGCGATGTATTCCGTCCTGTGATATGATAGAGGCGAGCCCATCGCCATATCTCACACACAGACTGCTACTGCGCGGCAAAACTAATACAACTTTGCCCGACCAGGAATTCTAACCCGGGACCTCGGAGCAGTGTCTTATGGGGCACACAATAAAACGCCATAGGTGTGATTAATTTCATTTACGTCTTTTATAAAGGTTGAGCTGACCGACACCGTTTAGTTAGTTTCTAAATATTTGAAAGTACTCTATGCTGGTTAGTAATTATTGGATATTTAATTAATGGTAATTATCTGTATTAAGCTCATTTTATTTGTTTCAATGTAGAAATCTCTGGAACTAACTAAGTACTTCCCTCAATTCTTGAACTAACAATTTTCCTTTAACAGTTTTTATATTCCCGTGAAAATCATAACCATACCAAAATTCCTTCAACCCACACGTCTGCAACAACATGAACTTATAAAAAATATATTTACACCCTGTTCTCCATATCTTACTTCATGGGCCGGCATATTTACAACAATCTTAAATCACGACATTTCACAAAGCTACTCACTATGCTATACCATAAAAAAAACTGTATATCTTTCATCAAAATATAAAAGCCAAGTTCTACCCTGGAGCCGCATCGAGGTCGACACATCCGACACGACAGGCCGCTCGCGACACAGCGCTGCGCAAAGGCCTTTGTTCCCCCACAATGGTTTTCCGTTTATTTTCCTACGACTGTGCATTTACGTCGTTTTTTCATGTCAATGGAAATGCTTTATAATGTACAAAAATATCTGCTAGGATTTTTTTAAAATAATACACAGGGTGTCCCAGAAAGTAGTGTCAAGCGGAGGTCCAGAGATAGAACACCCCTTGGGGTATCCGAATCACCCCATGTATGTTCCGCGATTTTTCATAGTTTTCGATATGTGAATATTTTTCTAAATTTTGAGACTTTTCGATTTGAACGATTAAATGTTTTCTTTTTAAAAAAGTAGAAGACTTGTTCGAGATTTTTTGATTGCAACATAAGTTTCATTAGTTGTGCTTTTTTGCTAAAAACAATCGTAACTTTAATGAAAATTATGAAAATGTTGGTGTAAAGTGAAAAACTTACGTTCTATGAATTATAACTTAAATTATTAAAAAACTAAACAGGTGACTTCGTGGTTCTAAGGTAGGTCACAAACTTTTCCAGACTCTTAACTTACATATTCATAAAAAAACATAGTCTTTCATGGGGCTATTTCGGCTAAACTCAGCCTTAAAAGATAGCAAGGTGGAAAATTCTTAAAATTTGCCATTAGATTACAATTTTTTTAACTTCTCATCACTCCTAAGGTTAATTAGTTTTGAACTAACCGAAAATAACTGCAAGAAGAAGACTGCCCCCATGTTGAACTATGTTTTTTAATGAATATGTAAGTTGAGAGTCTGGAGAAGTTTTTGACCTACATTAGAACCACGAAGTCACCCGTTTAGTTTTTTAATTTAAAGAAGAAAATTTAAGTTATAATACATAGAACGTAAGTTTTTCACTTTACACTAACATTTTCATAATTTTCATTAAAGTTACGAAGCTGATTGTTTTTAGCAAAAAAGTATAACTAATGAAAATTTAGTTGCAATAAAAAAATCTCGAATAAGTCTTCAACTTTTTAATAAAAAAATATTTAATCGTTCAAATCGAAAATTCTCAAAATTCAGAAAAATATTCATAACTCAAAGTATGAAAAATCGCGGAACATACGTGGGGGTGATTCGGATACCCCAAGGGATGTTCTATCTCTGGACCTCCGCTTGACACTATTTTCTGGGACATCCCTGTATAATTAATTTTAGTGTCTCGTATGAAAGCCTAGTGTTCGACTTGTCTATTCCTTCTGGTAAGCATGCAAACACTATGGCTTTACAAGATTTTAATAAAAATAAAACAAACAAAACTGAATTAATAATTTATTTAAATTAAACACCGATGCCTTAACGACAATAATTATGATAATCATAAAAATCCACTTTAAAAATAAGTTATATGTTTTTCACTCTAGTGGAAAAGGAAAGTATCTAATAAGAGATATAGCATGCACGATTACCACAATGACGTCACCGACATTACAATGCGGACGTGGGAGAGAGACAGAGAGATATAACCAATACGCGTCTAATTATTACTCTCAACAATAATTATATGTCTCACTCCAATTTTGACGATATTTTCACAGGATTGCTATTCCATAATTTTAATGTAATGCAAATATTATAATATACGAAATCAAACTTAAGATGAACCAAAAATTTAATAGACCTATATAAAAGTATAGAAGGCAATTTTGAACCCTGTAGTTAAGGACAGATTATCATCTTATAAAACTCCTCCAGAGCAGGCGTTAGTACTGCGTTTTGTGGGTCAAACCCCACAGTATTCATCGAACCACTAAATGGATCTAACTTCGCATCCTCGTATGTCCTTCACGAGCTAAGTGTCGATAATGGATAGATCCTGGAGTATGCTCTCTTCTACGTCGCTGAAGAAAGCCGGCTGGTGGCTCGGGTAACGGCGGTGATCGGTACGTAACAAGTTCCTATTGGAAAAAGATTTTTTGAGAATTCATGTTTGAAAATCGCTGTTGTATGCATTTTTTTCTCTGTGCATATGAAACAGTTGAAATTTGAAAGTCATTTAATTATTGGAGACTTTTTTCATATGTATTTGTGGATTCCTCTGTTCCATTAATTGGTCTGTAATTTTAGTTTCAATAAAAAAAACTGTAAAATGCTCATTAAGTACTGACATGTATGCTAAAATTTATAAAAAATATCATCATATTTCTTAGAATTTAATTACTTACTCCCATACCAGTATTTTATTATATATGTTTTAAAGGTTAGAAACTATTTATATAACTACTACAATAGAAGGCTTTGGGTTACTTGGTTAGCAAAGACTTGGGTTAAAAATAAATTACATACAAATTACTTTGCTGATATATTTATTTATATAAAAATAATTAGATTTATTCTAAAACATAATATAATCTTACAAAAATAACTATATAACTAAACTAAAATTATTAAAGCACATAAATAGAAAGTGTGTCAAAAGCATGGCACTATCGTATTAAAAACAAGCATACATATAAACTTTAACAGCGCCTTGTTGATATAATTGTTTTGCCTTTTATCCTTATTACTAAATATATCCAAACATGTTTATTTAATAAGTAGATAAGCCAGGGGAAAAGAACGATATTATACTTGACCTTCTACAGAAAACAGATAGTATTTAGAGGGGATCATTGTGGCAAATGACCCCCCACACAGTACAACAAATATACACAAGCACAAATAGTTTATTACATAAATACAAACGTTTAATGTAATTTTTAATAACATTACATACTATGATCAAAAATATTTTTTAATCTATCTTTGTCTCACGCCTCAAAATTATTGACGAATTAAAATTTTTAACAATAAACATTACTCTAAGAATTTTTTCTTATATATTAATTATTTAATCATAAATTTTGGCAAGAAAAGCGTATGTATTATAGATTTAAACTTTTTATTGTATATAATATATTTCTGTGTTATATGAATTTTGCACATGTATGACAAAATTATAAAAGTGGATTTGTAAATAACAGCTACTCTGATTTAAGAGAAATAGGTCAACCTATTTTATCACAGATTATGAAGTTTTCAGAGGGACGACAGTAACCTAACTCGACATTTTTAAATATGTTTAAAATTTTATTATTTTACTTAGATATTTACTTGAAATAATAATGCTTCGAAAATGCAATTATTACCATATTTTGGAACACTTTACTTCATGTACTCTCAAAACATAATGTAGCTAAACAAAAAATAAGATGTTTTTTTTATGAAAATAGTTCCCAATCTCTTAGAACATTTAATCACCTTATTCTATAATAAACATTAACCACTAAAGAATTCGTACACAATAACATATACATAACAATAACTACAAAATATAATCGATATTACGAAATTCGAAAACACTGAAATTGTATGAGCAACGAAAAGGATTGTCTGTTAATTTATTATATGACTAAAAATAGCTCAAGTGATTACAATACATTTTCATAGAGTATATTTTTTAAGTATTACTCCAGGGATTAATAATAATAAAAGATTACAAAAATAGTCCAGTTGTAATACAAAATAATGCACGAAATGCCGAAGTAACAATGACTTGTACAATAATCAGTGTCTTCGAATATCTCACTACTTCCAAACTAATTCAGTCTACTGTTTCATTTAAAATATATTACATACATATAATCCTTATATATACATGACATGTATTATATAACGCAATCCAAACATTTCCACATTAACAACAGATACAATATGTAATAAAATATGTAAATTTCCAACAGACATTGCCCGGTACACAACTACAATATAATAACTCTGACTAAACATTATGTAAGTCTAATTTATTTTTATACTACATGACATTATGGTATATCGATACTCGGTATCAATGGGCAAAATTAATAATTGATCGATATGTGCAGATCGACTTTGAAAATAAACCAATCAAAACAATATTTTTTTATAGGGGCACAGTAGTGACCCCACTGAAGTTGATGGTAAATAGAGTGGGTCCAATAGAAAGTCGACTGACGAGAGATAATAACCTCTTGACAGTCGACACAATTATGCCGGCCTGTTGGAACCGGACATACACAGGCTGATCCCGGAATGCGACACACTTACGTGAGCCACTATGGCGGGTTTTAACAACTTCTGTCCGGTGATCGCTATCCGGGCGGATATAAAATATATCCTACCACCATCGAAATTCGATTGAAAGTGATTTGAGCGTTACCATCAAACAATAATGTCATTTCTGCCATGGATATGAATTATTTATTTCGACAATAAATCTACTTATTAATGCTTAATTACCAACACCTCCAATCAGTTACCACAGAAATCATTCATTTCGTCAAAAATAACTAAACAATTATAATATCAAATCACCTATATACGAAAGTTTAATTCAAATATTTAACTATAATCTAAAAGTAAACTTATTTAATTGAAATCAGTAAAGAAATATTTTGGTACGGATACGAATATAGGTGATTTGAATGTTTGCATTTGTTTTTGAGTCTGACTACCCATTTCCATTGCCTAATGTTCTACCACGGTGTCTCGATCGACATACCTCTCGAAGATGTGAAGCAGCTCGAAGCATACCTCAGCCAGGATCAGCGCTATGATCATCCATTCCAGGCGGATGTGGTGCCTGTCTTGCGCCCATGATGATAGTAACTCTAAAAGCTCCACGCAGTGGCCTAACTGTTCGTTTAATACCTGACGGAAATTAGAGAATATTAATAGTTACTGTAGAGGTTGGGAATGTTGAGTAATACCTAGATTGTAATAATAACAAATTAGTAGACAAACTGAATTAACAAAGGCGCACATCGCTTTTATATGACAGACATGGCGTGACACCGCGTTCCCGCACAACTACGCACGTGTTACTCAGATATCTGCGCAAGTGCGTGTGTGTCTACAGTTAACATACGAACGTATTTCAAAGAGTATTGTTAAAGAAAAGAAGAAAAATATAAGTCAAAATAAATAACTAACAATTTTATAGCCCTTTAGAATTCTAACTAAACCCATAGTCTAGATGTAAAATCGCTTTAAATCTTGTTTTTGTAAGCCAATGTTCTTCCTCAACTCGCCTTAAGGTGGTAGCTCAAGGTCCATTTTCATACATTTTGTTTCGGCTTTAATCTGGGTAACTAAACAAGTATTGGCAAGTAAAGAATTTAAATTCACGTCTAGTTAGTGATTAGTTCTCGCAGTTGAAGAAAACGTAAAATAATTAATAATCATGGATATTTCGGCCTTTAAATTTAATATGACGAAATTTTAAAGGCAGAAATATCCATGATTATTAATTATTACATTTTCTTTTCAACTGCGAGAACTAATCACTAACTAGATGAATTTAAATTCTTTACTACCAATACTTGTTTAGTTACAGATTAAACCAAACAAAATGTATGAAAATGGACCTTAACCACCTAATGCCTTTTAAACTGTTGAAAACTTTACTTCTAAAACCATGTTTTGTCGATACTTTTAAAGTGACATACCCTGGTCCTCCTAGATATGGTGAAGTATGCGAGGGTGTTAGAGTAGAGCCTCTCGAGCTCCTCTTCCTCCCAGTAGAAGTCTGGTGTATCCAACATGTCCGATTCAACGTTCAATCTGTGTCGGAGAGAGAACAACTCGCCTAGTTTGCGGACTACCTGTGAAAGATTAGAGTTCATAATATAAGAAATATTTTGACAAAAACACTACTTCGCACCCGGAAGCAAGATGTATCTAAAAACTTGGTTACGAATAAGTCACATGATCTAAACTTTAGATCCTTAAGTTTCTTAATGTTAATAAAAGTTGATCGAATTAGAATATCACTGGAATATATTTACTTACCCAAAATCCTTAAATCTGAAACCTCCTATAATGATGAAATCTAGTAAATTCAGGTGGTAAGTTATTTTAGAAACAGCTTACCTCCTTTTTATCGACATGAGCGGCGCCCTCCTTCTCCATGGAGGCGGTGTGGTACCGCACGGAGGACGCCAGCGCCTCCAGCCGCGCCTCCCACGCGCCCAGCCGCGCCGACTGCACCATCGCGTGACTAAACATTAAATAGTTTAAAGTGTGCTTATTTATTTGATACAGTGCAGTTAAAGACGACAGTTAATATAGCTGTACATGTCGTCGAAACCTCTTATTGACTATATTATTCATATTTGTAATGATGAATAAAAGTATATTAATATTCAGGACAATCTAAAAAGATATAGAAATATTTGTTTTATCTACAGAAATGTAATGAACAATTAGTGTAAAAAAATATATACATAAATAAAAATACTGGTAATTATGACCCCCCACAAGTTTCACATTGAATCCGCGCCTGGATGTATCCACTCGGTGAGAAATAAAGAATATAGGTAGGTAGGTATTTAACTTAATTTTTTACCTGAATGTATATCTTTCCAAAGAGTTATCCCTTTCGGGCACCATCACAAAACATGACTCTTGGAGATGACACTTCTTACTGCAAACAAACAAAAATTGCTCACTTTTAATAGCAAACAATCATTTTACAGAGTGTACTTCGCACATCTGTAAAAAGAAAATGCTAAGTTTATATTGAAAAGTAACGACAAGCCATACTCTGCCTCAATCCTTGATTTTGGCATATGTTGACAACAGAGTGAATTTCCTATGTTGGTTTTTGTACATTATTTTAAATGAAAGAGAAAATAACACGTAAAAAAAATTCATTTGTGACATCAGCATCAAAATAGATTGTAGTTATTCATATATTTCAAATATTGTTCTGAAAAAGCAGAAGCGCGTTGGGTTTATCGCGCTTTCTCTTTCTCAAGCACGCTGCATTACAGCCGGTGTCACAAAGAGGTCACAGTTTGCTACTACTCTTATTTGAAAGCTACCCCTTCTACCAAAATTCAAAGCTTTATAACTTATTTAGCACTGCATGGATTTTGAAAATTCTTTTTCCGTTATATTTAGGATGAGGTACATTATTGATAAATGTATTAAAAATAGTGAATTACCTTATTGCCCATTTACCAGATAGACATTTTGTGGCATTCCTCATGCCTGGTTCAAGATGTCCCCCTCTACATTTTGGTTATGTAATTATCTAAGTACTTACACATTTGGTTGATAGAAGTATGTCATCACTTCTCTCTCCTTCTCTACAACTTCTCTTGGATAACTTTCGATCTCATATCTAAATGAAAAATATACAACTTAATTCACTATAATAAGAACCAAAATTATAAAAAAAACAGTTTGAATTATTGTTGTAATGATTAATCATATGCGGCCCACAATAGAATTTAATTTTATTTACTTTAAGGAAATATACAGAACTATATTACTTACAAGTTCATTTTATTTCTGATTTCTATGTATGTACAAAATGTTTATTCTTTGTTACATATATTCAAAAGAACTGAACATTAATTTAAATTAAATTGAGATTGGGGACTCAGAACTCAAAAGAACTTAAGGCGATACCTCAAGGTCAATATTCAAAAATCATGGATATTTAGGCCTTTAAAATTTAATA